>NC_056732.1:1206324284-1206601784 GCF_019279795.1 Protopterus annectens | reverse complement strand
ACAAAGAGAAATTGTAGAATATGCGGATAGATATACGGATAGAATAAAGAAATGAAGTACAGGATAATTAACCAACCCAATATGGCAGAGTTATTCAGGAAGCTATAAAGCAATTGTGTACACTCAGTGTAGACTATGTGGACTTTTGTCCTGTACACCAAAACTCTTTGGAATGCAGCTAGATTACAATTAGAAAAAAGTATGTTACGGGTTGCTGCTGCTATCATTATGGTGTATGTGCAAGCCACTTTAAACAAGGCTGCTGCTGCCAGACCTCAGAAAAGAAAAAGAAGTGTGTTTAAACTTTGTTTGACTAATTAATGACTGATTGACACAGAAATTAGGGATACGAGGTGGACAGGAAAACACTTGAGGAAATATGTAACCTCTGCCAAACTCCATCTCAGGACCCAGGGAAATCATGGATAAGCCATCCCAGTGGAAACAAAGATATGCTTAGCATTACATATACTATATCCTGGTACTTTCCAGAGACCCACTGGGGATATATTAGGGGTGTCACAGGTGTCAGCCTCAAGAATATTACATCATTTCTAAATGCAATGTTACTACATGCAAAGGATCACATTAGTTTTCTATGCACCCCACAGGAGAGAGCAAGACCTATGCAGGAATTCTATGCAATAGAACACTTCCCTAAAGTGTTGGGGCCATAGATTGTGCACATATCGAAATAAATACCCCACTGAGGGGACAGGGAAGGTGGTACATCAATCGAAAAGGTTTACACTGTATAAATTATCAGGTTGTCTGTAAGGCACAAGTGATCATCTACAGTGTCTTTGCAGGTGATCCAATCAGTTTCTAATACTCACACAAATGGCACACCTGCAAGCTATGCACCAGGTTTGCCAGGGGTGACATTCTTCTGGTCTATATTACGATATGGAAAGCTCAGGTTAGTGAATACCTGTTCACCGATCAATAAACAGCGAAATGTCATTTCAGCGAATGGTCACTACAACAAATTATTTCCTAGGGGGAAAAATTGCTTGGACATTCTCATGGATTTGCCTTTTTCCCCACAGTAGTACAATCTCGGATTTGGTATATTTAATAGGAGTGAGTGGAGGGCAAAGCCCCCCACTTTGTTTGGTTTGTAATGCTGTGTTGTTTCTGCTTGGCCAAGTGATTTTTTTCCCCTAGGAAAAAAAATCACTGTTTGCCATTCACGGAAATGACATTTTTCTGTTTAATGGTCAGTAAACAGGTGTTTCCTGACCTGAGCTTTTGATGTCATAATATAGACCCCATTCTTCAAGGGTATCCAGTAGGGGATGTAGGCTATGCACTTGTGCCATGGAAAATGACACCCATGAGATACCCACACAACCCAAGGAGCATGGATACAACAAGGCCCACAGTCTAACTAGAAATATCTTATTATGTGTTCTTGGGTTGCTAAAATCAAGGTCACAGTATCTAGACACATCAGGAGGTGTACTGCAGTATGACTAGGGCACCTCTGCTGAAATACTTATAGTCTGTGAGATGTTACAGAATATATTTCTCAGTAAACAGCTTCAACAAGGGCAACAATGGGCAAGACTGCATTTTCAAGGACCATAGCCAGGGTCAGCAGGAGCAGTGGCAGATACAGATCAGGACTCTAAGGGAAAACTACCAGCTGCAGATGGTGTTGGCTCAGTTCTGGCTAAGAGGCAAAGGACAGGACACACAATAACTACCTAGATCAAAACCTAAGATTCCAGGCACATACAAATAGGAAAACTGATGTCTGTCAAACTCTACAACCTTTACTTAACTATGTGATGACTATATTTTGATAACATCAGATAGAGACAATCCTCAATGAAACAATTCTTACCTGTAATTATGACAAGGTAAGTGTGGAACTGTTAAAGAAAAAAAAAGTATATAACTGATAACCCTCATATGGAAATATATATGCCCCTAAGCAGAAGCAGACCATTTGTCTGAGTTGTACAGTTATGTCACTAATATTTCTAATGTCATATTTTTGCAATATACTGTTACTTGTTAGAACCAATTGTGTGCATCAAGCATTTTAATTGACCAATATCTATAAAATATGGAACAGTTCAACAGACCAGTTATACACTCATTTGCACAACTTTACCAAGAAGCAGGACTCAAGCATCTAATGCTTCCACTGTTTCAGTTACAATGTTCACTGAAATACAGTCAGATTAAAACAATTACAAAAGCAATCATTCACAAATGAATCAGCTCAATAAATCAAAAACTTTTCTTTTGCAAAACATATTGATGCAGGCCTGTGAGTAAGCAAGCATTAGCTATCCACTGTGTTCATCACACATGTATGCAACCCTAAGTCACAAAGACATGTGCAAAGGGCAGGGCACAGTCATCATCATTTGTACATGGTGTGAGGTGGGGGTGGTAGGAGGACAAGGCTGACACCAAAGAAGTGATTGTGTGCAAGTAAGAAACACATGTATCTATCACAGTATACAGTGCTCAGGGCCAATAACAACAGATTTATAGCACTCAAAACTACTGTGTAGATAGCTTACATGCATGAGAGGTGATTTGGACAAGTGAATGTTTTTATCATTGTATGTGTGTCGGCATGAACACAGTCAATTACTATGCTAGCATTGCATCTTGGACAGGTGTGAGCCTTGCATGGTAGAGTAGTCAGTTCATCATCCTCACCACATGAGAACCACCTCTGCCAGCAGTTGCAGTGCTATTTACATGGCCCTTTCCAGAAGTTAGGGTGCTATATGAATGCTGTTGAGGTCTGCTGGACAAGCTCTCCTCATGATTACATCCAGGGCAATGACCCCATGGCCTACCATAACTGGCTGTAGACACCATAATCACTGATGGAGCACTCAAAGTAGTGTCACTGCAGGAGCAGGATCTTGCATGGCCACATCAACTAAGACCAGAAAATCTAGAAGCCCTCTGGCCACTTGCATGTCTTCTCTCCTTCAACAGATATTCCATCAAAGCAACTGTCTGCGCCTTTGTGTCATTCATTCTGTTGAAGGAGTCACTCATATTGTTCAGGGACTCATACATGTCTGAATACATAACGTTTAGTACTCTCACTATCTCTTCCAATGCCCTGGTGCAACATGCCTGTACCTCCACTATGGCCTTACATGTACATCTGGCAGCACCTAATGGCAAACCAGCATCAGGAGGAGGGTAAACAACAGACCTCCTCTGAGCACCTCTACTAGCCCTCTTGTAAGGCACCTCACCCTCATGATGGCTAATATATCTGCAACTGTAGTAACCACACTACCCTGATCAACTGTACCACCCTCCACCTGTCCTATATCAGAGATTTCCACGTCATGGGTAAGCACATGCATACTGATTGTGTCCAAAATATGGATAGAGGATGTGGGAGATACTTCAGTGTCAGAGTGACCCTCTGCAGCCCCAGACTGTGCCTCTTCATTACCATGAACATCATCAGTGGTTGCCAATACTTAGACATCAGGTAGTATGAGTTTCACATTGCCATTCTCAAGCTCACCTATGAGAACATGCAATAAACACAACAGACAGAGAAACAGAGAACAACATTAATCACATATTTTTCTTTTACAAATGTTTGTTAAATTCTAGTAGATGCTAAAGTAACATATATTGTACTCTTATTTAGACCTGACTATTCCTTATATACAGTAATAACAATAACCAAATGTGTGATTACCATGTGCAGGTGGGCTGCTAGCCTGAAATCCAGATGTCCCTATACATATGGAAAGGAAAGAAGGCTGATAAGTGCTTCAATAAAAATGAAACAAGAAAAGATCAACAATCCTCTTTACAGGTGCAGATCAAGAATGGCTTCATGCAAAAATGTAGTGAACGATTGGATTGCACCCATCCCACCAGACATCCTCCTCTAAGTCTCTAATACTCTACCATCTGAATCACAGTTATTGCTGGCACTATACACATCATACATCTAAGATATATGCATATGAAGAAATAATGACATCAGCAACAACCTCAGGGAGTCTGTGTGAGCCTTCTGCCAAGGTATCTTGATCTTTTACAGTGGGCAGGAACTCATTCAGTTAGTGGTGATTCAGCAGCAGGGCCATCTCCCATAGTTCTCTGGTGCTTATCCTGGGCAACTGCAGACATCCTACAGTGGCAGAGGTTATCTTATCACTTGCCTGGTATTGTATCTTGGAGTAACTTTTCCCATCTCCTCTGACAGCATTGATGTCATTGGTTACCTGCTGCCATATCTTCTGTTGGGCAGATTAGTTACTTCTACCTTTCCCTATGAGAAAAGCTCCATGGAGACATAAGGCCTGGATAATGACCTCATTTTTCTTGATTAGTAAATTGTGGCTACCAGGGTACAGATTTCTTCTTGGGAGCATTATCCCTATATGATATGAAACAGAAAAGAGGCAGGCACAAAATGAATTTTATAATACACAAGCAGGATGGCTGTGAAATCAATTATCTATCAATGTATGTATCCATCATGCACACAATTCTTTAAAAAAGGTAATGTATGTATATATATATATATATATATATATATATATATATATATATATATATATGGTAAATTAAGTATCAACAACAATCTGTAATAGTTCTGCAATGCAGAGATGCAGAGATCACAGGTTTGTAGCTGTGTCATACATTACAGCATTAACAGTAACAAATTACAATGTAGCAGTAGAAATGTAAGGCAGCTGTTATAAGTCACATCTTCACTGCTGTGGAGGGCAGTTAGGTAGAAATAAACTTAATGCATTTTTCTTTGTGCTAACACATGTAGAAATGCAAGAGTTTGCTACAAATTTGCTATAAATCAAATGCAATAATTGTGCAAATGACAATTGAATGCAACCTACAAAGTATAGATCAGGTAGCATTCTGTAGGCAGGCCATGTCAAAAGAAAGTGATACAGAAAAAAAATGTAAATAAAAAAATGTTTCTGTGCATGGCAATTCACCATTTGATTTTACACTGAAATCATTAAATAAGAAATAGCAACATACCTTGACAATAAAGCAGAGCAGAAAGCAATATCAAGCTTTCTGGATCCAAACAGTATTCTCACTATGATACAAGGGCATTAGCTACACAATTACCTTTATATAGTTCACAGTAAACCCTATGAGCAATGTGAGCATGCAAATGAGGTGTCAAATCATTAACATTCCTAATACCACAATCTGTACTAAGTGTAGGAAGGTAAACATGGTATAAGGTGTTAGAAATTATGCATAGTACTAAGAGAGGAGGTGATTTGGTAAATAGAACTGAATCAAATGAACAAAAATGGATTATAAGGTTTCAGGCAGACAAACCACCTGGCTTGAACTCTTAAACATTGATTTTTTTCTAATGAATTATTTCTGTCATTGTGAGGTCAGATAGTGTATGTATTATTTTAGCAATTCTACTAATTTATTAAACAACTTATTAAATAATTTATTATATATTTATACATATTCTTTAGTAATAATTTGCTGCTATAATGCTACGGAATTTTTGTTTAATTCTTATTTATGCTGCTATTACTATTTTAATGTATTAACACTGTATATTAAGAGCCAGTTTTTTAATGTGTTACAGCATTTTAGAGGTTAAGTAAGCAATTAAGTTATCACCCTACTTGAATGGCTTATTTGAATGTATATAAGCAAGTTTTTAATGTAATTTCTTATTCTAGTTTGATGAAGCGGATGATATCCGTGAAAGCGCTTACTTGTTTTCCTTGGAATAAATTATCTTGTGACTTTTATTCAGCCGTGTGTAACCAGTGTGTTTTTTCCTAATCTGTCAGTAAGACAGTTGGCAACCCATCGAGTGACAAAGGGATTAATGCCCAGCTTAGTAAGTTTATCTATGATTCCTGAATGGGGGATGGTGTCAAAGGCCTTGTTGCAGTCCAGATAGGCTGTGTGGACCACCTTACCCTTATCCACTGCTCTGGAGACTGATTCATAGAAGTCAATCAGGTTCAGGAGACAGGATCGGCCCTTCAGGAACCCAAACTGTGTGGGGTCCAGTGTTTGAAGTTTGCCAGTGTCTTTGTTGATAAGTTCCATGATAATATGTTCCATGGCCTTGCAGATCAGGCTCATCAGACTGATGGGGAGGTAGTTCCCGTGATCCAAGATGGATCCCCCCTTGTGGAGTGGGATGACTGTAGCTGTGCACCACTCAGTGGTCATATATTATATATTTTCTTATAATACCTTTTCATTTTCTGTTTGCTAAGCAGCACACAAACACAGTTCTCTGCATACAAAAAGTGAAAAATTTAGTTTATGCAGCTGAATAAAAGTCACAAGATAATTTATTCCAAGGAAAACAAGTAAGCGCTTTCACGGATATCATCTCTCCGAACATTATATTGGGTGACTTCAACTACCCAAACATAGACTGGGAGCATTACTCAAGCCCCAGCACCTTAGCCCAAAGGTTCCTGGAATTTACAAACTCAAATGCTATGGAACAACTAGTCACCACTCCCACAAGAGGGGAAAACATACTAGACCTGATCATTACCAACATGGGGACTCTAAGCTCCATACCAGAAGTATATCCCTCATTGGTAAGATCAGACCATAAATTAATTTCACTGGATATCCATATCCCGACCCCATCCCCAGCCCAGAAAACCACAGTGAAAAACTTCTCAAAAGCGAACTTCACACTTCTCAAAACCAAAGTGGAATCCTTCAAGGCCCCAGGGCCAGTGGAAACTACAGCCCAAACTGCGGAATCCTATATAAACACATTCTACGGACATCTCCAGGAATGCATGGATCATGCTATCCCAAACAAAATCAAGACTCAATCATCCAAAGGCAGGCATCCGGTCTGGTGGAACCTAGCCATAAATAAACTGTACAACAGAAGGAGGAAGCTACTACATGATAGAGCAAAATCCCTAAAAGGGAAGGCATCTCTGATCAGTACTAGCAAAAAATTACGATCCCTCATACAATCCTCCAAGGCCAGCCTCGAGAGAAAAATTGCACAGGACACTAAAGACGATCATAAGGCTTTTTTCAGTTATGTTAGAAACCTGGGATGCAACTCCCAGACCTGTTCTGAGTTGATTCTAAGTGACAAAAAATACACTGAACCCACAGACATCACCAATATCCTGGAAGACAGGTTCAGTGCAAACTTCTCCACCCCCTCCCCCCCAAAAGAGCAAGTATCTATCCCGGCAGAGTGCAGCCTCCCAAACATCTCTGACGCTCAGGTGAAGGCTGCCCTCTCCAAAGCAAAAAATGCTGCTTCCATGGGACCAGATGGCGTCCCGGGTTGCATCCTACATGAACTCCAAGAAGAACTAATCCCTCAAGTAAAACTGCTGTACAATCTCAGCCTCACTACAGGATATGTGCCCAAAGAATGGCATACAGCAACAGTGGTCCCACTCCACAAAGGTGGCACCTCTGCGGACCCTGGAAACTATTGCCCCATAAGCCTGACTAGCCTAGTCTGCAAGGTTATGGAGAGGATCATCATGGAACTCATAAACAAAGACATTGGAGACCTACAGACACTAGATCCTACCCAATATGGCTTCATCAAGGGCAGATCCTGCCTTTTGAACCTTGTCAACTTCTTCAAAACAGTCACCAAGGCCATAGATGAAAGGAAGGTAGTCTGCACAGCCTATCCGGACCTCACAAAGGCATTTGACACAATACCCCACTCGGGCATCATAGATAAGCTATCCAGCCTAAATCTAAACCACTATGTCACAAGATGGGTCACAAACTGGCTCAAAGACAGAAACCACAGAGTCAGAGTTGCTGGAGCCATGTCAGACTCGAAACCAATCACAAGTGGCATCCCACAAGATTCTGTCCTGGGACCTCTCTTGTTCGGTATTTACTTTTCTGAGGTACAGGCCATTGTGGGAGGACTATGGCTCACCAAGTTCGCAGATGACTGCAAACTGGGCACCATAATCGTCTCTCCAGCTGACACAAACATCCTTCAAAAAGGTCTCGCAGAGATGGATAACTGGTGCCAGAGCCATGGTCTAAAGCTAAATGCCAAAAAGTGTATAGTCATACCCTTTGGCAAAAACAATGTGCCCACAAATTACCACATAGGTGGTAACCCATTAAGTACAAAGAAAGTAATTAGGGATCCGGGGACCCAAGTTGATAGCAATCTCTCCTTTGACAACCACATTGCCAAAGTGGTTAGAAAGACATTCTACATAGCCCACCTCATCATGAAAGGATTCACATCTAGATCAAGAGAGGTAATCGTACCCCTTTATTCATCCCTCATCAGGCCCATCATAGAATACAATGCCCCCTTTGGGATGTACCTTACCCGACACCTGCAGCAATTAGAAAGACCCCAAAAGTACCTCACCAGGAGGATCAAGGGACTCAAACAGATGCCATATGCTGCTCGGTTAAAAAAACTCCAGCTCTACTCAGTTGCATACCGCCTACTTCGAGGCGATCTATGCCTGACATATAAAGCTATGTCCAACCCAGAATTAATGGACATGCTCCACCTCAGTAAATCTAAATCCCTTAGAGCCACACGATCTAGGGACTTGAACCTCAGCACAGAAATAAATAGAACATGCTGGAGGGACAGATTCATAACGCAGAGGCTCCCTTCGCTCTGGAATAGAATTCCAATTCATGTTAGGCAGAGCACCTCACTGATTCTCTTCAAGAAGAATCTTGATGAGTGGATGGGGGATCGTAGGTTTGTCCCGGGGATTACTTCCGTGTCACTATTAGACAGAGGCACAGTAAACTAAACTTTAAAAAGGGCACAGTATACTCAAATCAAGGGGTGGCGTAAGCCAAACACAATCGGGCTAGGCTTATAAATATCCCAGGGCAGATAGTCTAGTATGAAGCTATGAGCCTATGAACCTATGAACTTCATGTATTTCAAAAATGCCTGGCAACATTGCAATATCATCAGCACTCTGGACAGTACTGAGTGAAGAAAATATCCAAGTGCCATATACCTATCTTTGTGGCACAAAGTGTAAGTGCAGTGCATTTAGATAAAAACACAACTGGTTAATGGTTTAAATCCAGCTAAAATATACTTTTACAAAGGGTGTAAGAATTCCATTGCTCACAGCATTTTGATTAGGACTGTAAAAATGATAATGTTAAACATGTTTGTTGCAAGCAAGTTATCAACACTGCTTGCCTAAGTAAACTTTTCTATTTAGCATATATCATTAATGCTTCACAACCTCAAGATAATGTGTGTACAATTTCTTAAGCATGGCAATGATGATATTTAATTTAAAACTTACTTGCATATGTATGATGGGAAGAATAATGTTATTATAATCATTATGACTCTTCACATATTCTACATATGTGTTTAGGACAGATATCTTTTGTGAAGTGCATATGTATGTAGCAAACAACAGCCGGTATTACTCAGCTCATTCAGCTGTTTCCATCTGTAATCTATTTAGAAGCATAAATACTGAGTTTTGCATAAGAATGCATTCCCAATCTTAATTAAAATCACATAAATAACAGGCCTCTCTGGAGTGTATGTCCATTCATTTGTAAATTGGTATATCTCTAATTTGCATGCTTAAAATGTGGTCTTCCTGGGACGATGTCATTTAACAATCTAATTTTCAGTTTTTACATATGTTTTCCCATTTGTTTGCTTTCCAGATAGTACAGCAATATTTTAGCATTATGTAAACGCCAACATCACAATATCTGACAATTCATCATCTTTCTCCTTCCAATCTACAACGATTAAAAGCCATACCGTTAAGCAGTCCATTATTGAACAGTGCTAATAGGATGAGTATCAGACATGGCAAAGCTCAATGCCATTTTTCACACCTTTACTGCTATGTGATGTAAATATTGCCAATGTATCTGCCAAGGAATCCATTTCCTCTCAGTTTGTGCAAATATAGTTGTCAAGTCTGTGTAACTTTGCACACAACCAGTTACTCCAAAGATCTGAATTACATGCCAATTCATACATATTTCATTAGCATGACTTTTGCAGACATGGCTGGTGAGGGAGAGAATGGTGCTAAATTTAAATCACAATGGTGGGGTGTTGAGGGCTTCATTATATTTGTGGCATTTCTCGTGTAACACTACAACCATAGGCTGTTGCAGGGAGATTATACTAGGTCTCCGTATAAGGCTGAGGCTTGGAAAAGCTTAGCCAAGGCTGTCTCCACTGCAACTGATATTCCATGGATTGAGAAACATTATTGTCACCCCTATAGTGACCTTAAGATGTGCAGGTAGGACCTCCTAAACCAATTGGAAGATGAATTTAGGACTATGAACACCCCTCAGTTGTGTAACTATACTGACTCCTAACCAATGCAGTTACTCATTATTCTTTCAGAAAATATTTCTGTTCCTTTTGTGCTTACAGCTGCAGAGGAAAAAAGATGCAAACTTTGAGGCACACTTGGAGAGATTAACTTACATCAGAGAGGTATCGGGTAATTATTACTCAGGTCCTGGACATGACCAGTCTTCTCACAGATTGGACCCAGGAAGTTAGGATGGGTGAGACCACTCCTCAAAGTTGCCACTTATCAGTGGAGTCCCTCAAGGATCCATGCTAGGCCCACTCCCTTTTACTATCGACTTCTCAGAAGTTAAGGCAAATGTCAAAGGCCTCTGGCTGACCAAGTTTGCAGATGATTGCAAACTGGGAGGAGTCATAGAATCTCCCCAGGACACTAACATCTTACAAGAGGGTCTAACATAAACAAATAACTGGTGCCAAAGCCATGGCTTAAAACTCAATGCAAAGAAGTGCATTATAGTACCTTTTAGGAAGTCAGCCACTCCAGGAAATTGCATCATCAATAAAACACCAGTAAGAGTTGACCCACTGGTCAGGGATCTGAGAACACATGTAGACTTTTTGACCAACATGCATCCAGGGTAGTAAGAAAATATCTCAGTGCTGCTCATCTTATAAGTAACTGCATGGCATCTAGGTCCAGGGAAGTCATTGTACCACTTTACTCCATCATTAAGTATAATGTCCCCTTCAGAATGTACCTGACCAGACACATGTAGCAACTGGAATTTCCCCAAAGGTTCCTTACAAAATGAATGCAGGGCATAAGCACAATGTCCTATGTGGATCATCTCAAAGAAATAAATCTATAGTCTGTTTCCTACAAGCTACTGAAAGATGATCTATGCCTGGTATACAAGGCAAACACGGACCCCACTCTAATGATCAGTTTGCACATCTGTGAAACAAAGAGCATCAGAACTACTAGATTTAAAGACCTAAATTTTGATTGCAATATAAATAGGACATGTTGGAGGGACAGATATATAGCTCAGATCATTTCTTTTATCTGGACCAGGCTCCACACCCATGTGAAACAAAGTCTCTCCTTAACTCTGTTTTAATGTAACTTGGACCATTGGATGGGAAGTCAAAAATTCGGGTCTATATTATAAGGTAGACGGTTGAAAACATCGAACAACATATGGTCAACACCATATGGTCAATGTCTTCAAACGTCGACCTTATAAAAAGACAAAAAGAAAAAAGTACCCTTACGGAGATTTCCATTTACATGCTTGAGATTCTGAGCTTTCAATATTCTCATGTCGACAATGTCAGATTCAACATTGTCGGCTTTCGAGAATATATTATAGACCCCAAAAATTCACCTCTGGTCTGACACCCACATCTCTAATGGATAGATGCAGTCAGTAAATCATGTCGTAACCAACAATCATCCCATATAAATGTCTAAAACATATAACTTGTGGACACATTTGGGTTGCATGGCTAGGCTTATAAAGGCCCTAGTGGTTTTTAGCATAATATAAATCTAAGAACCTATGGGCGGCCATGGTGGTGCAGCAGTTAGCATTGCCACCTCACAGCAAGAGATTCTCTGGTTCGATTCTCAGCTGGGGTGCCTTCTGTGCAGAGTCTGCATGTCTTCCCTGTGGTCGCGTGGGTTTCCTCCAGGTGCTCCGGTTTCCTCCCACATCTCAAAGACATGCTGTAGGTGGATTGGACACTCTAAATTGGCCCTAGGTGTGAGTGTGTGCAAGTGTGTGCCTTCTGTGGAAGGTTGGGCGCTGGGCTGGCAACTCGACACTGTAAAACTCCACTGCCAATCATGAGCAGACAGGTGATCTGCTGTGGAGACCCCTAACCTGGAAAAGCCGAAAGAAGAAGATAAATCTAAGAACCTATAAGCCTAAGGTCCACATTCAAGCCAGGAATTTCATTTAATTACATAAATCACTATCATCTTGATCAGAACATACCTCAACCTTGACCTTTTTCATGCATGCCTTCTCTAATTGATCTTGCTGCTTGCATTAGGCAATGTGAACACTAGATAAAATGTGTGTGGATTCAATACCCAGAAGCAGAAATTATTTGTTATTACTTTTTATTACTGGATAAGTACTTCTAAAATATAAACAGCAATAATATGTAAGGAACGATTCACTCAAGGCAATTGTAATTATTATAAAACAAAACAATGGTATAAGGTGCAGAGCATTACAAACAACTAATAACCCAAAGATAAAAATGCAACAAAAAGCAAGAGTCATAAAGGTTAAAATCCACCATTTATTATAACATCCACAGCAGAAATAAATATTGAGCATGACTACCACGTGAACAGATCAATATTGATTTTTCAGGGGGTGACTGGAAGAATTTCTTGAGTAACAGGGAACTTCAATAGCAACTCAGGTAAGCTGCAATGCTTCCCCCAGGATTAAATGATTCAATATCTATTGTACCCATTTTAAAAATAAAGGCTAGTAAATTATAGGAGAATGAGAAAAGATGGTATGGTAATATTATGAGTTACAAAACAAGAATGCCATCTCAACATATTTTAAGTTATTTATAGTATTTTAATGTGATTTAAAGGTAAGGAGGTTGGAAAATAGAAGGTGTATACATATTTTTTTTTGTGGTAGGCATAGTATATTTCAGAAGGCATAGGGTTAAATACTTAATGCACAAAATTTGGTTGAATTAATTTCAATTTAAATGGTTAATGTTAACAGAACTGATTAATTAATGCTTGTCTTAATTGGCATAGGTTATTTATTTAAATGTAGTTTTGACAAAGTTCTGGTGTAGTCTGATGAAGGCCCTGTGTATTTGAGGCAAAAGTGCTCAGTATTTATTTCTATTGTGGATGTTATGACCCTTGCCTTTTGGTGCATTTTTATGTTTGGGTTATTAATTGTAATTGTTATATTTGAATGCATACAGTCTATCTATCTATCTGTCTATCTATCTATCTATCTATCTATCCTATCTATATACAGTCTATCTTTGTTATATTATAGCAGTGAAATTTGTTTATTTTATCATACATTTCCATCATACGTGGATGTAGCAAATGCATACAATAGTAAATTATCATAATTGTTTATGTATTGCCAAATACATTTTATTGCAAAAATATAGAAACATGATTTACCATGTATCTAATTATCTCCTTTTTTTTCTCCCCACCACCCCATCTTTCTTTTTTTGGGGGGATTATAATTTATTAATATTCCACTGTTTGCATAACTTATTGCTAAAACATAAATAACCAACACCACAGAGAGGTAGATCGACCAATGTGGCTCAGCCTGCTGTACCGCCACAGATGACAGCACTGACATCCAGCATTTTGGGTTCACAGCCTGTCAGGGTTGGCGCCACATCCTCTGCCCTACTTGCTCCATCTGTGTCAGGTAGCTCTGCACTGACTGCTGGGGTAGTATTATCCTCTGGGAGGAGTACCAGTGGAGGTGGCAATTTTTTGCCATCTGGCAGGAGCTGACAGGACTTGTGGTGGTTATCCTGGAGAAGAGCCTTGGTGCATGAATTGGCAGGGTTGAAAAGGTTTTACTGGATTGCAAAGATGATGCCATGTCTGGTACAGTGGTGATAGTTCTAAGGATGAAGTTTATGCATGATTCCTAACCTATCCTACCTACCTGAACCCTTTATTCCCAAGCACCCTTCCCAACATTCCTCTCTCTCCTCAAAAAATAATAATAAAAGGTTGACTGTCCCACCAAAAAAAAATTACATCTGATACATAGCTCTCCATTTAGTCTGCGTCATCTTGACACACTTGATTTGATCCAGTTGGCCATACAACAGTATTCTGTTTTTGTCACTCATCACTGGTGTGGTGACTCTCTAACATCATGAAATTTTGTTAACAATTGTAGGTTTATGTTGTGAAGTAGTGGATGCTATGGTGCTCTCCCAAAACCACTGCAAATCCCTGTATTCTTTCACCTTTGTCCTGAACTATACTTGCAAACCCCATTTTTACCAATGTCCTATCCTCCCTTTTTCACACATTTAGTCTGGTCAAGAAAATTTCAATCACAACACACATGGCCACAAATAGCCCATTGAAAGCCTTCAATTTATGTCCAGGGCATTTACCTGGAAGATGGCATAGTCCAACAATGCTGAGTGACAATCACCATTCAGCTTCTTATTGCAAAAGCTGATAATTTCAATTTAATCTGCAGTTATCCAGTTACTTTCATGTAAATCTGCTTAAGTTCATTGTGCTATGAGAAAGCAGAGTAAAGGCAGACTAAAGGAAGTACTGTAAAACAGCTGATGTAACAGTTCTTAGGCAAATGGATGCAATAAAGTAGGAGGTCCTATATGGTATGTTGAAATGCTTACCCTTTTCATAGATTGATGTTTTTGCAAGTAGGTAAATCTATAAATTAATGACACATTTTCCTGTCATGTATTTAACTGCAAATATGTGTATTTCTCTCCATATAAAACATTTCAGTAACATACTATTTGAATAGTGTTGTCAAATACTATTTTTGCAAAAACATTGAAGCCGATACAGGGAAACTGATTAATACAGCCTTATCATGCTTTTGCATTTATGTTTGTTGCACTCTGCTATGCCTTCTTTCTCCCTATAGCAAGCACATTTATTGTACAGAACATGACAGCTTAATAATGAGGTAATAAATTAGAGTAACACACCATACAGATAGTCCTATGTGTCCCACAAAATATATTGTTGCTATTCCTCTCTTCACCTGCCTCTTCTGTTCAACCTTTCTGCTTCAGTAAGTTGTCACTGTGCCTCAACTGTGTTATTTAAATGTGGTGAAGTCATAATTCCTTTGTGGTGTGATGAGATAATGCTTAGATGTATAGATAGATTTTTTACTTCTTTCAAGAGTTCTAATCCAGCCATTAGCTAGGTGTTACTGACTGTTATGGTACACTGTTTTATGGGTACCTGTTGGCTACATATTGTTATAAGCCAACATTATCCTTATTCTGTTATAAGCTACTTTGTCCATTCATCTCATCCTGTCAGTGTATTTTATCCCTTCTGTATCATTATTATTCCACCTCAACATTTGCACAATGTCTGGTGCTGGAGAACAAATGCAACCAAGGCTTACTGGAAGAACACAGCGTATAACAATAGTTTGTGCTTCAATTGCCTTCAGCTGCATTACTCTGTTGTACTTTGTGCCACTCTGCTTTGCTATGTATATTTAGTTGAATGTGCTTTTCAACAAGTTGAAGAGATGGATGTTGAGTTTACAGTGATCAAAAGGGTAGTGGAGATATCTGCTGTCAAATGTGAACTATCAGATATATGAATTCCTATGTGGTATGCTTAAATAATACTCAAGTATAAATGTTTTTCTTGAAATACTCTAAAAGTTCAAATCCAGATGGATGAAAAAAGGTATCAGAATGTTTTGTCTAACTCTTGTGGTTGTAAATGCCGTCCACACCTTTCCTTAACACATCATTATCCAACTGCTATATTAACATACTTGCTCCCTATTGTTAAGGCTGTTTTGTACTGATCCTGGCAACAAATGTCAGCACAGAGCATCATAGAGTACTACTAATTCACATTCTAAATTCAACACTTCAGGATACGATTCACATATACTAATATTGTGCCATCAGCACCTCAATTCAGCTTAGCAGCATTGCTCTCAAAGAGCAGCATAAAATAAAGAAAATTAATTATTGTTTTGGTTGCACATTTGTTTGTCTGCATTAGGTTTTTCAACAGGTTATTTAGATTTCAGAATGATGTTGACTCAATTATTTCAGTCATTTAATATATGTCTTCTCTACAGTGTTGACACTTGCAATTGTGTTTCATGTTTGGTTAACATATTCTCACATAATCCATGATTTATAATCTGCAATGCACTGTCCTATGTATGACTTGTATGTTTGCTTTGTCAATGCGCATATGTGCAAGTATAACGCAATACAAAGGTGCAATCATCCCACCATGAAATTACAGGAAAGTTGGAATGATAATCAACTGGTTTACAACACTGAATGTCTATGGCATGTCATAATGTAAAACGTCAGTGTCCCTCACATTAACAAAATATGCAAGAAGGGCAGTATCTTAATGTTAGTAGAGAAGTATGTCATTACATGCAACAATCACAGTGATGCTACATTGTCCTGGGCACACCTATGCATTTTTTTGCACAACCTGTGATGAATAGTGCCATCTGTTCCAAACAGTGGATTTTCACGAAGTACAAATGTGCTATTTCACATTATTAATTTCAGTCTTCTTCTGTTGTGCTTGCAACTAATACCATGCTCTGTAGACTGTGAAACTAGATAGGTAAGAGGTTAAATGCTAAGCATGGGAAACTTGTTATTGTGTGTAATGATTGGTGCTGTACTTGTGACTGTGTATAATGGTTGGTGCCGTATCCACTTCCCCTAAGAAAAAACACGTTTAACTCTTCACACAGCTCCATTATCCCACTTTTTACTGTAACATCCTCTAGAAAACAGAGTGATGAGGTCATGACAAAATTGCACTACCTCCTCTTAATAGTCAGACTTCTGCTGTGGCAATTGCAACTAATATAGTGCTCCATAGATGGAGTAACTAGAGAGGTAGAAGGTAGGAGGCTCAATGTGGCTAAGTTGTGTGCACATGCATGTCTGGGTGAGTGTGTGCAATTTCATGTGCTCTAGCTCCTGCACCTATGAAGAATACATTTAACTCTTCACACGATTGCCTTCTCCCACTTTGTGCTGAAACATCCTCTCCAAAACACGGTGATGATATCATTATGGCAAAAGTGTGCTCTCTCCCACCTTAATAATCAGACTTCTTCTGCTGTGCTTGTGATTAATACAATTCTAGATAGGGAGAAGGTTCAATACTCAATATGGAAAACTTGTGTTTTTGTCTAAAATGCTTTGTGCTGTATCCACTTCCCATGAGAACAAAACATTTAAATTTGCACACAACTCCCTTATCCCACTTTTCATAAAAATATCCTCTTTGCAGCACAGTGATGAGGTCATCCTGTCAAAGCATACCTCTCAACCTCTTAGTGCAAGAAATCTGGACAAAGCCGGAACAAATGTGGGGACAAAGGCCCAAAAATAGGGACATAATTTAAATATTATTCCTATAAACGTAGAAAGTTGCTAGAATAAAAGGTTTTGCATTATTACATATTTTCTAAAGGATATAAAGTCTGAAACTCAAATGCTTGCTTTTATTTAATATTATCTAGTGACTTCAATGTTGAACAATTTACCAGAAAACTACAAATGTTATGAGGAACAAACCAAAAATATGAGGCTAAAATCTGTACAGTTAAGAGGTATGGCTGTGAGTGTGTCTTTCACCCTCATACTGTGTATACTACTCTTCAAATACGTATATGATGTGTAGATGTACAGTGTTACTGTGCACTTTGGCCACTTTGTATCATAAACATTCAACTAATAAACAGCGTTGATGTCATCCATTTCATCATGCACTGTCACAGTTGTACCACAGCATGTCTTGTGGTCCCTGCAATTTTGACACTAATCTGCAGCTTTTGATTTTAGGTAGTTAGTTTAAATCCAGCCATTACTGCTCAGACTATGTTGTGTCAGTCTTATTGTGACTGTATATGTCACTATCACTGTTGTCAAACACATCTGCTGTGTACATGTATAGAGGGTGAGTCCTCTTACTAAAAGCTCTCATAATGTCTCACACAGCAATATTTTTATTAAGAGTAATAATGACACATGAGAAAATTGTCCTTACAAAACGGGTCTATATTTAAAACATGAACACTTACTTACCTGAATACCTAAATGCCAACACATATTCCGCGAACTGCAAATACACCGAACGCCCTAAACTGCGAAATTCAAAGCTTGAAATGTCATAGTTGTCCTATCCCACCACCTGCTACATATTACTTACACTAACAAACTAAATAAACCACATACATACACTAAACAAAACCCTACTTCTAACCCTAAACTAAACCCTACTTCTAACCCTAAACTAAATCTTGCATATACCACTATGTATGCACTTAACTTAACCCGCACCCTAACCCTAAGATCCGTAACTATTGCACACTTCCCTTAAAAAGCTAAATCCAAACAAACTAAATAATCCACACACATACACTTAATAAAACCCTACTTCTAACCCTACACTAAATTTAACATACATTATCATTTATGCACTTACCTTAACCTGCACCCTAACCCTAAGGTCCGTAACTATCACACACTTACCTTTCAGAGCTCTACCGCAGAAGGGCCAACCATGACGATTCGACGTTTCACATTTCATGCTTTAGGACGATCTATGTTTTCGTGGTTCAATGAAGACGTGTTGATGTTTAGGTATTTGGGTAAGTAAACATTCATTCTTTTAATATAGACCCTACAAAACATATGCTGGAAGTATTATCTTCTGGAACAAGGGAAAGAGACAATATTCTGTCTATTGCTACCTTAGCACAACAATTACAAGCACACATATCCCTTGCAGCAATAACATGATGAAATGCTTTGACATATTGACATATCTAAGGTTGTAGGGACACTTCTACCATGGCACATTCATCTAATACAATATTATGTATTTTTGTTGTTAAATGCTCATGTGTTCAACATCCACATCTGGTGCCTGTTTGCATTGTTGGGCCTTATTCTGTAATACATGACTGGTATCCACTGATGTTATAATGTGTTAATTTACAGTGGGAAAGGCCTCCCCAATCCCTTTTATATCAAAGGGATTGTTTACAACACATACATCTGATGTGATAAATTATTATAGGTGGAGTGTCATGTTTGTGTTAAACTTTGCACTGTGGGGCTTGTGGTTCGTCCACATGTCATTAGTCGGTCAAGTGATATAGCTTAGTGATTAAATCCTGAAGAAGAAATATTATATGAATATGCTAATGTTATATAACCACCACTGTATCTAGTTATTGTTATCCATTTTTAAGCTGGGCAATGATAAATCATCACATATGTTGATTGTATAGCAGTGAAATAGCTGTCATGCTGTGAGTGTAATGTGGCATATGCATTGAGTACTGACATGTATAGCATAGCTACACAGATAGACTGTTGTTCAGTTCTGGGACAGAGTGCATACTACATGATGGAAACAGCTGATATTGTTCTGCTCACTATTGTGCAGACAGTAACATGCATACTTACTTTCCAGCATTTTGACTAAATCTGATTGTTCATGCTATATTCATAAGTCCTTTCTTGATGTATGCATTCAGTTCACTTATTTGTGACAGCTTCCATTGATCTGATGTGGCACATGCAGTCAAAACAGAAGTCTGGAGACAACCTTATATAATAGGCAGGGGGTTGAATCCAGTCATATATGTCTGTCAGACAGCAGTCGCTTACACACAATCTTTATGGCACAGTGAGAGGCCCACCTTTTTCAGTCCGTGCCATAAAAGTTAAGGCATAAATACCCCTTATGATAGGAAAGTCCTGCAAGCCCTCCAAGGATGTTCTTCATTATATACCATATATGTGTATTTCTATGGCATCCATGATTGGTATGCATCTCTGTGATATCTGTACTGCCATGTGTTCAGAAATAACATGATGCACAGCTTCACTATGTCATTCATTGCTCAGGCATTACCTATTCTCAAAAGAATTCTGCTCTGTATTACATCTTCATCTAGACATTTCTTTATTACGTGTATTGTTTTCATCATATTATACAGCTTGATGGCAGAGGAGGGCTTCCATAAATATTTCGTACTGTATGGTATGTAGGCAGACAATCTGAAACTGTGATTGGTCCTCTGTTACAACACTTTCTTGTGTGTTTGCACTGTTGAATTGTTGTTATGTTACTGTTCCCTGTAATTTTTTATTAGCATGCCCAGTATAATAATGTCTGAGATGTTTGCAAATTAGCAACGGAAAATGTATGCTGAGGTGGAGAATACAGCAGTGATGTCTGCTTGCATACATAAATTTTCTGTAAATATATCTCATATGCAATAACTTTAGTTTGTGCATTCATCCCATAATGTATCTTCTGTACTTGGTAAATGTTATCTCAGCTCAGCATTTTTTAACATGTATATCACATATTAAATCCTCTTTGTTACACACTGCAACTTTATCACCCTTTCACATCCTTTGCTCTCATATCTGTTTTTACTTATGTCCATAACACTTGTATTGTCATTGACATTTTGATTATTACACCATTATGGCAGGACTTATGTTAGAACTGTTTCTTTGATACATCAGCACATTTACTTATGGTACATGACTACACTTTACCATTTCCCCTTCCATATTAATTATTATGCAGTGCAGACCATTATTCTTTATGTACTGTTCCCCATTTCACTTCCCCTCCTTCAGAATTCTTTCACTGTACTTGACTTAAATATTTTGGGGATACACCATGTGCTCATATCTTAGCTTTGCCTATAAACAAGCTGGTTTGTTTGCATTCTGTACTCATGTATGAAAACACCTTTCCATGGTGGCAAACACTATTGTTGTCCATGGAAAGGTGCTTGCAAACATGTAGGCAAGATAAGCAGCATGCATATGCAGTTAGCACTGATGCCCATCACTCTAACATGATTAAATTGTGTAGACTTAGTGCAAAGCATACATGTTTGTTAATAAATTGCAGGGCATGTGCTGTTTGATCAGAGGTGATGGTCATTGACCTGTCATAATAGAGCATCATACCATTCCAAATATTTACACATATTTAATTGGTTCCTGTAGCCCACCTTGCTTTGAAAGTCACCAGCCGCGAATGCCTTGATTGAAACTTTTGCGGGTTTTTTTGCTAAGAGATTTTTTTTTTCTTGGATAGAGTTGACCTTTGCCCTGTTCTGCCCCAGAGACATGAATCATCTGAGCAAGAAAATAAAAACATAGATATATATTTGGAATCAGTTTATCAGAGGTTACCATACTGAATTTAGAGCAGAGTGCCAATTATTCCAGTGCACATAACCCTAGAAGGCATGTAAGCAAACAAATAAAAGAAAATGGTGAAGATTTTGGATTAATGAATAAATTAAACTGTTTAAGCCAATAAGAACCAAAGTCTGAAACTTAGAAATTAATTCTGCTTCCTTCATAAGCTTGCTTCTGTAAATTGTTTGAAGTCATGGTACTGTCAAAGAATTTGACCTTAGTAAATTTTCCCATTTCTCAGTTTGCCACTAATTGAGTTTTTTTGTGAAACTTACATACACTGAGGCAGAAAGCCTTTTTGTATGTCTTTTTTTTATTCTGCCATTGCCTTATTATACTTTAAAAAGAAAATTCCTGCTGTCTTATGGCTAGTGGGATATTATGAAAAAAATGCATTTCTGTATCCAGATGTCTGAGTATTTTAATTAATAAGCAGACTACTAGTTGTATTTTTTAAAGAAAATAATAGATCATTTCTCTTTGTAAATTCATATTGTTGTCTTTGTATAGAGTATGGCTACATCATTTTGAAAATGAACAGATGCAATGGTATAGCAATGTCTCCCTCCAGATTTTCTGCATTGTCACTTTCCTTTTACAGATTTTACAGATAATTATCATTACATTTACATAGATTCCATTTTCTAGGTCCTTCTGTGTTTAGGGGCATATCCAGTGGTTTACACATGCTATCTCTGTGGATTTAAAATCCTGAGATTTTTCACACCTACTTATTGTAAATTTTAAAGTATAAATAATTGTTTTGATCTAATACCAAGATTATTCTGCCACTCCAAGATTATTCTAACCTAAAGCCATGGTTATTCAAGGAACCTTCTTATATAATTTGGTTTATCTATGAATAGTCAACATATTCAAATCGGTGAAGCCTCAACTTGTTAAATCAACTAGGAGTTCAACATAATGAAAATGTTTTTTTTTTAAACAGCTTTATTGAAAACATTAATATAATGAACATATCTTTTGTAAGAATTTGAATAAGTTACATTTTTAAAATGCAATATTTAAAAAAGAAAAAAACAATACAATAATTATAACAGCGCATTAAACTATGTCTAATGATGTTCACTATATATCGAATGACAGGATCAATTAATTTTAGTTTGGCAGATGAAAATGAAAACATAGCATAAAATATTTAAAGAAAAAGAAAAGATTACTGCATTAATCATTTATCCAGTTCTTTAATCAATAATTCATGTACATTTTCCCATTTGTAATATAATTTTGTATTCCTTGTAGATTTAGATTTGATAGTTAACATTTCTAACTTAGATATTTCTAAGAGATGACCTTTAAACTCTTTAATTGAGGGAACTGATGAGGAATTCCAATTTCTTGTAGTTACATTTCTGGCAATGGAAAGTATAGACCAAAATAACAAATATTTGTTTTTATTTATACAGTCTGGGACAGGTGTATTGAATAATACACCTGACTTTGTAAGCATAAAATTGTCAGTAAAAATTTCCTGTAAAAAAAGTGTTAACTTCTTCCCCAAATTTCATTAATAATACATAGTCATAAAATATATGATTCCAATCAGCATTTGTTACTGCATTGCATCTCCAGCAAACATCATCTTGTTTCGTTATCTTACTCTTTTTCTGAGGTGTGATGAAAGATTTATGTAAAAATCTCCATGTGAAGATTCTCCATTTCATGGAGGAATTGGCTTAGCTGGCTGACTGAAAGAAATTAACTATGTCTTTTTCTGAGGGAATAAAACTATTGATTGCTGCCAATGAATTCCAATAGTTATCTGAATATACATCTAGATCTTGTTTAATTGCTTTATAAATATATGATATACTATTTTTAACTGGTAAAGTATTATGTGTAGAAAATCAAATATTGGATACGTTTGGGTATTGAATTTTTAGCATTTGAAGGGATTAAAATTAGCTTATCTAGAATATATTTTCTAAACTTTTGCAAATCTGGCCAAAATAGAGAGTTAAGGTTATATTCATCTACCTACATGCATTCATAGCCCACTACAACCCTGATATACTCGCCATTACAGAAACCTGGCTTAAACCCAGTATCCAAGATGAAGACTTTCTTCCCCCAGGGTATAATACACTTAGATCTGATAGAACAAACAGGAAAGGAGGAGGAGTAGTCATTTTCTTTAAAAACACCCTTAATCTCCAGCTCCTGCACACCACACCACCAACTTTTCAAAATGCTAAAGTCCTATTTTCTGTCCTATCCATAAGAAACACCAAGAAGATCAATATAATATGCTGCTACATACCTCCAGGCAACAACTCGCTCATAATAGAAGACATCCTACACTGGACAAAGGACAATCTACCTCAGGAAACAATCCTACTAGAAGACCTTAACACTGACTGGGCAGCCTGTAACTCCAGCAGTCCCTCTACTCATATCAATCTATATGGGTTCTCTCAACTAATTAAAGAACCAACTAGAATAGATGAGAAAACAAAGAGAGAATCCATACTGGACCGGACACTAACCAACTATCCCAAACAAAACTATATAGTAGGCTGTCTCCCAGATGACTTACGTGATCATCTTCCCACCTTCCTACTCCAGAAACACTTCAATCACCCCAAACCAGTTGTCTACAAATTTGTACGAGATGACTGTAACCTTACCCCACGATACCTAAATACTGTCCTAAGCCACTGCAACTGGGAACCACTACAGACACTCGGGTTAGACCAGGCAGTAGACTACTTCAATACTACCTTCTCTAACATCCTTAACAGTCTAGCTACCAGCAGAAAGATCAGAGTTAAAGCCAACTACACACCCTGGCTAAATAGGGACACCAGAGCCTTACTAAAAGCTAGAGATAAAGCCTGGAAAATCTGGAAAACTGACAAAATCTCTAGCTCCAGACAATACTATCAACAGCTTAGAAACAAGGCCAAGGCTGAATCCAAAATAAACAAACAAAACTATTTTCTTAGCGCCCAAAGGAAACATTCAAAGAGTCTACAAAAATTCTGGCATGCCATTAACTCCCTACTAAAGCCAGGCAAAACCACAACCCCAGTACCCATCTCTACTAACAATATCCTAGACATAGCTTCTCAATTTAATAACCATTTTACTAAATCCATCTTAGCCCTGTCCAGTCAAATAACCAAAAACAGTCTACCTCAATCACGACCTAACCTATCCCACACCACCCCGACTTTCAACCTATCACCAGTGCCCACCTCAACTATCAAAAATCTCCTCCTAAAACTAAATCCAACCACATTAGCAGCTGATAACATACCTGCTGCATACCTAAAATGGCTAGTGACTCCCTATCATATCCTGTCTCCATCCTTATCAACTGCTCCATACTAGACTCATACATACCCAAACTCTGGAAAGTATCTTACATCATTCCTCTCCATAAAGGAGGTAATTCTTATGAATTCTCCAACTACCGACCTATTGCCATCCTTTGCCCCTTATCCAAAATTCTTGAGAAATGCATCTACTATCTACCACACAACACAGTTTCCGTCCACATCACAGCACTACCACAGCCCTTCTATCCTTCACTAATTATATAAACCTTCACAGGAATGATAACAAATATGTATTGGCCATTTTCCTAGACATCTCAAAAGCATTTGATATGGTCTCCCCACTTCATTCTACTAGGCTCATTAACATAATTAGCCTTCACCTCCTCTACTATGGCCTGGTTCAGAAGCTACTTGTCTGACAGGCAACAATCAGTCCAGTGGAAAGGACCTCTGTCTACACAACTTCCAGCCACCATAGGAGTCCCACAGGGCTCTATACTGGGCCTGCTATTGTTCTCTATTTTCACAAATAACCTCAAATGCTCTATACAACATGCCATACTCATACAATATGCAGATGATTCATCCCTGATCTGCTCCGCCTCATCTCCCACCACCCTACATACACTCACTCAAGATACCTTTATCTCAGTAGAAAAATGGATATCGGGTATCCAACTAATTCTAAATCCCAAAAAGACAAAACTGCTACTATTTATCCCAATAGATAAAAAAAAAAAAACTCTCCTTTATCATAACATCTAAGGATGGCACCACCATCTCCCCTTCTAACCACACCAAACTTCTGGGCATGAAATAGACAATAATCTCAACTTTGATGTTCACATCTCACATACCATAAATCTAGTACACAAAAAACTAGGCTCCCTATACAGGCATAAGTCCTTTCTCTCACAAAAAGCAAGAGTCACTCTTGCACAAAGCCACCTCCTCTCAACTCTATTATATGCAGCACCAGTCTTTACCCAAATCAGACAATGTGACCTAGACAAACTAGAATCATGCTACAATAAAATAGCCAAGTTTGCTACTAACTCAACCTATAGAACCCATCACTGTGCTGCACTAAAAGAACTAAAATGGCTTGAGCTACCACAGCTACTTAACTATCACCAGCTGGGCACAGCTTACAATATTCTCAAATATCCTGACAAAAACCCCTCATTATCCAACCTACTTACTATCTATACTGCAAACCGGTACCTAAGATCCAGTGAAAAATCTCTCCTCTCCATCAACAAGGCTAACAGTAATGCAGGGAAAATGCTCTACTCCCACACCATTGCCAAAAATTGGAACTCTCTTCCCCTATCCATGTCCACTGCCCCCTCCGCATCCATTTCATAAACGTCCTCAAATCACACCTTCTTAGTACCTGGTTATGCCCTTGTATCACATAACCCTACCCATACTACTATTAACTCCCCAAATTCCTCTCTGATCACATGCTGGAGCTCTGATCTCCTGTAGGCTTGATCATCTGAAAGGGTACTTTTAACTGTAGAATCTTACTTGATATATTTTCTTCTCTTACCAATGTATAACTGACATTGTCTTTTTACCCATGCTCTATATCTTCTTTTACCTGGAGTGTTTTTATTAATTTCTTGTTATATTAGTATGCTCAGCATACATGATGCAACCTGTTTTGTGTATTATGTTGGATGTACTGTATTTGTATAACTTGATGTTGGAGCTTTTTTCCCCGGGCCATCGCTGAAAATGGGCCTCGTCCAGTCTGAATTTCCCGGTTAACAAATGTAAAATAAATATAAGAGCATTCATAGATTTTGCCTCATTTTTATTTAACATTTGATGCCAAAACATCAATTGTGTTTGTTAACATATTAGAATGATCTGCAGATAGAATTATACCTTGTACATAGGCAATAGGGAAGATGAGGAACAGCCAGTTTTCAAAGATTCTAAACCTAAATATAAAGTTTTTTAAAGGCCCTTAGAATTAAAGTTATATAAGTAGATTTAAGCATTTGAATGGAATAATCGGAAAATACTCTCTCATATTCCATATCAATGAATTATGTATTAATTGTGGTAGATGTTTGTTATTTTCATTTTTGGTATTTTGGGATAAATTTAACATAATTTCCTTCCATTTTGCAAAATAGTCTCAATTTGTTAGATAAACAGTTGTTTTAATAACTGGGAAAATTGAAGAAAGTTCTAGATTTGGTAAAGATGAACCTCCATTTTCCCAGCTATAAATATGATAGGACAATGCAATTCTAGGCTTTATCAGATGCCATAAAAATTCTTAATCAGTGTGTTAAATTTTTAATAAAAGAGCCTGTAGGGGGAATAGAAATAAATTGCATTATGTATAATATCTTTGGAAGCAAGATCATCTTTATAATGGAAAGTTTTTCATCTATTGTAAATACAATCTTGTTCCACTTACTAATTAGAGTTTCCATGGTAGTTATACTTTTACTATAATTTAGGTGTAAGATGTCTTTAATATTGGTTGCTATAATTATACCTAAATATGTTATTTGTTGGGACTGAGGTATATATTTTTTATACTAGTATTGTATAGCATAACTTTTGGAAACAATCAGAAGAATATGTGTTTTAGAATTATTAAAATTAAGATCAGAACTTTTTTGAAATATATCCATATTTTTAAACAATTCTTGTAAGGTAGAATTAGTATCACCAAGAGTGATTAATACATCATCAGCAAACATTTGGATTTTGGATGTTTCATTACAATTTAACCTATATACTTGTATATTATTGTTATCCCTTATTAGGTTAGCCCAAGGTTCCATAATTAATGTGAATAAAAGTGGAGATAGAGGGCAACCTTGTCTGGTTCCTTTTACAATGGGTATGTTCTGGGATATACTTGTACCTATTTTTATGTAGGCTTGACTTTCATTATATAATTGAGTTATGAGGTTAATAAAGCTATTAGAAAAGTTTAAGTCCTTCAGTAAGATTAAAAGATAATTCCAATTAACTGAGTCAAAGGCATCGTTAATATTTAAACTAACAAGTGTCAAATTATTCTGTAAGGCTTTTACTGATTCAGTTAAAGTTATTGTTCTTTTGATGTTATCATAAGAAGTTCTATTAATTATAAAACCTGTTTGATCCATATCTACCAGGGATGGTAAAAAAAAATTAAGTCTATCAACATAAATAGACATGAACATTTTATAGTCTGTATTTAATAATGAAATGGGTCAATATGAAACACATTTTACAGGATCTTTATCAGACTTTAGTATGGTGGAAATAAATGTGTATTTCCAAGAGGGAGGTATAATGTTGTTATTCTGAGCTATATTGAATATTGTATGTAGTAGAGTTACCACTTTAGCAAGCAAAACCTTATAGATTTGGGAAAATATACCATCATTACCAGGAGCTTTATTTTGCTTAAGTTTGGTTATTTGATCTTTTACTTCTTTAAAAGATATTTGTTTATCTATTAATTTTATTTGTGCTTCAGATAGTCTGTTCTTTATATTATTATGTATAAAAGATTTAATATCTTTTGTACTATTAATGTTATCATTGGGTTGGTTTAATTTTTAAAAAAAATATCTAAACTCACAATATATTTGGTAAATCAGATAACATTTTTTTTGTTGGAGAATAGATTTCTTTAATATGGTAAAGTTTATTTAATTGTTTAGTTTTGTTAGCTAGTATATTCATGGATCTAGGATTTATAGAAAAAGTTATAAGTTTATATTTTTCAAGATTAACTTTATAACTTTATGGTTTAAAATGTTCATGTATTTATTGTTTACGTTATTTATTTCATTCATTTGGTCTTTCTCATCTGGATTCTTTGAAGCATCAAGCCTTAAAGTGCTTAACTTTGTTTGTCTATCTTGAAGGTCTTTATCCCATGAAATTCTTTTCTTTTTATACCAATCAATAATTTTACCATATAGGTAGACTTTTAGAGCATCCCAAATGAATATTTCCGAAGTTCCCTGTGTACTATTAAGTTCAATAAAAATTTGTACTTCTGTAGTGAAAAAATCAATAAAATCTTTGAGTTTAATTATATCAGTTGGTATCCTTTTAATTTGAACATTAAATGTGGAGTTTAGTATAAAATCAAATGTTATGGAATTATGGTCTGAAAGGGGACAATAAATCACGTTTGAATTTGATAAGAAATCAGTTAAGTTATTAGAAATTAATACCCTATCTATTATTGAATATGAATTATGCCTATGTGAGTAGAATGTATAGAACAGTGACTTAGGGTCAGACAAGTTATTAGTATCTTTCATAATGTATGAATCTGAGAAGTCATTCAATAATTTAGCTATAGTGGGAATTTTCCTTTCATCACTGGTACTAGAGACTTTTTTTGTCAGAAATACAGTTAAAATCCCCAGCAAGAATAATACTACCCTTGGAAAACTGAACTATATGTTGTTTCACTGCTGTAGGTCCAATGCCAAGAATTCAATACATATTTATTAATGTAAAAATGTTCTTAGTAAATTCTATAATAACTGAAGATAACATCCCCTTGTTATCTTTGTAAGTGTCAATTATTTTAGGCATAGATAATGTAGTTTTCCATAGTATGGCCAACCCCCTTTTTTGTGTATGTTCTGAGCTAATCAAAAGTTTGTAAGATTTTGATTACAATTTTGTGACATCTTCAGTTAGTAAATGAGTTTCTTGGATAAATGTTAACTGAGTATTATGCAATTTAAGATATTTGTTCAAAGATCTTCTCTTATTAGGATTAGTTAACCAATTGATTTTTAATAATATACACTTTAATGATGTCATGAAACATTAATGTTCTGAATATCTGTTGTTGAATAACACTCCTTTTTCCCCATTTTTTTATAAGTGAATAGAAATTGACTATTAGGAATACAATTATAATTTACACATAAAACATGAAAAACATTTATCCAATGAAATGTGTTTACATCAAATTCAATTTTGCAAGATTTGGTGAACATCATAATAACTATTAACAGAAACTTATAACATTCATTAATAACATAGACTCTTTTAAAACACCCCCTGGAGTTAAAAACTCTTAATTTGAGTGACATCTATCACCCAAATTGACCATCAGGCTAGCAACAACATTCATCTCATCCCTGTCTAAATATTTATGTTGTTGCATAATTTCACAAACACCCATTAGACTTGTATGCACCAATTCAAGAAACAAATTACAGTAAACCAAATACAACTGTTTCAGTTTAACTTTTGCCATATAAATTCAGCATATCATAAATACCAGACATGAATGATATAATAATGCAAAAATCATAGCTAATTTATATGTAATGGACTGTTATAATAATCAATAAGTAGACTAATCCCCTGTATCTTTATGTATTGTGCCAATATCTAACAACATTATTTCCCCATCTCCATGTATCTTTAAGACCTTTAGTAATCTGAAAGAATTTCTAGATTTGTCAGAATATATCAAAATACTAATTTATACGGTAAACTGTGGTGGTGGTACCTGCGGTAGAGTTGTCAGCTCACAGTATGACGGTGTCCTGTTCGATTCTCAGCTAGATCGTCTTCTGTATGGAGAGATGCATGAATGGGCGTACCTTCATTGAAGGTTGTGCATAAGGGCTGGCAACTTGGCATGTAAAAATCTACTGCCAATCATTAGCAGACTGGAGTTCTGCTGTGGCAACCCCTAACAGGGAAAGGCCAAAAGACACAACAACTAGTTTATGTGGTAAACATCTGCATCTGAAACTATACTGTATGTAGCAAACTATAGACATATAGAATATATTATGTTTCAGTCATTATTTACTTATTTTCTACCTGTAATAGAATTATTTTTATTTCTGATTTTTGTATCTTGTAAAAGAATATTAACTTCTGCTTAGGTGTCATAAAAAACTTTGTATATATTCATTTCCTTTCTTTTTCCTTTCTTCTTTCATAAATTCTTTAATGGTGTTATAGTATATATGCCTTATGTTTGTTGTACTAATCAAAAGAGGTTTAATTTACATAAAAACAGAATTATAAATAAAAGTGTAAAAACATAGGGGTATAAATGTATCAAAAATGCTCTGCTTATGCACTCTCATAAATGCTTTTAATATAACAATTATATTATACTGATTACTTAACTGAAGTTCATTCATTTGACCTGTAGATGGCATAAGAGACTGTCTAATCAAGCTATTATCCAGCTCTGCAAAAGTTCTCAGCAAAAAGTTCAGACCACAAATAGCTTCATGGAAATGACACTTTTTTTCTTGCTTACAGTTGAGGCTTTTGCAGTACAAACAGACAGCAGAGTCATTCAGCAGTTCGGATGCATAAGACCAAGGAGGGAAAACTTTTACAGCTATTTTCTTCCTCCCTTTTTCTTATTTTTGTAAGCCACAGACTATCTCACAGTAGGACCAAGAAACGCAAAGCAGATAAAACAAAAAGGCAACAGAGGGGGGAAAAGCCAACATGAAACAGTACAAAGCTGAGAAACTCCATCTCTCAAACCCAGCAAACCACTAAAACACCACAGGCACACCAATCCCACCAAACCCTTCATTTTAACAGTACTGTTATGTATACTATACGCTTGTCATACCAATCAATATAAAACTTACACAACCACAATAGAATTATGAAGCCAAGTGTACAAAATGTAAGGGTTTAAGTGTGTGAAAAGTGCTTTAATTATAGATATTCAAAAATGTTTAAATATAGCAAACATATCAAATATGTTATTTAGATGCAGTTTTTCAACCAAGCTGTAGATGGCATTAGAAACTGTCTATTCTAAGTATTATTCAACTTTTACAAAGCTTCTCAGCACAAGGTTCAGACTATAAATGTTTCCATGGAAATGACACTTTTTTTTTTGCTCTCCATTGTAGCATCTGCAATGTGAGGACAAACCAATGTTGTTTAACAGATCAGATGCACGAGCTTGTGGAGGGAAAACATTTACAGCTTTTTACTGAGAAAACTATTCGTTAGCTTGTGGGAAAACCGGGAAACATAAAACGAACAATAAGAGAGACATAAGGGAGGAAGAAAAGTAATATAAAATGTTAAAGGACCAACAAACTCCATCGCCCAAACCCAGTAAGCCACTAGACTACCACGAACATATCATTATATACAAAATCCTCCATTCCTTCACAACCAACAGCAAAGAGGAAAATAGAAAGAAAAACAAAAGAAACAAATTAAAATCTCTCCATACATATTTACATTTCTAAAATAAATATCAAATGAATTACTTCAAAATATATCAGGTCACTGAAAGTGAGAAAAGATAAACTTTTCATATGTCTATTACCAGAAATAACACCACATTCCACTAGCAGAACAGGAGATGGGAAATATAATTATTAAAGCAACAATATGGCAACAATATCAGTGAACAGTCTCTCTTCACAGAGAAGCAGGGAAATAAAACAGCAAACAGCTAAAAACAAATTAAATAGATTCTGTTGTAACAGAGAATCTCATTTTCTCATCTATAAGTCTCTGTTTCTACTATAGTTACCCAAAATATGATACATTTCAGTCCTAAATATACAGAGCATTTATTATAACAGAAAACAACCACTATATAAAGATAATAAATAAATAAATAGCTTTTACTTGTTATAGAAATTGAACTAGAATAAACTAAAGTTAATAACAAACTATAAAGTACCATTACAACAACTAGGATGGCACAGTGGTGCAGCAGTAGTGTCGCTGCCTCCCAGTAAGACATTCACTGGTTCAATTCTCAGCTGGGGTGCCTACTGTGCAGAGTCTGAATGTCCTCCCTGCGTTCATGTCGGTTTCCTCCCATGTTACAAAGACATGCATCTGGAGCCTTTCCCCCACTAGCCTCCACTGAAAATTGGCTTTGTTCCAAGTTGAACTTTTTCAGTTAATAAATAATAAAATAAAATAAAAACTATGTAACATAAAAAAAAACTTTTGAACAACAAAGACTCACCTGTTCACCCATTTCCACTTCCCCAACTTATGGGTTAGTTTTTAAGACTTGGGTAAGAAAAATCCACAGTACAATAGCTTAAAAAGTCACTTATTTTTTGAGCTTTTTTTTATATTCAGAGGTCTTCAAGGAATTGTTATCAGCATTTCTTTTAAGGCTGGCATTTGCCCAGTCCATATCCTCTATTTTTTCAAGCTTTTTTTTTTGTTTTGAAAAAGGTAATGGCAGAGTCTATGTCATCAAATATTTTTGGACCATCTTGAAGAAATATTTTTAATCTAGCAGGAAATAATAGGTGTGTCTTTATTTGGGCTTTCTTTAGTTCTTTTAGCACTGGCAAAAAATAAACTTTCTTTTGGCAATTACAGAAGATGAGTAATCATTATCAAAGCGTATGACATTTTCTTTATATTTGATAGGAGATTTAGCCCAAGCAGTCTTTAACACTATCTCCTTGTCATGAGAAGATAAAAACTTCACTATAACAGATTTAGTAGAATTATATTTACCTTTTTTTGCAGTAGCCAAGGGCCTGTGTGCTCTTTCTTTCCCATATGAGACAGATTCAGGAAGCTGTAATACATCAGGGAGCCAAGCTGTTAAGAATTGTTCCATATTACCTTCTTCAACATTATCAGGCAAACCAAAAAGTCTGATATTATTTCTTCTTGATCTATTCTCTAGTCCATCAATTTTTGTTCATAAAAGAGTATTTTGTTTTAAAAGAAAGTCTATATTGTGCTCACCTTCATAAATTATAGTGTCCATATCATTTGGTGAAGTCTCTATACCAGTAATCTGTCTCTTTTGCTGTTTAAGGTCTCTGTGTAATATTTCCATTTGCTGGGAACATTGTTCTTTGAAATTATCCAGTTTCACATCCATTCTATCAATCTTTGCTGTCAGTTCTTGAATGTTAGTCAATAGTGACTGAAGTTCTTTCTTAATAGTTGTTTCTTGAAGTGTAGATTTGGAATAGCTAATTCTGTATTCCAAAGTCCAGATATTTTCTCTAATACTTTTTGACAGGAAAAAATAAAAAAATACCAAAATGTGTATATACTATCCTAAAGAATGATTAATAGAATCCAAATATATAAAAAACACAATTAGGATGGATATTCTCAAAAGATCATGTCATAAATATTCTGTAAGGACAGAGCAGAGAAAAAGCACTGTTATTCAGTGCTCATCTTGGCCATGCCCCTCTCCAAATCATAATGGAAATGTTTAAATTATTTTCAGTGAGGGAGACAAGCCCCCTACAAGAAACAAGCCCACCACCCCCATGAGAAACAATTCCTCCAAACTCCATTGTTGCTTAAACACTAAAGAAAGGAAAAATAAAAAGGAAGAAATGGAAACTGCTATCAGCCACTTAGAAACTTCTACAGCAGTGATTTCCTATGGGAAACAGTAATTAGTGAGTTCAGCAACAGGAAGGCGAATTTATCCACCAGGAACCTTATCCTGTTAGCACTCACTTGAAGTCTAAGAAAAGAATATAATTGACTAGAATGATTTCCTAAAGCTTTTGGAAACAATTGGCATTAAATAAATAGCATTTGTTGAAGCTTTTTTGGTCTTTAATGACAAAAATAAATGGTATATCTTCCGAAGACATTTGCATAAGAAGTCATTACAGAATGCATTATATGTTTATTACCTTAATAAAATATAGTAATACCTAACAACATGTTATTTACTCTCATTTGAAATGTTTTGAGGCTCTCTTTGTGTCTGCCAAGACATGAGTGTCATAACTTATCTTATATTCTATCCACAGAACTAATTAAAACTGTTGAAAATTACTATACCTAAACTACAAAAGTAAAATTATAATGCTGTACACAACTCATGAGCATTTTGAAAATTACACCATTGTGCCTAGTAGCTTGAAGATAAAATTTTACAGATGGATGTCCTAGACTTTCAAAATGAAAAAAAAAAAACAATCATTTTAGCACGACAAGGAAATTCAATACCTACAAGAAGATTATAATATTCTCTCTCTCTCATACTCTGTTCACAGACATACATTAGGAATGATACAGCTATCATACTAGATAATGCTGGGTTTTTAAGACACCTATGTTTGCATTACTCTGTCTGAAAATAGAACCAAGATAGCTATAAAAGAACAAAAAACTTCTCATTGTTGGCAGAAACAGACTGCTGATGCTGCATTCTGTTTCATGCCTTTGCACATGACCATTAATACATCCTTCATATTTGTTGGTATGACTTCTGTTCTTTTGGGAAACTATACTGTTTTGGACCTTGTGGCTCAGAGGATTGCAGAGAATTTAAAATTATTGTGTTCTGCAATAGTTCCAGGATTTTTTTTCCCCAAAGGGGCACTTAAACTGGGAGGATTATAATTTCCAACCACTTTCTTGATCCAGCTTTAATGAAAGTGAATTACATCTGTCATCTTCCAGCCTTCAGGATCACAACACTCCTCTCAAGAGAATTAAGGCATTGCAATCCACAACTGAGCAGTATAACTGCATGAGATCAAAATTACATACAGAAAGAAAAAAAAAACAAGAGAATGAGACATACTCTTATGTGGAGAACATACATTTTGGCAGTGTGAGTACATTTAACAGCACTGACCAAGGTCATGCACAAACAGACCAAAGCCATGACAGAGGTCATGCCCTATTCACAGTTTGATGTCAAATGACTAGTGTAAAGTGTCAAACCTGTTTCTCTGGACATTAGATGATGGTATAAAAAAAAGGGATTTGGTTGAAAAGCAGCTTTTTTTGAGTGATTGCTAAGATAACTGAATGACATAAGCATCTTGCTGGTTACAAAAACAGACTGCCATCAGATTACAGCCTACCACAGTAGAATAACTGATGTTAAAGGACTACCACATAATAGGGAAGGTCACTCATGTCATCCTTTCAGACTTGGAGAAGTTAAATTGTGCCTTCCTAACTTTGCAGATGTGTAGGAAACATGAGGATAAGAAAGAGAAAAAGTCTATCTGCCTACGTAAATTTCCTTTTTAAGGTGAGGTGGTTGGATTCATGAACTAGTTAAATCTGAAGAGGCGTTTAAAGAAACTAGTCACTAATACTTAGACTTATGAAAGCAGTGACACTGATGTAATGCTGCAAACATTTCTTAGAATGTGTTTTCCTTGTTCCATTAAATGTTTATTTTAATTGTTGATATGAAGCACCAGTGAATCAACAAGGTTTTTCATTACCATTTTTGTAGGGGAAATAAGATACATTCTTAATGATCTGCTTCAACTTCCTGCCATGAAAGACAAGTGCAGTGAAGCAGGAAATTCAGGAGACTGCAGGTTTTACCAGTTCTGCTGATCAGACATTAAGCCCAAATGTCACTGCAGTGAAACAGATTGCTTGAAGTAGAAGAGAGAATGCTGTGGACAGGGAGGACAAATGAAAGGGCCAGGGAATTCACTAATCACACAGATCTGAGATTTATTCCAGAAAAGTTGGCACAGTTTTGTAGATTTAAATTAAAAGGAAAAAGGCAAGTCAAGTAAGATAACAACACATGTAGAATAAACAAGCTGATTTAGGACTATAATTGTAATGCATTCTTAAATGATGGATGCAGAGAATTAACGAAATCAAGAAAATCTACTCCAGATTGAAGAGACATGAAACAAAAAGCATTGCAATGAACTTGCATAAGGCAGTCTGATGACATATGGGTATTAACTGATGAAAGTAAGAGATCTTCAAGTGTATACACTATCAACTGTAAGCCATGGAACAATAAGACAGAAATAGAAAGCTAATGTTTTCCTCAGGTATTATATGACTCTAATGATACAAATTGCACGCAAAATGTCAGAAAATTACACATGCACACACAACATCTGTCAAGACAATTGATTATAGTTTAAAGGTAAATATTTACATAGCATACCTCAGTATCTGTAAGCTCAAAAGGCTTGTCTAATTGTTGATATGATGGTTTAATCTGCATGAATTTAAACTGAAAGTGCAATAAACCTCAACTCATTACAGTTTATTCAGAATTGAAAAATCTACATTTATGTATCATTTTTTCATATTTCCTTTATACAGCTTAATAAACATGAATGCACTTCAAACCACACAAAAAAAGAAGATGGACTAAAAGCTGTATTTAGCGATTTCTTTTGATTTAATTTGCACCAAACCTTATCAGAATAATAGTCCATTTTAATCTGGCTTCTTTTTTTGTGTGGTTTGAACTGCATTGTCATTTGTTTCATTTTTTTGGGTGAAGTGTTTTTAGTACTTTATATAGCTTCTGTCAGTTTTTATGCTACACTCTGATCATTATATTATCATATCCATTATATCAAATGTCTTCATTATAAAGCATACCTTGAAAGTATCAAAAATTAAATGGCCTTCCTTGCACTACTCATAATGGAAATTGGATTCCCATCCCACACCTCCTTGATTATATATACTTCTCCAAGGTCAGACAGGAGTAATGGAAAATGAAAAGGCCACTGCAGTGCACTCTAATCCTGCATAATGCAATTTGGATGGCTTTTGATGTACAAATATTTAAAAAAATGTGACAGAAATGTTGCACATTCAAACTGCACTTTAGAGTAAAGATAAACCATTTGTGTCGTTCACATCCTCCTGACTATCAAAGTGCATTTAGTTAACATTTTTTTTGTCATCTAATAATGTGATAGAGTATTAGCAGTAAAGGAATAAAGCTATCCATGCACATTTTTTTACTGCATAAATGATCATAATTAACAAACATTTTTGCGGAGCATTACAGATTAGTGGTAGCAATTATTTGAAAAGATGCCTGTATTGATGCTCTTTTGTTGTTCAGTTGTCCTATTGTTGCATGTAGCATAATTTTGTATTTCAGTGTTCAAGTATTTCATATTTCACCATAAGTGTAGTTAAAGATTTATTGATATCATGGGACTTCCTGGGGCATACGCATACAACTTGCAGAAACAGAGTTATAAACCCCCTTTTGTATTAAGGCCTCACTGCATGTTTACTTTTATGCAGCTTTGCTCTTTCTGGCACCTAGTCCTTTTGCCATGGTCCTAATATGCACTGATTAATGGCCATGAGGAGGTACTGCTGTTGTAAAGAAGACCACACTGACCACGGAGGAGAATGCACAACAGAACATAAGAGGCATCATTTTAGTTTGCATGCATTCTGTAATTTTTTTTTATTGATGCAATGTACCTGCATGTTAAATAGTTATGTGCAGCCTGTTGATAGAATACTTAATTTCAATCACTGCTCAGGGACTAGCAGGTAGAGCTGATTTTTTTTATTATGAAAATGTACTGCCGACCAATACTTGCAAGTGGCATGCTTGTTCATGATCCATATACCAATCAATTCTGAGGAGAGAATGTGTTAGCAGTATAAATTGCAAGAAAGCATAGCATCATAACAAATGCATTTGTTCTGTGGCTCTGAGCAAAAAACTTAACCAATGTTTTTAGGTTATGTCTGAACAAGGCATATACAGACCAGTGTTCTATGCCAAATAACTCATATAAATAAAGTAAATCTATTTACTGTTTATTTTATAAATATCTAGAGACTTTTTTGCTAAACAGTGTGCATGTTTACACAGAGTCTGAATCCTACAGGGAATTGTAAGCATGCTACACAAGAATGCTGGATGCTGAATAATGGTCTAATGACAAGAAAGGACATCATGTTCATATGCCTGCAATGAAAATGTTTTAAATTACTGCAGAAAAAGTCAAAAAGCTGGTAGGATATTATGTTGCAATAAAGTAATAGCACACACACACACACACACACACACACACACACACACACACACACACACACACACACACACACACACAAACACATGCAGATATATGTATGTGTGTGTGTGTGTGTGTGTATATATATATATATATATATATATATATATATATATATATGGGTTCCCTTCATAATTTCAAAATACTGATATCCTGAATTTCAGTATTTTGAAATTATAACACTGAAGCCTTGAAATCCCAAAACACCAGAAGCGCAAAATTCAAAATCCCAAAGTACGGAACTATTGAATTAGCGCTTCTGGTGTTACACTGTTTGAATGGTTAGGTGTTAGTTCGGGTATGTATGTGTAAGTGTGTTGGTTAGGGGCTTTAATGTATGTCAGTGTGTGTTGTGACTGTGAGGTGTGTGTGTGACTGTGAGGTGTGTGTGTGAAAGACTGTAAAATGTGAGGGTGTGAGTTAACTCAGTGTGTCTGATTGTGTGATCTCAGAGTTAGGATATATAAGTAGGGTGGTGGGGAGCAAAGAGCTCAACATCGAGGGTGCTTGTGGGGGGAAGTTGTGTGTATGTTTATGCGTGTGCTCTGTGTGTAGTGTAGGTTCGGATTTTGAGTATCGCGGTTATGGGTTTTCGGGATTTTAAAGATTCGGCTATGTAATTTTGAAATACTGAAATTCGGGATTTCAGTATTTTGAGATTTCATAGTGAACCCATATATATATATATATATATATATATATATATATATATATATATATATATATATATATATACATATATATATATATATATATATATATATATATATATATATATATATATATATATGTATATATATATATATATATATATATATATATATATATATATATATATGTATGGGTCTACTTCGACTCATCAAAAAGTTACTTGAATGAATTCCAGATAAACAAGTCCAGTTCAGAGAAAGTGCATTTCCATGAAAATGCACTTTCAATAAAAACACATCACCGAATAAAAAAATGAAAGTTCAAAATCCTGAAAACTCAAAATCCTTCTTCTTCCAGCTTTTCCTGGTTAGAGGTTGCAACAGCAGATCACCTGTTCACTTATGATTAGCAGTGGAGTTTTACAGTGTCGAGTTGCCGACCCAGCATCCAACCCTCCAAAAAAGGCACACACACAACAGCATGTCTTTGGGATGTGAAAGGAAACCTGAGCACCCAGAGGAAACCCATGTGACCACAGGGAGGACATGCAAACTATGCACAGAAGACACCGCAGCTGAGGATCGAACCCGAGAACCTTTTGCTGTGAGATGGTAATGCTAACCACTGCACCACCATGGCCACCCAAAAAAAAAATCAAAATCCTGGAAACTCAAAATCTTGAAAATGCACAGGATACCAACATTTACTATAATCCAGCGCAAGTACATAGAGAAACAAATAAAACACAAACCATATTACCTTTCTTCAAGTATAAGCAGTGGGGCAAGCCCCCCCGTACCCAAACACCCCCAGCTACTTAAATATATCACCTCCAAGATTACACTTAGTGTAATGAAGTGCAATCTCGAAGTTGTTACATTTAAGTAGCAGGGGGTGTGGGCGGTGCAGCCCCCCCTGCTAGCAACATGTAGGCAATTTTTTTTGTTTGTTTGTTTTGTTTTTTTTTTGTTACATGTTTGGAATTTTAAAAGTCGATCATATGGTCTTGGCCATATGAGAATTAGCTTTCTGAAATTTCGATCATGTATAGTAGACACATATATGTCTATATAAAAGGTTCATAAGTTAGTATTAGACTAACTGCCCTTGTGAGCCTAGCAGTGAGACTCAAACTCTGCACCTTGTGTTTGTAAGGCAAACACCTTAACCATTATATATATATATATATATATATATATATATATATATATATATATATATATATACACATACATATGCAAAAGTGCTTTTCACCGAAGAAGGAGTTTCGCGTAGCCGAGGCTATACTACGGTGCGGGTAAAGGAAAATTCCCTATCCCCACTGCAGTGTGGTCTCAGAGGGAGAATATTAAAGTACGGGGGTTGTGGGGGCACAGCCCCCCACATGGGAGGTGCAGGGGGGTGAAGCCCCGCTGCTAAAATGTAAATGCAGTGCTTTATTTTTTTTTTGTAACACGTTTTAACGAAAGCGCTTTTTCAATAAAAGCGCTTTTATTAAAGTGTGTCCGGTTGTAATCATTAGTTTTTCTCTTACATTTGGGACTTTATTGCCTGTAGGGATAGGCTATTTCATATAAGTAGAATGAAAATTAAGAAAAAAGGTAAGTGGATAATATCCAGTAATTTTTTTTTTTAATCTGTAAGCAAATGTTTTGGAAAACATTTGTGGTCTAAGAGTAATACAAAAAGATGATAATCAAAAATATTTGTACAAATTGGAAATCCTGCATTAATAGACTGGATTTGATTGACTCCGAGGTGGATGTACAAAATGCAGATATGCTAGAGGTGTTTTATGAAAAAATAATGTATTATATACCAAAAACTTAGTTTGGTTGCATTATAAATGGCATTAGTATTGAATTTTTGTCATGTGATATTTAAAAAGAAGTAGGTGATAAAGAATCTGAGAATTTATCATGTAAACCATAGCCAGAAGTTTGCAATGTGGATGTGCACATTAAATTCAGTAATTAGAAATTCAGCAACTATTATTGTATTTTTATTTTTTTACAAAATTCATATGTGACTTTTACTTTTAATATTTTGTGAAAATAAACTTAAGCATGTCCTTTATCTACTTAGCTTATGATTAGTCTTTAAAAATAATGTTTTTGTATTTCGTATGCTTTTTGCATCGAAACACTGCTGAATGAGTAATCTTTTGTTGTGTTGCACTTTACAATTGATCAGAATACCGACGCTTGAAGTCTTTAAAGCTACGTGGTAAATTGTTTAAAACGTTGATATTAGAATCTGGAATTGTAATCTATATGTCTCATTGAGTAGAATTCCAAAGAAACAAGATAATTCTATAGTTCACTGGTCTCAAGTAACAAGCAGAAGAAAAACTAAAGGGATTTAGCACTTTTTCCTCATGAAAAATAAGCAAATAAACAAATAAATAAATAAATAGCTATAACATGTTAGCATTGAGAAAAAGTTGCCTAACATGCCATTAGCAGAGTTCCTTATATAAGGCATTGTTTTATTATTTTAAAATCTTCTCTTACAGTATAAACAATATTTATGCATGCTGCACATTGTCTTCATAAGCAGTTGGCTGTACTCCCTTTTTCTAGTCTTGCCCTAGTTTCACCCACAATCCCCACCTTGTGAGCTGTCCTTTATTGTTCTAGAAGGTATAGTAGTTTAGGACTTCCACATAGCCTTTTTCCATTCTTTTTCTTTCCTTCGTTTGTATAGTTTTCACCCATTTTGTCAGAACAATGTTTTTTTAAATCATTTTTGCTTGGATATTTGTTGCACATGCTTCCAGATTCCTTCTATAATTATTTTGATCCAACAGATACTGGTCTATTTAGCTTTAGCTTACTTTTTACTACACTTATTTGTGCTGTTTCCTCTCACATGCAGACATCATATGTGTTCTCATTCTTTGTTAAATGTAAGTCTTTGAAAATATGTAATCCTTTGCTACACAACTCTTGTGATTGTGGCATCCAAAGTACAAGTGCGTCATTTCTTCTGCCTTACCACACTCCAGAATGTATTATTTTCTTTCCACTTTTTCTAGTCTTTTTGGTGTAAGGAACCGGCCATATGTTTTCTTTCTCCCCATCTTATACATTATCTTATATTATGTTGCAGGTTATTACATACATTGGAAAATAATGGAGATCCTATGCCCTCACCCTTTCTTACCAGTTCTGAATTTTAATCTTTGTATAATTCTCCATTTTCTCTTGACACCCAAATAGGTATTTTTTTTCTGCAATCCTTGTAATTTCTGAACATTCATGTGCATAACTAGAATCCTTATTCCTGAGATTCCCCAACATGAAGATGTCATGTGCTTTTTCCATTCTTTATTTATAAATCTTTCAAAATAGTTAACGATTTGCTACACACCTTTTGTGATCATGGCATCCCAAGAAGAAGTATACCATGTCATAATCGGGATCCTCACCATTCTGATTGCCTTCAGCCTTTCTAACTGTATGCATGTCTTCTTCCTCCTCCATCTTTTTAGAGCCCCTCTAATCTTGTCTCTAATATGCCTCAAATTCTTGTTTATAGCCTCTACTGTGGTTCTCCTACAAATACTCTTAGGTATTTTGGGAATTGAACCTGTTTTATTTCAACATCAGCCTTTAACTTTCTTTCTCCTAATATTCAGACTAGGTAAAAATCCATTTTCAGCAGTGGCCTGGGGAGAAAAGCTCCAGAGTGTTCCAAAACATTTAAGAACAATACTTTTACATTCTTCAAAAGTAATACAAAACATCTTAAGTTTAAATAATTATAGCAAATTAAACATCATATAAAAACTTTAGTTAAGAATAAATAATAACTTATATGACAATGATTTATAATTTGGAGAAATTTTAGCCAGTTTTTAGAGAAATTAAATCTGTTAGCAAAATATAAACAGGAAATGCAATAAGAAGTAAGAGAAAAGCAAGCTTATAGTGTATTTAGAGAGAAAGCCAAGGGAGAGAATCTGATATAACCAAGGAAGTGAAGAGAGTAAGGAGCTGTAAGGTATGATTGCAGTAATAACCCATGGCTGGGTGAGGTTAATGCTGAATTTACCCACTGTTGGCATGGCTTAGTCATGGATATTAGTTTTATGCTGTGTTGTGTTGTCATTATGTAGGTTTATGATTGTTTTATTTTGCATGCTTCCACTTTTTCTGAGATAAAATAATCCTAGACTTTTAGGTCATGTTTATTGTTTATTTTATTTTTTTATTTAAATACAAATTATTATTCATTTTTCAAGATATGTGAGGAGAGAAATATATAAATAAGTATATATTTTTAAGTTTTGCTATGTCTTGCTAATGTAGTTTTCTTTTATATTTCTGTACCGCTTCTGACTTGCTTTTTGTCTAGGTCCAAATGTTGGCTTGAAATTGTGTTTATAGTTAATTATGTTTGCTTTTCTTTTTTAAGGTTTAAATTATATAAAAGCATACATTTACTTACTTATTTTGTTGAGCTAGTATGTTGCAGATGTTTATTGTTCCATAATTTAATGTTTTTTTTTTCCTCTGGTTTGTGATGTTTTGGATGTATTTTCAAAGTCTGGAGCTTTAACGTTATGGAGTTTCATTTTGTTATTGTTGATATTATCTTCATTTATTGGAGTTTTTGGTGTTTCTTGTGCTTCAGAGATTATTGTCCCCTTGTTTTGAATTCATCTAGTGATGGTTGGTAATATGAGTGTAGTGATGTTTCATTTTTATGTCCAATATCAGTCATTGCCATGTTTCCATTCCTGATTGAGAAAGTAAGGTTACTTCTGTTCATAGGTTGGTACTAGGCTAGTGGCCCTAGGGCCTATACAAACCTAGCCATAACAATTACCTGGCTATTTCTTCCCACACTATTTACTTCCCTGGACCCTTGTCTAGCAAGGCAACTGACTTGATCCCTGGGGTGAATTTCCTTTCTCCCATCCAATTATCAAGGTTCCTTTTGAAGAGAGTCAAAGAGGTGCTCTGCTTTACATGTATGGGCAGTCTATTCCAGAGTTTGGGGAGTCTCTGGGTCAGGAACCTATCCCTCCAGCATGTTTTGTTTATTGTGATGACAAGGTTTAGATCCCTGGAGCATGTGGCACTGAAGGATTGGGATTTCTTTAAGTGTAGCATGTCTAACAGCTCTGGGTTTGACATGGCCTTGTATGTTAAGCAGAGATTGCCTTGGAGTAGATGATATGTGAGCAAGTGTAGCTGGTGTTTTTTAAGGCAGTCAGCATAGGGCATCTGCTTTAGGTCTGTGATTCTTTTAGTGAGGTATTTCTGCAGCCTTTCCAGTTGTTGCAGATGTCTTTAGAGGTACATACCAAATGGGGCATTGTATTCTTTAATTGGTCTAATGAGGGATGAGTACTGTGGGACAATGACCTCCTTTTTTCTGGATGAAAAGCCCTTAGTGATGAGGTGTGCCACATAGAAGGATTTCCTGACTGTTGTGGCAATGTGGTTATTGAAGGTGAGACCACTGTCCACCTGTGTCCCTAAGTCTCTTATTACACTTTCAGTGTTTAGTGTACTGCCACCTATGTGGTAATTCACAGGTACATGTTTTTTCCCAAAGGGGATAACTATACATTTCTTGGCATTGAGCTTGAGCCCATGGCTCTGGCACCAAGAATCTGTTTCTGTAAGGCCCTTTTGTAGGGTATCAACATCATTTGGGGATTCAATAATGGCACCCAGTTTGCAGTCATCTGCGAACTTTGTTAGCCAGAGTCCCTTAGTGTTGGCCTGTACTTCAGAGAAGTAGATGCCAAGCAAGAGAGGTCCCAGGACTGAACCCTGAGGTACTCCACTTATCACTTGTCTGGAGCTGGATTTGGAGTCAGCTACTTTTACAGTGTGGGTTCTGTCAGTAAGCCAGTTGGCAACCCATCAAGTGATGTAGGGATTTATGCCCAGCTTAGTAAGTTTATCTATGATTCCAGAGTGGGGGATGGTGTCAAAGGCCTTGGCAAGGTCCAGATAGGCTGTGTGGACTGCCTTTCCCTCGTCCACAGCTCTGGTGACTGATTCAAAGAAGTCAATCAGGTTCAGAAGACAAGATCATCCCTTCACGAACCCAAATGGGGTAGGGTCCAGTGTTTTAAGTTTGCCAATGTCTTTGTTTATAAGTTCCATAATAATACGTTCCATGGCCCTGCAGATAAGGCTCATCAGACTGATGGGGTGGTAGTTCCCGGGATCCAAGATGGATCCCCCCTTGTGGAGTGGGATAACTGTAGCTGTGCACCACTCAGTGGGCATGAAGCCTGAGGTGAGGGTATGATTAAACATGACACTTGGGTGAGGTGCCAGTTCATTTTGTAGTTCATGTAGTACACAGCCCGGGATGTCATCTGGTCCCATGGATGCTGTATTCTTAGCTTTGGAGAGTGTATTTTTTACCTGTGTGGCCGTTATTAACGGAATTTGGCAATCTTCCGGTATTGAGATTGGCCATTTAGGGGGTGAGAGGGGGGGTGAAGTTGGCACTGAATCGATCTGCCAGGATATTGGCAATATCTTTGGGATCAGTATATTTAATGCCATTCTGTTGTAGCTCAGAGCAGATCTGAGCATTGCCATTTAGATTCTTGACATAGTTATAGAATGCCTTGTGGTTGTCTTTGGAATCTTTGGCAATTTTATTTTCATAACTAGCTTTGGAGGATTTTATGAGGGATGTCAGCTTCTTACTGAGGAAGGTAAGGGAGTTTTTAGCATCCTGGGATTTTCCTCTTTTTTGCAACAGTTTCTTCCTTTTGTTGTAAAGTTTGTTTATGGCAGGGGACCACCTTTTTTTGGAGGAGAGAATCTTGGTTCTATTTGGGATAGCATGATTCATGCATGAGTGGATGTGCTTGTACAGTGCCTAAGTGTAGGATTCAGCAGTCGAACTTTCAGTTCCTGTCTGCATGGTTGCTGTTAAGGAGTAGTTTGTATAGTTTATTGATAGATTTGCTAATTTGCAAATTTCTGCTAACATTTTTGAAAGGTATTTTATTCCCATAAGCTGTATTGAGTTCCACTTTTCCATTTTGTGTAGTACAAGTTGTGGAAGATTTTGGGGTGGAGAAACCATGCTTTTGTGTTAGGTGGCCCTTTTGGAAGATATTTTTTGAATCTTTTTACAGGACATAATGGGTCTGTGGGGTTTTCAGACATGAATCCTCTTAGTAATTGTTTTGTGAGGTTGTAATGCTCTGTATGCTTTTTGGTATGTTTGTTATAATATTTTGTTACATATTCTGTGCCATCTTCATTTTTTTATTGTAAAACTGTCTTGTGTGAGGTATCGTCCTCCTTCATTTGCACATCTTGTGAAGTGTAGTTGGATATCAAACCATACTTTTCCGATGAGTCCATCTGCTGCATTTGGGGAAAGTGCTCGACTATTTCTTAGTTGTATTATTTCTTGTATTGTTAGTGGTTGCTACTGTTGTTCTTTTGCATTTTTTTCCTTTTCTTATGTGTTTTTTACTTACTGATTTAAATACATTATTTGGATATTAGACGTATATATCTGCAATTATGTTAATTTTTCTGTTTAATAATGGGTTGTTCATATATCTGTTGAGTCCTGCATGTTGGGATACAAACCCACTTATACTGTTTTCCTTTTGTGTTTCATACTGCAGCACAGTAAGTTAAGTTCTCTGGTGCAATAGTAAGCAAGTCTGTACTGTAGTTGTATTTATTTATTTATCTATTTATTATTTGTTGCCAGTTTTTAAATATATTTCTTCTTTTCTAATTCTAGTATTTCCATTTCTTCAGGTGTTAGTTCATATGTTCATACGTTCATAGGTACGTACTAGGCTATTGGCCCTAGGGCCTATATAAGCCTAGTCAAAATATGTACCCTGGCTTTCGCCACCCAAGAAAATTATTTTCCTGTGCCCCTGTCGAGCAGAGCCACAAAAGTGATCCCTGGGGTGAATTTCCCTTTTCCCATCCAATCATCAAGATTTTTTTTTTTTTTGAAGAGTGCTAATGAGGAGCTCTGTTTGACATAGATAGGTAGTCTGTTCCAGAGTATGGGAAGTCTCTGGGACATGAATCTATCCCTCCAGCATGTTCTGTTTATTGTGGTGGCAAGGTTTAGGACTCTACAGCATGTAGTTTAGAGGGATAGGGATTTCTGTAAGTGGAGCGTGTTCAACAGCTCTGGGTTTGATATAGCTTTGTATGTTAGGCAGAGATTGCCCCTGAGTAGGCGATATGCGATGGAGTAAAGTTGTAGTGTTTTGAGACGGTCTGCGTAGGGCATCTGCTTGAGGCCAGTAATCATCTGTGTGAGGTATTTCTGTGGTCTTTCCAGTTGTTGTAGATGTCTTGTGAGGTACATACCAAAAGGGGCATTGTACTGTACAATGGGTCTAATGAGTGATGAGTAGAGGGAAACAATGACCTCTTTTTTTCTGGATGAGAATCCTTTTGTGATGAGATGAGCCACGTTGAAGGATTTCCTGACCACTGTGGCGATGTGATTATTAAAGGAGAGACTACTGTCCACCTGTGTCCCAAGGTCTCTTATCACATTTTCGGCATTAAGTAGACTACCAGCTATGTGGTAGTTTATGGTTACAGAGTTTTTACCAAAGAGGATGACAATACACTTTTTGGCATTGAGCTTCAGGCCATGGCTTTGACACCAGGTATCTGTCTCAGTGAGGCTCTTTTGTAGTTTTTCCACATCATTAGGAGTTTCTATTATGGCTCCAAGTTTGCAGTCATCTGCAGACTTTATTAGCCAAAGACCTTCTCTGTTAGCCTGCACTTCAGAGAAGTAGATACCAAACAGGAGAGGATCCAGGACTGAACCCTGTGGTACTCCATTTGCCACTGGTCTGAAGTCGGATCTGGAATCCGCTACTTTCACAGTGTGGGTTCTGTCTGTGAGCCAGTTGGCAACCCATCTTGTGACATAGGGATTTATACCTAGTTTAGTGAGCTTATCTATAATTCCAGAGTGTGGGATGGTGTTGAAAGCCTTGGCGACATCTAGATAAGCTGTGTGAACCATTTTACCCTCATCTATGGCTTTGGTGACTGCTTCAAAGAAGTCAATCAGGTTTAGGAGACATGATCTGCCTTTTACAAATCCAAACTGGGTAGGGTCCAGAGTTTGGAGATTACCAATGTCTTTGTTTATGAGTTCCATGATGGTACGTTCCATGGCCTTGCAGACTAGGCTCGTCAGGCTAATGGGGTGGTAGTTCCCGGGGTCCATTGTGGCTCCCCCTTTGTAGAGTGGGATAACCATCGTGGTGTGCCATTCAGTGGGTACAAAGCCTGAGGTGAGGCTATGATTGAACATGGTACTTAGGTAGGGTGCCAGTTCATTCTGTAGTTTGTGTAGAACACAGCCTGGTATATTGTCAGGTTCCATGGATGCTGTGTTCTTGGCTTTGGAGAGTGTGTTTTTTACCTGTGCAGCCGTGATTATACGAACTTTGCATTTTTCCGGTATAGGGATGGACCTTCTAGGGGGTGAGAAGGGGGTAAAGTTAGCACTGAACCTATCTGCTAGGATGTTGGCAATATTAGTTGGTTCTGTATATTTAGTGCCATTGTGCTGTAACTCAGAGCAGATCTGAGTGTTCCCATTGAGATTCTTGACATAGCTATAGAATGCTTCGTGGTTGTCTTTAGAGTCAGTGGCAATTTTATTTTCATAACTAGCTTTGGAGGATTTTATGAGGGCTCTCAGCTTCTTACTGAGGTTGACCAGGGAGTTCCTCCATTCATGGGATTTTACTCTTTTTTGCAACAGTTTCTTTCTTCTGTTGTAGAGTTTGTTTATGGCAGACAACCACCAGATTGCCTTCCTTTTTTTGGAAGATAACATATTGGTTCTATAAGGGATAACATGATCCATGCACTTGTGTAAGTGCTTATAAAGTGCATTTGTGTAGGATTCAGCAGTCATACCTCTATTGTTCGTCTGCATGGGTGTCATGAAGTTTGCCACTTCTGTCTTAAGAAGTGTGAAGTTGGCTTTGGAGAAGTTTTTTACGATGGTTTCCCTAATTGGGGGTGGGGGTGGGATGTGGATGTCTAGGCTGATTAGCTTGTGGTCGGATCTGACCAACGAGGAATTGACCTCTCATGTGGAACACTGGTTTCCCATGTTGGTAATGACCAGGTCTAGGATATTGCTGCCCCTGGTGGGGATGTGAATAAGTTGATCCAAGGTGTTGGAATTTATGAATTCTAGAAAACATTGAGCAAAAGAGTTGGTACATGAGTAGTTTTTCCAGTTAATGGTGGGGTAATTGAAATTGCCCATTATTAGGGTGTTGGGTTGTACCCTAATACTTTCCAGTGTATCAAGAAATGAGGAGTGGGAATCCTGGAGCATGGTGGGGGAAATCTGTAGCAAGCTACAATTTGGATTGTGGTCTTGCCCAGAGTTAGTTGCACTTGGATAATCTCGGATGCATTATGCTGTGCAACTAGCCTGGAGGTGTGGATATCCTTAATGAATATGGACATGCTTCTGCCTTTAGTGCTTCATTCTGGGTTAGGTGGCCAAAAGGTGTGGTATGAATTGTAGTCTGGTAATGCAGGGGTGCTCTCTGGAGCTTTGAACCAGGTCTCTGTCACTGCACAGATGTCAATGTTCTCCATTTTAAGGAGTGCCTTGAGTGAGTGCATTTTGAGGTTTAGACTTCGAGTATTGAGTAGCATTACCCTCAGATTTTGCTTGCTTGTACCTGTTACAGTGGTGAATTTGTCATTTGAACCTTGCCTAAAAAAGGCACTATAGGGGTGGCAAGAGCCTTAGCCAGTATCCGGAATCCTAAGGGCGACAGGTGCAGGCCATCTCTGGCAAAGCATCGTGGTCTGTCGATCATGTCGTCCCAGGCAGACAAATACTGGATCCCCTTAGAATGACACCAGAAGCTTAGCCAGTTGTTGAAGTCAATCATTTTGTCCTTGTACTGTGGTATCATTCTGGGTGATGGCAGGATGCTACTCAAGGTTAGGGTCATACCTGCCTGGGATACAAGATCAGCGAGCTCCTCCATGTCTCTTTTCATGTAGTCCAGGTAGGTACACCTCAGGTCATTCACACCAACATGGACAATGACAGTATCATATTTGTACTTATTGTGGAGTGACCTGAGTGCATGCATTATGTGGCGGATCCTGGCACATGACAGGCAGCTGACAGTAACTTTCTCCTTGTTTAGTCTAGTGAGTGGAACATCAGTGTGCCTGACTATAGAGTCACCTATGACTACAGTGCTGGGTATGTTTTTATGCCTTATGGGCTGTGGTTGAGTGGCACACTGAGTTTGTGAGCTATGTGTCATTTGGTTTGTGTTGGGGGGTGGATTTTTCTTGCGTTTATGCTTTGGATGTCCCTGATGCTTGGACAGATTTTTATTGAGAGCCTCCACGAATGTAGGTGTGTGTTTTGTGTTTCTATGTGTGCATTTTGGTGGTGTAGATTTTGAGGGACTATGTGATGAGTGTGGTGTGGTGCAAGTGTTTACCTTCTCCTCTTGACTGTCTAGTCCAGTCTTAGGTGAAGAGAGCTTTGCTTCCAGTTTGGCTATATAAGTGCATCTCTCACAGGTTGTAGTGTTGGGTGGTAGGAGGAGAGGGCTGTCTGTGTACATGAGGCAATTGCTGCATTGCCCCAAGATGCCCAGATTCATCAGGTAGACAGGAGAAATCACTGGGAGCTGACCCTTAGACATGCCTGGATAGGTGCTTATTTATTAAGTACTAAAAACTACTTTCCTCTAGACAAGTAAAGAAAGTTGAGTGCTGTAGTAATTTGCAGCTTATGTAGTGCTTACAACAAGTTCTGAACAAGTGCTGAGTGCAAAGAAACAGATTTGAGTGCTGAAACTAGAAAACTGGCTAGTTATAAGAAATAAAACTAAGCTAGAAGGCTTCCCTCCAACACAGAAGGGCTTGGCTGTGCTGTATTGGTTTGAACATTTCCTTTACCTTTCTGAAGTGTATAGGTTGTCATATTGTCCTGGTTTCTGTGGGAGGTGTCATGTTGTAGTACTTCCAGTTATTCCTCTTGCAGTATTTTCTTGCTTGCTGAAGGATTGTTTCTGGTACATTGCCAAATATTTCCTCTAGTTCAGTCACTTATTAGGTCAAAGTTTAGTTCCATGTTTTATGTGTTTTATTTTCTTTTTGTAGTATCTGCTTTTGGCATTTTCTTTTCAGTTTACAGTGTTTTTGAGATAAGAAGGCTTGTGCATGATTGTGGATGGACGTATTGAAACAGGCATGTGTGCTTGCCAGTGTGTTATGTGTAGTCATGGCTGTTCTTTTTAAATGTAGGGAGAGTAGTTTAATGCCCTGGAGGATACTGACATTTGTGCAGTCACTGAAACTTGGTTCAAAGCTGTGGAGAGCATCCCAGCCTTACCAGGTTACTCATCCTACCATACTTTCAGACCCCAAATGGAGGACTACAAAGCCAAAGTGGGTGGGCTTTCAATATTTAGCAAAGACATACACACCTCCAGGCTGGTCAGATGGTATAACACACAGGAGACACTCCAAGTGCAGTAAACTGTTGACAAAACATCTATTTATATTACAGCTAGCTACAGACCCCCAACCATGACTCAAGATGCCCACCCCACCTATCTGGACTTGCTTGAATCAATCAAGATTCAACCCTCTGCCCTGATCCTGGGTGACTTTAACTACCCAATCACAGAGTGGAAGACCTCTTCTAGCCGAAACATGAACACCCCAAATCCCTCTCTCATGAAAAAACAAAATTTAAAGTCATGTCTCCTGGTAATACAATCACTGAAGTCACTTTCCATGGTATATTATTAAGAATGATAGTGGCTGATAGTCTTACATTTGACTTGCATATACAAAATTACATAAGAAAAATGCATTCAAAAAATAGGGATGCTTTACAGAGCCAAACACTTTCTCATCAACAAAACTAAAACTACACTTGCCATTACTTATCTCCTCTCCACACTTTTTTATGATGCTCCCATCCTTACTAACATTTACCACTAATGTCCAAGCCTACACAAAAAACATATATGAGCACCTACACAGCTGTATGGACTCATGCAACACCTGACTGGATCAAATCATTTTCCTCAAGGAAGAGTAAACCTGCCTGGTGGACAGCAGCAGTAAACAAACTGTATAATAAAAGGAAAAAATTACTGTCTAGGGCCAAGAAGGAGCAGGTGCCAAATTGGAAGCAATCTCTCCTTTGTCTGAACGAAAAAATAAGGTCACTAGTGAAACCCTCTAAGGCTAACTTTGTGCCCAGATTGGACACATCCACTAAGGACAATGACAAGACCTTCTTCACATATGTCCACAATCTCAGCCTTCTTCACATATGTCCACAATCTCAGAGGTAACACCCAAATCTGCTCTGAACCAGTGGTCAGTAACACCACATACACAAATGCCATAGATATAGCCAAACTGTTGGCAGACAGGTTCAGTGAAACTTCACCCCCCCCATCCTCTCATCAGTAAACCAGGACATCTCCACCACCTGCACCCCTCTCCTCATCACCAGGGAGCAGGTCTTTAATGCACTCTCAAAGGCAAAAAATACGGTCTCCATGGGACCTGATAACATCCATGGCTATATCTTACACTAACTCAGGCATGAGCTTTCAGCTCCATTAGGCACCCTATTCAACCAAAGCCTGAGCACCGGCTTTATCCCAGCTGAATAGAGGATAGCCACTGTCATCCCTCTACACAAAGGTGGAGCATCCACTGACCCAGGTAATTATAGGCCCATTAGCCTAACTAGCCTGATCTGCAAGGCCATGGAATGCATTATCATGCACCTTATAAACTAAGACATTGGCAACCTCCAAATTCTTGACCGCGTATAGTTTGGTTTTGTCAAAGGGAGATCATGCCTGCTAAACTTGGTCAACTTCTTTAAAACAGTCACCAAAGCCATGGACAAGGGAAAGATGGTGCACACCACCTACCTTAACCTAGCCAAAGCCTTAGACACTATTCTACACTCAGGCATAATAGATAAACTCTCCCAGCTAGGCATCAACCCGTATGTTACCAGATAGGTAGCTAACTGGCTCACTGATAGAACCCACTCAGTCAAAATATGGGAAGCCATCTCTAGTAGTAGACCCTTAATGAACAGTGTACCCCAAGGACTGGTCTTGGCACTGCTAATGCTTGGGATATACTTTTCTGAGGTGCAAGCCAAAACCAGTGGTCTGTGGCTGACCAGGTTTGCAGATGACTGCAAGCTGGGCGCTCTCTTAAATTTTCCTAGTGAAGTGAGCATCCTCCATGAGGCCTTACCCAAACTAATGATTGGTGCTAGAAGCATGGCCTCAAACTGAATGTCAAGAAATGGATCATTATCCCCATTGGAGAAAATGGCATCTCCACTAATTATCACATTAATAGCAATGTACTAAGCATGCAATCAAGACATGAGGGACTTGGGGACCCAAGTTGATAGCAACCTGACTTTTGACTACCACATTTCCTCCATTGTATGGAAGGCATTCTACATGGCCCACCTCAAAAATAAGGGTATTTCATCAAGGAACAAGGATGTCATAACATCCCTGTACTCCACCCTTATCATTCCCATTATTGAGTGCAATGCTCCCTTCGGCATGTACCTTGCAAAGCACATGCAGCAGCTGCAGAGACCACAGACGTTCCTGACCAGGACATTCAGGGTCTCAAACACCTATCCTATACAAATAGTCTAAAAGCCCTGTCCCTCTACTCAGTCTCATACAGACTGCTCAGAGGTAACCTGTGTCTGGCATACAAGGCCATCTCAGACCCAGCTTTGATGGAGTTGCTGCATATCTGTATGTCAAACTTCACACATGCAACCTGCATGCAAGGCCTCAACCTGGTCTGTGCATTAATAAAACTTGTTGCTGAGATAGATTTGTTTCCCAAAGACTTCTCAATCTGTGGAATAGACTCCCTGTCCATGTCAACCAAAGTACCTCTCTAGCCCTGTCTAAGACATACCTGGATAATTGGATGGGAAACAGAAAATACACCCCTGGGATCCCACCTGTGTCCCTGCTGGACAGGGGAAACAGGTTCTGACTTTGAAGGAACATTAGTGAAATTCTTGGCTAGGCTTATAAGGTTGTCTGGGCCAATAGCCTTGTATCATCCTATGAACCTATGAATCTATCAATATATGAGTTGTTTGGCTTCTGCTACATACCTACAATTAACTGCATTACTAGCTGAGTTAAGTACAAACTTGCAGTGTTAAAGATTGTACTGCATTGTATTTTATTTTTCTGTGTATTTAATTGTTTCATTGGTCTGTGTCTCTCTGTAGTTATTTATTTTTCTGTTTAATTGTTTCATAGAATACTATGGCCTCTCTCTGTCTCTGCAGTTACTGGAGGCTATTGTGTTTCACTTCATTGATATTCAGTGTTAAACTCTTAGCCTAGAGGGTTTCTCTGCATTTATATGTGTTATTCACATATCTTTGAATTTATTACTGCTCAATATCTGAGTTGTTTGGCTTCTGCTACATACATACAATCAACTGCATTGCTAGCTGAGTGAAATACAAACTTGCAGTGCTAAAGATTGTACTGCACTTTATTTTATTTTTCTGTGTATTTAATTGTTTCATTGGTCTGTGTCTCTCTGTTCTGGTATTATTCTTGGTGGCTTTGGAATTGCCTGCCCCTCCTGTAAATTTGTGTTTGAACAAACCTCCTGGGTCTATCTCATTTGCTCACTCAACCGAGTACAGTGAGATTGTATTTTGACTTCATACACTCCTACCAGTCCCATCTGTTCAGCACTATCCCAGCTCTGTGCCAGTCTAGTGTCACTAGCTCATTCTACCTAATACAGAGAGAACATTTGTGAAGGGCAAGCCACGTAGGTCCTTAATTTTGAATAATCTTCTGTTTCTCCATTCTCCATTTCCACTTTCCAAAAAAAAAAAAAATTCTAAGCTTGTTTCCTGCCTTTCCTGTAACTAGTTTAGTCCAGATACAGATTTGTTGTAACCAGGACTGTTTGTAAGCTTCTGAGCCCCCAAAGCCTTTCTGTGTTGGAGGGAAGCCTTGTAGCTCGTCAGTGGGAGTGGTAAGCACTAGGTAGCCTATCTACCACAAGAGTGGTTTCTGGCCCAGAAATTGTAGTTTATTGGCCGTTTGGCAGTTTTCCATCTCTTTCAACTTTCTGGTTTAAAAGCCCACATTTGTGCTTGTTTCCCACCTTTCCTGTAACTACTCTAGTCCAGATACAGATTTGCTGTACCCAGGACTGTTTGTAAGCTTCTGAGCCCCCCAAACCTTTCTGTGTTGGAGGGAAGCCTTCTAGATTATCAGTGGGAGTGGTAAGCACTAGGTAGCCTATCTACCACAAAAGTGGTTTCTGGCCCAGAAATTGTAGTTTATTGGCCATTTGACAGTTTTCCCATCTCTTTCAATTTACTAGTTTAAAAGCCTGCATTTGCACTTGTTTCCCCTCTTTCCTGTAACTAGTCTAGACCAGATACAGATTTGCTGTACCCAGGACTGGTTGTAAGCTTCTGAGCCCCCCAAGCTTTTCTGTGTTGAAGGGAAGCCTTTTAGCTTATAAGTGGGAGTGGTAAGCACTAGGTAGTCTATCTACCACAAGAGTGGTTTCTGGTCCAGAAATTGTAGTTTGTTGGCTGTTGGGCAGTTTTTCCATCTCTTTCAACTTTCTGGTTTAAAAGCCCACATGTGTGCTTGTTTCCTACCTTTCCTGTAACTAGTCTAGTCCAGATACAGATTTGCTGTATCCAGGACTGTTTGTAAGCTTCTGACCCCCCAAGCCCTTCTGTGTTGGAGGGAAGCATTCTAGCTTATCAGTGGGAGTGGTAAGCACTAAGTAGCCTATCTTTCACAAGATCCAGGTACAGATTCTTAGTTTTATCACTTGAATTTGCTTATTCGTGCTCAGCACTTGTTCAGAACTTGTTGTTAGCACTAAATAAGCTACAAATTACCACAGTACTCAACTTTCCTCTTTACCTAGAGGCAAACAGATTTTGTACTTACTTTTCTCACTTGCTTGGAGAAAAACAGCTCTTATACTCACTTTCCTCACTTGTCTAGAGGAAAGTAGTTTTTTATTCAGGCATGTCCAAGGGGCAGCTCCCAGTGTTCTCACCTGTCTATCTGATGAATATGGGCATCTTGAGGCAATGTACCAATTGCCTCATGTACACAGACAACCCTCTCCTCCTACCACCCAACACCACAACCTGTGAGAGATGCACTTATCTAGCCAAACTGAAGGTAAAGCTCTCTCCAACCAATACTGAACTTGACAGTCAAGAGGAGAAAGTAAACACTTGCAACACACTGCACTCATCACATAGACCCACTAAAGCTACACCACCAAAATCCAAACATAGAAACACAAAACCTTCCCAGAGGCTCTCAATAATAATCTGTTCAAGCAACAGAAACTATCAAAGCAGAAACGCAAGCAACCTCCACCCCCAACACAACTCAAATGACAAATAGCCCACAGACTCAGTGTACCAAGAAACCACAGCCCATAAGGCAAACCAACGTACCCAACACACTAGTCACAGGTGACTCTATAGTCAGGCACACTGATGTCCCACTTACCAGGCTAAACAAGGAGAAGGTTACTGTCAGCTACCTGTCAAGTGCCAGGATCCACCACATAACCCACATACTCAGGTCACTCCTCAACAAGTACAAATATGACTCTGTCATTGTCCATGTTGGTGTGAACGACCTGAGATGTACCTCCCTGTACTACATGAAAAGAGACATGGAAGAGCTCTCCGATCTTGTAGCCCAGGCAGGTATGACTCTAGCCCTGAAAAGCATCCTGCCATCACCCAAAATGATACCACAGTACATGGACAAAATGATTGACTTCAAAAAATGGCTATGCTTCTGGTGTCATTCTAAGGGGATCCAGTATTTGTCTGCCTGGGATGACATAGTTGACTGACCGCGATGCTTTGCCAGAGATAGCCTGCACCTGTCGCCCCTGGGATTCCAGATACTGGCTAAGGCTCTTGCCGCCCCTATAGTGCCTTTTTTAGGCAAGGTTCAAATGACAAATTCACCACCATAACAGGAACAGGCAAGCAAAATTGGAGGGTAATGCTACTCAGTGCTAGAAGTCTAAATCTCAAAATACACTCACTCAAGGCACTCCTTAAAATGGAGAACATTGATATCATCTGTGCAGTGACTGAGACCTGGTTCAAGGCTCTAGAGAGCACCCCTGCCTTATCAGACTATAACTCATACCACACTTTTCGGCCATCTAACCTGGACCAGAACACCAAAGGGGGAGGTGTGTCCATATTCATTAAGGATATCCACACCTCCAGGCTAGTGGCACAGCATAATGCATCCGAGGTAATCCAAGTGCAACTAACTGGGGGCAAACCTGCAATCCAAATTGTAGCTTGCTACAGATGCCCCACCATGCTCCAAGATTCCCACTCCTCTTTCCTTGATATAGTGGAAAATATTAGGGTTCAACCAAACACCATAATAATGGGCGATTTTAACTACCCACCATTAACTGGGAAAACTACTCATGTACACCTCTTTCACGCAACACTTTCTGGAATTCATAAATTCCAAAGCCCTGGATCAACTTATCCACACCCCCACCAGGGGCAACAGTATCCTAGACCTAGTCATTACCAACATGAGTGACCAGTGTTCCACACCTGAAATCAACTCCTCATTGGTCAGATCCGACCATAAGCTAATTACCCTAGGTATACGCATTCCGCCCCCACCCACCATTAAGGAAACCACGGTAAAAAAATTCTCCAAAGCCAACTTCATGCTTCTTAAGACAGAAGTGGCAAACTTCATGACACCCATGCTGATTGACAATACAGTTTCGACTGCTGAATCCTACACAAATGCACTCTATAAGCACTTACATGAGGGCATGGATTGTGCTATCCCAAACAGAACCAAGATGCTACATTCTAAAAAAAGGAAGCCAGTCTGGTGGTCCCCTGCCATAAACAAACTCTACAACAGAAGGAAGAAACTGTTGCAAAAGAGAGCAAAATCCCATGAGTGGAGGAGCTCCCTGGTCAGCCTCAGTAAGAAGCTAAGATCCCTTATAAGATCCTTCAAAGCTAACTATGAAAAAAAAATCACCACTGATTCTAAGGGCAACCACAAAGCATTCTATAGCTATGTCAAGAATCTCAATGGCAACAACCAGATCTACTTTGAGTTACAGCACAACAGCACGAAAATTACACAACCAACTGATATTGCCAACATCCTGGCAGATAGGCTCATTGCTAACTTTACCCCCCTCTCACCCCCTAAAGGGCCCATATATGCAGAGTCCCTGTAATCACACCTATGCAGGTAAAAGCTGCACTGTCTAAAACCAAAAACACAGCATCCACGGGACCGGAAAAAATCTCAGGCTGCTTTTTACATGAACTTCAGAACAAACTGGCTCCCCACCTAAGCACCATGTTCAATTATGGTCTCACATCAGGCTTTGTGCCCCCTGAATGGAACACAGCAACAGTTATTCCACTCCACAAAGGGGGAGCCACCACTGATCCTGGGAACTATCGCCCTTTTAGCCTAATGAGCCTGGTCTGCAAGGCCATACAACATATCTTCATAGAACTCATAAGCAAAGACATTGGTAACTTCCAAACTCTTGACCCCACCCAGTTCAGGTTTGTGAAAGACAGGTCATGCCTTCTGAACCTGATCGACTTCTTTGAGGCAGTCACCAAAGCCATAGATGAAGGTAAGGTGGGTCACACAGCCTATCTTGACCTCGCCAAGGCATTCAACACCATCCCCCATTCTGTAATTATAGCCAAACTCACTAAACTAGGTATAAATCCCTACATCACAAGATGGGTTGCCAACTGGCTCACTGACAGAACCCACACTGCAAAAGTTGCAGACTCCAAATCTGACTTCAAACCAGTGACAAGTGAAGTACCACAGGTTTCAGTCATGGGACCTCTCCTGTTTGTTATCTACTTCTCTGAAATACAGGCTAACACAGAACGCCTCTGGCTAATGAAGTTTGCAGATGACTGCAAACTAGGAGCCATAGTCAAGTCCCCAAATGATGTGGACATCCTACAGAAGGGTCTCATTGAGACAGATGCCTGGTGTCAGAGGCATGGCCTCAAGCTCAATGCCAAAAAGTGCATTGTCATCCCCTTTGGTGAAAACTCTGCACCCTTGAACTACCACATAAACAGCAGTCTACTTAACACCAAATGTGTGATGAGACCTTGGGACCCAGGTGGACAGTAGTCTGTCCTTTGATAATCACATCACCACAGTAGTCAGGAAATCCTTCTATGTGGCACACCTCATCACAAAAGGGTTCTCATCCAGAAAAAAAAAGGTCATTGTTCCCCTCTACTAGGCACTCATTAGACCCATTATACAGTACAACGCCCCTTTTGGAATGTACCTCACAATTTATTTATTTATTTTTATTTATTTATTTAAATTTGTTGACCGGGAGTGTCTGACTGGACGTGGGTCCATTTTCAGCGGAGGCCCGGGGAGAAAAGCTCCACAGTAAAATAAACAGACAGTAGTTACATTGGATTACATAGGGATTAACAATTTAACACAGAAATTACTTACAACATATTTACAGATGAAGAACATAGTACATCAGTAGACAACTAGAATCTTTATCTGTGAAGTACATAACAGGCATTAACAAATGTAACAATGAGAAGTTCCTGCTGTATAAGTACTAGGCTTATGAGCATCTGAGCTTGCTATCATCAAGGTAGTTAGTGGAGGTGAAAGAAAGGTAGTAGTTGGATGGGGTGGATGATATTAGAGTGGGAGTTGCAAGATACAAGACATTTGCAGCAGCTAGAAAGGCCACAGAAGTACATCACAAAGAGGATTACTGGCCTCAAACAGATGCCCTACAGTGACCATCTCAAAAAACTCCAGCTTTACTCTGTAGCATATTGCCTACTCCAAGATCTCTGCCTAACATATAAAGCTATGTTAAACCCAGAGCTGTTGGACATGCTACACCTAAAGAAATCCCAATTGCTCCAAGTTACATGCTCTAGGGATGTAAATCTTGTCACCACAATAAACAGGACATGCTGGAGAGATCGATTCCTGTCCCAGAGACTCTCTATAATCTGGAACAAGATACCCATCTATGTCAAGCAAAGTTCCTCATTAGCACTCTTCAAGAAAAATCTTGATGAGTGGATGGGAAATAGGAAATTCACCCAGGGGATCACTTCTGTGGCTTTGCTTGACAGGGTCACAGGGCATTAACTTTCTTGGGTGGTGTAAGCCAGGGAACATTGTTGGCTAGGCTTACTTTGGCCCTTGGGCCGATAGCCTAGCACCTACCTATGAACCTATGAACCTATTAACTTGGGAAAAAACATAATGTGTACAGTTCATGTATTGTCTATTTGTAAAGCTGGAAGAGGTAAATAACATGGACCAATGTGATGGTATTATTTGTAAACCTCATGGGCTGGTTACTTATTGTGTGAATATTAGTTTTAAGGTATTTTAATGTGGTTGTTTGTTTAGATAGCTTCCAGTATTTGAGTGTTTTGAATGTGTTGGCAGTGACTGTATTCTGTTTTGCTAGACTGAACAGTGCAATTATGCAAGTTTTGGTAGGAACTTGAGAAGCAACTGCTGTGGTTGGATTCAGTTTATGTTGTTTTGATGCAGGAGCTTTTCATGGCATCTTTCTGTTTGTGAGTTGGTTGTGTAGCTTTAGGGCTGAATTTCTTAGAGGATAGGGAACATGTGTGCTAATACATCTATCCATTCACAACCCCCTTTTTCAAATTTTTGCATATGAAGTCAGGGGTGTCACTTCATCGGTGACAATTATCTCGAGCCAAGGTTTACATTACCAGGTTTTTAGCTTTGCTGTGGTAGTTCATTCCCACCACACACTCACATACACTCTCAGACCTTGCAGCTTAATGTAAAGGAACCATTTTGCTGGGAAATTATTATGTTTTTTTTTCTACAGGAAGAAATCTCTCTATGGTGATTTGTACATGGGGAAGGTCTTCGTAAGCTATTGTGTTAGTAGCAATGTTCTGCGTAGAAGAAAAGTCAGGTATATATTAGATTTGTTTTTTTTTTTTTGTTGTTAATTGATTTTTCATGCACAGAGAACTTTGTGGTACAAGTTCATTCACCACCGTGTACAAGATTATTGCATATGCTGATTGGAAAGTACGGCCACTCAATGATACTTTAGCAAGCACACTTTTCCTATTGGTATATGCTTGATTCACAATGGGCACACTTTTTGGACTGACCAGTCAGTGCACTCCTTTTTGAATATTAATGGGAAGCCATTGTATAATAGGTATTTGGTCACATTTGGGGACATAGTATATCCTGGTGTTGAGCAAGACGCAAGCCCGCCTTTGTTTAGGAAGTCGTTCAGAATGGCTTTAAACGATGGGAGTGAAGGTACTGACCTGATAGATATAGATAAGGAGATCCAGACATTAGCAACATTGTTTGGGTACAGACAATACTCAGCAGATTTCATAGGTTTGAGAACAAACAGACATTTTTCATTACTGGATCATAATGATTGACTGGTATCATATCTGTGTAGAAATGATGTTTGGACAGAAACTAATTTGCCCAGAGATACCTCCTGTGTGTGGAGAAAGGGATGTATTAATGGGATTATTAGGTGTGTGATGAATTTTCAGTTTTGGTCATGTATGAATAAGGGTTATTGTTAGGGGGAAGGGATAAGAATAGAGGAAGTGATGTAAGGCAAGGAGTAGTCATATAAGCTTTAGGCAGTAGTTGATAGTTTAGGACATCACTTTTTTGGCATGAACATGAGTGGGTAAAGTTGTCTACTGTAGTTAGTATGTTGAATTTTTGACTTTGTATTGAATCAATCATATGTTTGTTAATAGATGGTTATCTTGCACTAAATGGTGTGGTTATTGCTTTTATGGGGAATTGGGGCAATGTTATTTAGTGCTGGACAAGCAGATGGATGTTGGATAATTTTATAGGTGGTAAGAAGCTGTGTATATGTTACTTGATGAGGTAGCTCTAACCAATTTAGGCTTTTACTGCTATACAGTGGTAGGATCTGAAAGGGGTATTTGCTGCAAATTTAGCAACTTTGCTATAGCATTGTTTATAGTTTTGACTTTTGTGATGCCTGAAGGTTAGTAAGGATGGTAGAATCATAAAAAAGTGTGGGGAGAAGATAAGTAGTAGCAAGTGTAGTTTGTTGTGTTGATGAGAAAGCTTTTGGCTCTGTAAAGCATCCCTATTTTTGATGCAGTTTTCTTATGCAATTTTATATATGCAAGTCAAATTTAAGATTATCGCTCACTATCATTCCTAATAATATGCCAAGAGAAGTGACTTCAGTGGTTGTATTATCAGGAGACAGGACTTTAAAATGTTTTTTTCATGAGAGAGGGATATGGGGAAAAAAGTAGTAGTTTGGCTTTTTTAGGGGTGAGCATGAGTTGTGAGTTACAAAACCATGTTTCAGTCACTGTTAAAGTTTCATGAGTATTTTTTTAGGTGTGCCATGTTGTTTGATGTGCAAATGAGTGTGGAGTTATCTGCATGCTATATTAATGAACCCTTTTGTGTGGCTGTGTCAAGGATGTTGATGAAAATGCTAAAAATGAAGAGACCAAGGATAGAGCCCTGTGGTACACCATGATGCCTGGGGGGTATGGAGAGAGGGCGGGGTTCCATTTTCCTAATACATATTGGATAGCTAGCTTTTGAAACACATAAGTATGGGATGACACAGAGGCCTACTGAGGACACTTGAAGTCGAAGTTTGCTGTGAAAAACCATGTTGAAGGCGTTAGACAAGTTTATAAATAAGGAGGAGACTAGTTTGCCATTATGTCTAGCTTTACTGCTTCTGATTCCTCTCAGTTCTCCTTAATGCAAGGACACAATTTTCCATCATTTTGTGATATTACCACAGTTGGATTTTCTACACTAAGCCATACAATTTATTGGTAATCCATAACTTCATGGCTTTAAACGATGGGAGTGAAGGTACTGACCTGATAGATATAGATAAGGAGATCCAGACATTAGCAACATTGTTTGGGTCCAGACAATACTCAGCAGATTTCATAGGTTTGAGAACAAACAGACATTTTTCATTACTGGATCATAATGATTGACTGGTATCATATCTGTGTAGAAATGATGTTTGGACAGAAACTAATTTGCCCAGAGATACCTCCTGTGTGTGGAGAAAGGGATGTATTAATGGGATTATTAGGTGTGTGATGAATTTTCAGTTTTGGTCATGTATGAATAAGGGTTATTGTTAGGGGGAAGGGATAAGAATAGAGGAAGTGATGTAAGGCAAGGGGTAGTCATATAAGCTTTAGGCAGTAGTTGATAGTTTAGGACATCACTTTTTTGGCATGAACATGAGTGGGTAAAGTTGTCTACTGTAGTTAGTATGTTGAATTTTTGACTTTGTATTGAATCAATCATATGTTTGTTAATAGATGGTTATCTTGCACTAAATGGTGTGGTTATTGCTTTTATGGGGAATTGGGGCAATGTTATTTAGTGCTGGACAAGCAGATGGATGTTGGATAATTTTATAGGTGGTAAGAAGCTGTGTATATGTTACTTGATGAGGTAGCTCTAACCAATTTAGGCTTTTACTGCTATACAGTGGTGGGATCTGAAAGGGGTATTTGCTGCAAATTTAGCAACTTTGCTATAGCATTGTTTATAGTTTTGACTTTTGTGATGCCTGAAGGTTAGTAAGGATGGTAGAATCATAAAAAAGTGTGGGGAGAAGATAAGTAGTAGCAAGTGTAGTTTGTTGTGTTGATGAGAAAGCTTTTGGCTCTGTAAAGCATCCCTATTTTTGATGCAGTTTTCTTATGCAATTTTATATATGCAAGTCAAATTTAAGATTATCGCTCACTATCATTCCTAATAATATGCCAAGAGAAGTGACTTCAGTGGTTGTATTATCAGGAGACAGGACTTTAAAATTAGTTTTTTTCATGAGAGAGGGATATGGGGAAAAAAGTAGTAGTTTGGCTTTTTTAGGGGTGAGCATGAGTTGTGAGTTACAAAACCATGTTTCAGTCACTGTTAAAGTTTCATGAGTATTTTTTTAGGTGTGCCATGTTGTTTGATGTGCAAATGAGTGTGGAGTTATCTGCATGCTATATTAATGAACCCTTTTGTGTGGCTGTGTCAAGGATGTTGATGAAAATGCTAAAAATGAAGAGACCAAGGATAGAGCCCTGTGGTACACCATGATGCCTGGGGGGTATGGAGAGAGGGCGGGGTTCCATTTTCCTAATACATATTGGATAGCTAGCTTTTGAAACACATAAGTATGGGATGACACAGAGGCCTACTGAGGACACTTGAAGTCGAAGTTTGCTGTGAAAAACCATGTTGAAGGCGTTAGACAAGTTTATAAATAAGGAGGAGACTAGTTTGCCATTATGTCTAGCTTTACTGCTTCTGATTCCTCTCAGTTCTCCTTAATGCAAGGACACAATTTTCCATCATTTTGTGATATTACCACAGTTGGATTTTCTACACTAAGCCATACACTTTATTTGTAATCCATAACTTCAGTTTGCATTTCTTAAAATTTTCTATTATTAATCCTGTTTTCTACTTTCCCATTTGTTTTCTTATTTTTGATTTGAGAAATCTTCCATAAATGGATGTATTGCCTTTATTTCTCTTCATATATCATTGATATTTTTTTTATATTGTTTCTCCTTAGCATAAATACTGCACCGTATCATATCTCTTTTTCTTTCCCATGATCATGTTTCTTTTTTATACATTTCAATAATTTGTAGGTCTTCTTCTTTATATTTTTACACTTCCTCTGAGGCTTCTTTTTCCAAATGACCCACCATTTCTTTATCTATGTTATGTTTTTCAAGAATTCTTGGTAGTAATGAACACAAATTTGCAATTTATGTTTTTGAAAGGTTTTCTTGTGCAAGCATTTTTATTTCCTCTAATTTATCCCCTAATCTTTTTAAAGATCTTCTATCAGGAAATGCTGGGGTTCTTGCATAATAGTAACAATACATAACTTTTTCATTATCCTCAGTAGTCCACACTGTCATCTTTATGGGTCTTTTTTGGCCGATCATTTTTTGTGATTTTTGTGGACTACTAATTCCTTTTACAAAAGGGGGGCCATCTTCCCCCTGAGCCTGGCCTAACCCCATTGTAGCAATGTTTCTGTGTCTTGAGCATTCTCTGTTGTCATGTTTTCCAGACCTAGGACCAGTGTGCATACCAGAACTGGGCACTTTTTATTCTGGGACTTGTGCACCAATCTGTCTTTTTTATTTTTTAATCTACCACTGTCCATGATGTATGCTCTTTAAAATACAGTCTATATATCAATGTTGTCTTGGTGAGATTTTGTGAAGGCAGGGTCCACCAAGTGAAGGAACTCATGAAGAATTTAGGATTAATTGAATTCCAACAATACTGCTATCCTTTTCTTGTGGATTTTACTTCTCAATTTGGACCCCTGTCATGTCTCCATTCAGGCCCCTATCATCTCTCCATTTGGATCCCTATCATCTCTCCATATTATCTCTCACTTTAATTTCTCCAAATATTTTCAGTGTCTAATACCATAATGGGAATGGACCCCATTCCTAAGTCAAAGTATGATTAAAGATCATGATCTTAACATTGTTTCAATCTTTGATGTTAGCCAAAAGTGTTCTTTACATCACCTGCAACATGCCCAGAATTGACTCCTTCTACTATTCATAAGGAGTTATGTATATTGGTAGCACATCTAAATAAGACTTTAAATTCTTTTTATGAGCCCCATTGCTCTGACTACTATTTGAACTGCTAGGTATCCTTCTTCTACATTTTTTTTTCTGAACAAAAGACACTATAATCACAGGGTATAGCAATTTCAATGATCAATGATACTTTTGTTGTTTTTTCATGGACTACTTTATCTGCTTTTCTCACATCTATTTTTTGAACTGTTGTTAATGGGTGATCCAGTGTGATATAAATTTAATCATTCTCTATAATGCTTTATGGCTCATGTTCCCAATGCTTCTCAGCTACTTCAATGTGGTAATGTTTGCACAATCGCAAATGCAACAGTCTTGCCACATTATTATTCCTTTCAGTAAACATGCCCTCTGCTATTAGTGTATCACAGCCAGCAACCAGATATACAACTGTTTCAAATTCTGCTTTACAGAACTGAATTTCTCTGTTTCTCTAGCATGCTGAATGGACTTTGTAAACAAATGTGTATGTAGTCCACTATCCTGGTCTACCAATATTAAGCTTTTATATTTTGGTTTAAATTCACCTCTCCTTAGCCATTCCTGCAGCAATTTCTGATTGACATGAGGTTGTTACAGAAATTTTTCTGTACTTGCAGCTATATTGCAGATTACAGAAAGATCCCTTTTCTACATTTTTTGCCTTCTCATCTGCTCCTTCTCTTTTGTTTTTGGCACATTGTGTGTGGCAACATATGAATGTTACTTAAAATTAATGTTTTACCTAAACAATTGTGCTCTGGTACACCTATAAATTAGGTTTATTGCTTCCCAAAAAGATAATCACTCTTATCTATTCAATTTATTTTTACCCACTAGGAATCATCCCCTCCAAAAGCAGTCCTGCAATTCAGACGGATGCTGCTAAGCTGTATTTAAAAATAGTATAGCTGCCTCGAGCTACCCTGGGAACTAATGTCCTGCCAAGGTTAATAAATCCTAATTTTCTCTATGAATGTCACAGTGTCTTACCTGGGTCTATAGCACATTTAGTTATTATTTTGCCCATTTACCCAATATACCTAAATAACCCCAAAAAAACTGAATCAGTTTGGTCAAACTGAAGTTCTTCCTACTGCTAAGAATTTGAAGGATTCAAGAAGTTATCCACTATATTCCAAGAAAAATGTGGAAGCTATCAAAAAATGTACTCTACTCCCCTACAAACTACAACTGTTCAATTTTACTAATATAAAGTATAATTCAAACAAACAAGCCTTACCAAAAAATATACAAAAAGCATAGAGCTGCAGGTTCTAAGATCCTTGAGTCTGTATAGGCCCTGCTCTGCTTGCCCTCGCTGCGCTCGGGCTCACTCCGCACCCCTCCCTGCCCTCAAATCTCACCCGCCCCCACTACGTCTAGCTTTATAGATGCAAAACACACCCCCTCTAATCAGATCGAATCAGGATTCCAGCTCTCTTTTGGTATCTGCCCACCTCTATTACCCAACATATCCTCTACATAACCCATCTTGTCCAATCTGCAAATCACTGCTTAATTTAACCCGGCCCATTACCCCTCCCCCTAGATTCTGGCCTTCCATCTATATTATACTAAAGACACTATAACTAATTGTATCACCTAAGCAGCAATGATGCCACCCTGCAGAACAATATTTCCACTCTCTCTGTTAACCCTTTTGTTAATTGCATATCTCCTCTCCATTTATGAAAATCAGCCTTACCTTGGTTATCACTACCCAAAATTTTAAACTTCTCCAGATGGGATAAATATAACAGCCCACCTACTAGGACCTCTCATACCCAAATCCATATCCACAATAATACAGCAACCTATCCAACCTAAATACATTAGCTCAAAATATAAGCATTACCAAAGACTCATATACAAATTCCTGAGACTAATCACTAGCCTTCACAATAATCTTACTATGGATGGTGATATTCACCCTACCCCTGGTACTTCTGCCCCAGATAGCTCAACCTCTCACTATTATAACCCTTCCAACACACCTTCTATCACAAGGTCCCTCAACTCCCTCGTCATTTGCCAAATGAATATTAGGAGTATAAACAATAAAATACATAATCTACATGCCCTCCTACAAATTCAATCCCCTGATATACTGTGTCTTACTGAAACATGGGGGAAACCTGGAACCTCTGATAATGAAATCCTACCCCCAGGGTATAATGTACTTAGGTATGACCGTGCAACTAGGAAAAGGGGGTGGGTGTTGCTGTCCTCTTCAAATCCACCCTAAATGTAACCTTAGACCCCATTCAACCACCCCAGACTAATACAGCTGAAATACTCTCCACCAAGTTACATATTAACAAAAATAAAAGCATGAACATTATCTGTTCATACATTCCCCCAGGAAATAACATTAACACTCTAGAGGATACCCTCCATCGGTTAACTGACAACTACCCTCAAGAAACCATAGTCCTTGGAGATTTTAACATTGACTGGAACACCTGCTGCTCACAGTCTCCCACCACTCATGTAAACCTGTATGGTTTTACACAGGTCATATCCACCCCAGCCAGATTAGGCAAACGTAACCAAAAAGACAGTATACTAGATTGGATACTTATCAATAGCCACCCCCAAATGTATTCATCAAGGACCATCCCTGATGACCTCAGTGATCACTTTATCACTTTTATTGGCAAACACAAATCCCACAACTCTCATCAGCCCATCTACAGAACCATTCGTAATAATAAAAAACTCAACATCAGATTTTTAAAGGACGAACTTAAATCATGCAACTGGTCTGGCCTAAAATACCTGCCCCTTGATGATGCTGTAGCCTACTTTAACAATAAATTTCTCTCCATCCTAGATTCTCATGTGCCTGCTCATTCCACTAGGATTAAAACTAAAGTTGCCCCATGTCTCTCTAAAGATACTAAATCAAAAATCACAATCAGGAATAAAGCCTGGGCTACCTGGTGTGCCACAAAAACCCCTATAGATCAAATCAAATTTTGGCAAATAAGAAACGAGACTAAAAAAATCCATCTTACTGGATAAAAGAAACTATTATATAAATCTCCAGAATAGAAACCAAAATAATCCTCAAAGATTCTGGGCAGGTATAAACAAATTACTACACTCAGGTCAAACGACCACTCCACCTCCATCAGCGTTAACTGATAGTTTGCCACAGAATGTTGCAAACACCTTTAATAGTTTCTTTACGGAAACCATCCAAGCCCTAGCCAGCCAATTACCTTTGATCCCTACTAGCACTCAGGACATCAATCCCAATTCCCAGCCTTCCTTTAGCTTCCAGCCCATCTCTACCTCTTTCAATTGCAATCTAATCAAAAAACTAAAACCTACCACCCTAGCTGCTGACCTTCTCCCTGCTGAATATTTACAAAAAGTCGCAGAGAGTATAGCATTCCCCATCAGCATTCTAATCAATCGGTCCATAGCTGAAGCCAAAGTCCCCTCCATATGGAAAATATCTCGTGTTATACCACTCCATAAAGGTGGTTGCTCTACCGAACTATCAAACTATAGGCCCATAGCCATCTTGTCACCACTGGCTAAGATCCTGGAAAAATGCGCCCACAAACAACTCCTGTACTTCCTAACCCAAAACAATCTAGTGGCTAAATCTCAGCATGGCTTTAGACCACATCATAGTACCATCACAGCCCTCCTCTCCTTCACTAATGATATTTATCATAACAGAAACAACAACAAGCTCTCCTCAGCTCTATTCTTGGATCTTTCCAAAGCGTTCGATATGGTTAACCACCAGCTGCTAATCCACACTCTGACTAATATATCCCTAGGTTACCACTCCCTTCTAGGTGTCCCCCAAGGGTCTATCCTGGGTTCACTGCTATTCTCCATATTTATCAATGATCTCTACACTGTCATCCCAAATGCCAACTGCATTCAGTATGCAGATGACTCTACGATTATCTGCACTGGTACCACCAAGGATGAGCTTCAGGCTAATACTCAGTTAACTTTCAACCTGGTTGAAAGTTGACTTGCAGGCCGATGTCTCCTTCTAAACCCCAATAAAACTAAACTGCTATTTTTCTCTCCCACGCATAAATCCCTGGTGATATCCTTCTTCATTACCTCTAAAAATGTCACTATCATCGCTCCAGATGTCCACACAAAACTACTTGGTGTAATTGTAGACAACAATCTTAAATTTGATGCCCATATAAATAAAGTGATTAAAACCATTAATAAAAAACTGGGCTCACTGTATAGAATAAAATCATTCCTTAACCCACCTGCTAGGACTGCTATTGCCTGATCCCACCTCGTCTCCACCCTCTTCTATGCCTCTCCTATACTTGCCAACTTAAACAAAATATAGACTCTCAGCCTGCTATAACAGCATAGCTAGATTTGCCACTGGGCTGCCCTACAGAACACATCACTGTATAAACCTAAAAAATCTAGGCTGGCTAGAGCTATCTAGACAGATTCAGTATAACCAACTTATTATAGCTTTCAAAGTTCTTAACCAACCTGATAATACCCCTGTGTTAAGATATATCATCAAACCTCACACCAACCAAAGATCACTTAGATCATCCAATAGAATTGTAGTGCAAACCACTATAGCTAACAACTTAGCCGGGAACTCCACATTTGCCAACTCGGTAGGCAAAGCTTGGAACTCACTACCCACGGACATCGCAACAAACACTACCCTTTCAAAATTTAAGACAGACCTCCGGGAGTACTTCATGACTCAGTGGCTTTGTCCCTGTGCCAGGCCTGATTAAATACATGGTAACACTTGTACACCTGTATCAGATTAACAATTGCTTTTGTAAATAATAGTTAATTCAATGCTACTGTGTTATAATAAGCTGTCCAGATGTAAAGCATCCTATTTCAACTAACCTACACTATGAGTGTTAACTTGACTGTTTGTTATCTATGAACTTTAGAGTGTTGTATATAAGTTTCCTTATCTGTATTACTTCCTTTGGAGCTTTTCTCCCCGGGCCTCCGCTGAAAATGGACATGCATCCAGTCAGACTATCCCGGTCAACAAATGTAAAATAAAATAAATAAATTGAATAAATAAAACATTCAGTTGTTCCCTGATTCTTGTCTAGTTCTGGTTTAGTTTCCATTCCTGTTTGACACCAATATGCTTCTGCTAAACTAAGCAGGAAGTCATCTTGGACTTGTTCTCTTCATGTTTCAAAGCTTTCACTATGTTTGAATGATGAGGAAAGCAGATATGTATGCATTGCCTATAATTGCAGCTTTATACATGTAATCAATTTTAAGGAGGCATATACCTCCTTCAGAATGAAGAGTACATGGGTGAGAATTCAGAACAGCTTACGCAAATCTTTCTTTGGTGTACAAATTGAGGCGCGATGCATACACAAGCATGAACGATTTTAGATTCTGTAAGCTTCGCTTAGTGGTGCGCAATCACGTGTAAACAGGGAAAGTGCCATGGAATGCAAATTACCACATAAGCAGTTGCATCTTATGCAAATGACACAAGTGAAGTGATCCAACAAGCATAAAGGCATATGTGTACGCTCCATGTCAGTGTCCATAGTGTACATGGAATTGTTTTGCATACAGGAGTCCACACAGACAGAAGGGGATGTAAAAGTCCACAAATATAGACATAACTCCCCAGAAAATGTTAGATCACATGCAAATATATAATATAAACATCAACATTAGGCTGATTTGATGATAGCTAGTAATATCATGTTACCACTTTTATAAATAGGAACCACATAAGACTTAGTCCATTTTCAGATAAAATTCCTCTAGTTAATAACCAGAATTTAAAACTTAATTGTCCAGATATTCCATTGGGATTTACAGAGCAAGTTTTTTTAACATGTTTAAGGATTTTCTAATATCTTCTTCTGGGATCCAAAAACAGTTTCCTTACTCACACTGAAGGACACATTTGATCAATGCATCATGAGCATTATCAGTAGTTTAAAACAGTTATTAAATAGATTGGTAATCACAGAAAGGGGTCTTGACAGGAATGACATTCAAGCTAAAATGTCCTAAGTTAGAAAAACTTCTTTCTGATAAGTAATACATTTGTAAAAGCATTTATTGCTATCCTGTGCTAAGGCAATTGTGATTTGGATTAGATAAATAATGAACATAACACTAATTCCAGTATGTTATACCACTGAAACCTGAGTCTGCACTGTTTTCTTCATCTAATAATTTGAGTAAACTATTCCGTAAGGTGAGATGTGGCTCTCCTATTATGTCTGCATATTAATAGAATTTGTGTTCAACTTGGTAACAGGAAAACCTACATCAACAGGTTTACTCAAAGGTAGACTTCCTGTTATGTCAGTTTCTGCCAAACATTTAAGGATCCTTCAACATATTTTCTATGCAGCTTACTTCTTTGATTTTTTTTTAAATTTAAGTTGAGCCATTCCATTTTTTTCTCATTCCTTCTCCTTTTCATATTCAATGTATTGTTAGCAATTATTAGCAGTTACAATAACAGAACTTTCAGAACTTTCTATCTTTTTTATAATACTAACACAAGACTTTACAATGTTATTTATTCTAAAAATATATAATTTTCTTCATTATAACCTATATCTGTATTAGGTTCAACTATCACTGCCTGTGTACCAGCATTCTTTCAGACTTGTATGTTAAAAGCAACTATATTATCCACATTAGTGTCAGTTAAAGGCAGCCCTGCAGATTATTGCTCATTGTGCATTAATACTATGGCTAGTGATTTATTAACTTTTAAGTGACTTAACCATTTAATTAAAACCACAGTGGAGTAGAGATTCTGTTCAATTTCTCTTAGTGCTTTACGTCTCAGTATTTGCTTCATGTGTAATTATTTCTGCTATACTCTTTCCAATTGGCTCATGCTTATTTTCTAATAAGTTTTCCATGTTATTATTCCCTGCAATTGCTTTGGTCTAATGTAGCTTACTAACAACGATTTGTTTCATTTCCTTGACATTATAAATTGTATTATGCAACCCATAGTTTCAAAACTATTATTAACAAATTGATTGATATGATTTGAAAAAATGAAAACTGGATCTACTGTTATGCCCAGATCTTAAACGAATCTAACATTTCAATTCCTTTGTGCCATATTAAACACTCACTCTTCAATCTATGTCTCACAAATCTCATATGCTTGATTTTCAACATGTTAATCTGCAAATTATTCTCCTGTGCCCAAATGGTCTAGTTATTCTAAATTATTTATCTGTGTTATGTATATGACCCTCTGAAAAGATGAAGATAAGTCCATTTAAATTACATCACAGCACAATTTTTTTATTTAGAACTGTTTAATAATAGCTACCTTTTTCCATTTATAGTTTTTATATTATTACACAGCATCATATTACAATTAGGTATTGCTCTAATTTCAACATATGAGTGTTGATATACTATTTCAAATACTATTTCAAGTTCCAGTCTTTCCAGTTCTAACAATAAGATATCCAAAATAAACTTTTCCAATATTTTTCCATAACAAGAAAGTACACTTATGGGAATAGATGAGTCTGGGATTGTCATATTCCCCTTCCCCTTAATGACATGTCTGAAAAGTATGTATTGCTAATGCTGATGAATTTCCCGATACATAAATGAGCTAGTGAATAACAATTATAATGATATCCTAAGTACAATACTGAAGTGTTCTCATGTCATTTCTGTTAATCAGTAATTGCTGAAATTATGATGTCTGCTAATTTCTAAAAATGCTTATGCTAATAAATATGAATCCTGTACACTTTTTTATAGCTGATTATTTGACATTTACTTAGACTTTACTGAAGGGTTGTTTTCTGGACTTCAAACTTTTATCCCTTATGCTAGATAACATCAGTGCCACTCACAGCTTAGTTAAAAATAAGGTAGGTGAGGTGAGAGTTATTCCATCTTCATTGTCTAACCATAATGCAAAATGCTTTAACAATGGACATGAGGAAAAAAATAATGACTGTATGAAATTCAATTATAATGCAGACATAAATGATGAAATGATGTGGGACTACTATAAAGTTAACATTGATAAGAGAATGAAATGTTAGTGTCATAAAAACAGTGGGCTATGGATTTAAATAAATATGAGAAGAACTACATGAAGCTAAGGTAAAAGTACAAAAGGAAGAATAACACAATATTAATACAAAATAATATCAATAAATATTGAATCAGAAACTGGAGTCACTTTAAAAATGTAAATGCCATGCTTATGCAATGTCCCCAAAAGATTCCCTAGATTAAATTACACATCCAGATTATTATTAAGAAATAATCATAGTAGAGACCTAAGATGGCCGACAGCTAGGAAGCACACACTTCAGCCTGCTCTCAATAGTCAGTTCTAATCTAATGAAATCATTCACTACCACTGCATCAATCCTTAAAAGAAAATAATTACAAAGTAAGAGAAAATATACTGTCATACCTGCTGCTTATTTTTTTTATTTTGAAGCAAGAATAAGCCAGAACATTATCTTCTACAACAGTGGTAATAGTGGTGACACCAGATCCATGTGCTTGGGCCTGCCAGCCTTGAAACAAAAACCTAGACAAGCAAACAATCAGAAGCTCTTATTAAAATGGAACAAATGGAATCACAATCCACTAAAACAAGGCTATTGCTAATTAACTCTCCAGAAAAGGAGATCTCTTCAAAGAGACAGGAAACCAATAAATCACAATCCGAAGCTCCTAAGCAAATCCAGAAAACCAAATCTGACCAACCATTTACTATGGAAGAATTCAAAGCTGCTCTACTCCCCCTTCAATCAGAAATACATGCTTTCTCTACAAAATTAACATCATTTGGAAGCAACCTAGATCAAATCATCACAAGAATGGAGCAAAATGAGGCAAAAATAATAAATAATGAAGTAAAAATACAGGAGTTGCAAAAAAATGTCTGTGAAAATGACACTTCCATCAAGGACTTAACAACAGAAAATAATAGATCTTGAAGTGAGAATGAGACGCAACAATGTCTTAATCAGAGGAATTCCTGAAAAGTATGATCAACCACAACTCACCAGTATTGCAAAAGAAATGTTCGATATTGTTGTAGAAAATAAGGAGTTGTCACAGTCAATTACAATAGAGAGAATCCACAGAGAGCTAAGGAAGTCTCAAACATCTGACATTCCCAGACAAGTTTATGCAAAAATCCTCAATGCTTCACATGCCCAATCTATTATTTTCTCTGCTAAAAAGAAAAAAAGCATAACTTGGAATGGTAATAAAATCTCAATCGCTCAAGACCTTCCACTACCAATTAAATAGTCGAGACAAGTCTTATCACACTTTTTCAACTACCTTCTGAACGAACATATTAAATTCCAACTGAAGTACCCGGTGACGCTATGTTTCCAACATAACAGTGTCAACTACTCAATTAAAAACATCCAAGAAGCCAAATCAGCTTTTTCCAAAGCATTTAAAGAACTAACACCAAATTTCGCATGAAGCAATGAACTGAGTTCCAGTTTGCAAAACGGAGTTTGCTCTACATAAAAAGCGCACATAGTTCCTGATGAAAAAAAAAAAAAATGAACACTCAAAACCAATTTATTTCAGATATCTACTTAATTCTTTGGCTTGCAGTATCAGTGCCATTTCAGAATTCCATTTTACAAAATGAGGTAGTGCAACATACATTCAGAAAATGCCCTCTGACCCTACAAGCAACTTCCAAGTTAAAAAGCAGGAAGTATAAGAATACAAAGAGTGAAGGTCGCTGTTACAACATACAATCCAGCATCTCATTTAGTGCACACTGTCCCCACAATAACAGTCCAGTACCTATCTTGCCTTAGCTATCCGATACCTAAATGCTACTGGGATCTACAAACCAATCCATTCAGTCTGTCTTTCATTTAGATGACACGTATGGCTGAAATAATAAAGCCTTATGTTCCAACTTTTGGGAATACAACTTATCGCTCCTAAGTCACTGAGGAACAAAGTGTTTGAAACACATACATCTGATTTTTAATCCCCAACTACTTCAAAAACCCACAATTCTAAACCTGCTACTCCAACATCTCTCTAAGTTTATGGGAGCAACATATAAAAATGTGTAAATCTCTATCCCTTACCAAATCGTAAACTGTCCGCCGTACGAGAGCGGAGATTTACACCTGCCGCTTTTAATAGACTCAAATGGGGCTGTTAAGGTAATCCGGAAGCAAAGTCACATAGTTGCTCGATATTCGATGGAGAAAGAATGTTACGGTAACTTCATAGTTCTCTCTGAAAGCGATACACCATTACATGTCAGTTTCAGTAATATTGTTCAACTCCTGGAACAGCACTGCTTCTTGTGAAAATAAATAAGATGTGGATGAGGGAGAGGAAAAAAAAAGAAAAAAAAAAAGTTAATGCCAGCAACTAACACGGCTGTATCTGCAGTCGGCAGATGTCCAGTGATTCTTAAACACCAATGATAATCCAGTAATTCCTTAAAGCTGTACAAGGAATAAAAAAAAAAAAAAAAAAAAAAAGGAAATGTATTATAGGTTCATAGGTAGGTACTAGGCTATTGGCCCTAGGGCCTATACATGCCTAGACAAAAAGGTATCCTGGCTTTCACCACCCAAGTATATTATTTTCCTGTGCCCTTGTCAAGCAGAACCACAGAAGTGATCCCCAAGGTGAATTTCCTATTACCCATCCAATCATCAAGATTTTTCTTGAAGAGTGCTAATGAGGAGCTCTGTTTGACATAGATAGGTAGTTTATTCCGGAGTATGGGAAGTCTCTGAGACAGGAATCTATCCCTCCAGCATGTTCTGTTTATTGTGGTGACAAGGTTTAGGTCCCTAGAGCGTGTAGCTTGGAGGGATTGGGATTTCTTTAAGTGGAGCTTGTCCAACAGCTCTGGGTTTGACATAGCTTTGTATGTTAGGCAGAGAACGCCTCTGAGTAGGCAATATGCGACTGAGTAAAGCTGGAGTTTTTTGAGTTGTTCTGCATAGGACATCTGCTTGAAGCCAGTAATCCTCTTTGTGAGGTATTTCTGCGGCCTTTCCAGTTGTTGTAGATGTCTTGTGAGGTACATACCAAAAGGGGAGTTGTACTCTATAATGGGTCTAATGAGTGATGAGTAGAGGGTAACAATGACGTCTTTTTTTCTGGATGAGAAACCTTTTGTGATGATGTGTGCCATGTAGAAGGATTTCCTGACCACTGTGGTGATGTGATTATCAAAGGAGAGACTACTGTCCACCTGTGTCCCAAGGTCTCTTATCACACTTTCGGTGTTAAGTAGACTACCGCCTCTGTGGTTGTTCATGGGTACAGAGTTTTTACCAAAGGGGATGACAATGCACTTTTTGGCATTGAGCTTGAGACCATGGCTTTGACACCAGGCATCTGTCTCAGTGAGGCCCTTTTGTAGGATGTCCACATCGTTAGGAGTTTTGATTATGGCTCCTAGTTTGCAGTTATCTGTGAATTTAGATAGCCAAAGTCCTTCTGTGTTAGCCTGTACTTCAGAGAAGTAGATACCAAACAGGAGAGGACCCAGGACTGAACCCTGCAGTACTCACTTGTCACTGGTCTGAAGTCTGATTTGGAGTCTGCTACTTTCACAGTGTGCATTCCTTCAGTAAGTCAATTGGCAACCCATCTTGTGACATACGGATTTATACCTAGTTTAATGAGTTTATCCATAATTCTAGAGTGGGGGGTGGTGTAGAACGCCTTGATGAGATCTAGATAGGCTGTATGAACCACCTTACCCTCATCTATGGCTTTGATGACTGTTTCAAAGAAGTCTATCAGGTTTAGGAGACATGATCTACCTTTTACAAACCCAAACTTTGTGGGGTCCAGAGATTGGAGCTCTCTGATGTCTTTGTTTATTAGTTCCATGATGATATGTTCCATGGCCTTGCAGACCAGGCTCATCAGGCTAATGGGGCGGTAGTTCCTGGGGTCTGTTGTGCCCCCCCCCCTTTGTGGAGTGGGATAACCATTGTGGTGTGCCATTCAATGGGCACAAAGACTGAGGTGAGGCTATGACTGAACATGGTACTTAAGGGGGGGGGGGTGCCAGTTCATTCTGTAGTTTGTATAGAAGGCAGCCTGGGATGTTGTCAGGTCTCATGGATGCTGTGTTCTTGGCTTTGGAGAGTGAGGTTTTTACCTGTGCAGCTGTGATTACAGGAACTTTGCATTCTTCCAGTATAAAGATGGGTCCTTAAGTGGGTGAGAGGGGAGTAAACTTAGCACTGAACTTATCTGCAAGGATGCTGGCAATACCAGTTGGTTCTGTATATTTAGTGCCATTGTCCTGTAGCTCAGAGCAGATCTGAGTTTTGCCATTGAGATTCTTGACATAGCTACAGAATGCTTTGTGGTAGAATCAGTGGTGATTTTGTTTTCATAACTAGCTTTGGAGGATTTTATGAGAGATCTCAGCTTCTTACTGAGGCTGACCAGGGAGTTCCTCCAATCGTGGGATTTTACTCTTTTTTGCAACAGTTTCTTTCTTCTGTTGTAGAGGTTGTTTATGGCAGAAGACCACCAGATTGGCTTCCTTTTTTTTGAGGATAGCATCTTGGTTCTGTTAGGGGTAGCATGATCCATGCACTCGTGTAAGTGCTTATAAAGTGCATTTGTGTAGGATTCAGCAGTCATACCTCTATTGTCCATCTGTATGGGCATCGTGAAGTTTGCCACTTCTGTCTTAAGAACTATGAAGTTGGCTTTGGAGAAATTTTTTACAGTTGTTTTCCTAATGTGGGGTGGGAGTGGGATGTGGATGTCTAGGGTGATTAGCCTGTGGTCGGATCTGACCAACGAGGAACTGACCTCTGGTGTGGAACACCAGTCACCCATGTTGGTGATGACCAGGTCTAGGATACTGCTGCCCCAGGTGGGGGTGTGGATAAGTTGATCCAATGCGTTGGAATTGATGAATTCCAGAAAAAGTTCAGCAAAAGAGTTGGTACATGAGTAGTTTTCCCAGTTAATGATGGGGTAGTTGAAATCACCCATTATTAGGGTGTTGGGTTGTACCTTAATATTTTCCAGTGTATCAAGAAAAGAGGAGTGGGATTCCTGGGGCATGGAGGGAGGGTCTGTAGTAAGCTACAATCTGGATTGCGGTTTTGCCCAGAGTTAGTTGAACTTGGATAATCTCGGATGCATTATGCTGAGCAACTAGCTTGGAGGTGTGGATATCCTTAATGAATATGGACACATCTCCACCTTTAGTGTTTCAGTCCAGGTTTGGTGGCCGAAAGGTGTGCTATGAATTATAGCCTGGTAATACAGGGGTGATCTCTGGAGCTTTAAACCAGGTCTCTGTTACTGCACAGATGTCGATGTTCTCCATTTTAAGGAGTGCCTTGAGCGAGTGCATTTTGAGGTTTAGACTTCTAGCATTGAGTAGCATTACCCTCAGATTTTGTTTGCTTGTACCTGTTATGGTGGTGAATTTGTCATTTGAACCTTGCCTAAAAAAGCACTATAGGGGTGGCAAGAGCCTTTGCCAGTATCCAAAATCCCAAGGGCGACAGATGCAGGCCATCTCTGGCAAAGCATCGTGGTCTGTCAATCATGTCATCCCAGGCAGACAGATACTGGATTCCCTTAGAATGACACCAGAAGCTTAGCCAACTGTTGAAGTCAATCATTTTGTCCTTGTACTGTGGTATCATTCTGGGTGATGGTAGGATGCTACTCAGAGCTAGGGTCATACCTGTCTGGGCTACAAGATCAGAGAGCTCCTCCATGTCTCTTTTCATGTAGTCCAGGGAGGTACATTTCAGGTCATTCACACCAACATAGACAATGACAGAGTCATACTTGTACTTGTTGTGGAGTGACCTAACTGCATGTGTTATGTGGTGGATCCTGGCACCTGACAGGCAGCTGACAGTAACTTTCTCCTTGTTTAGCCTGGTGAGTGGAACATCAGTGTGCCTGACTATAGAGTCACCTATGACTAGAGTGTTGGGTACATTTTGCTTTATTCGCTGTAGTCGAGTGTCACACTGAGTATGTGGGCTATGTGTCATTTGGGTTGTGTTGGGGGTGGAGGTTGCTTGCATTTCTGCTTTGGAGGTCTCGGTTGTTTGGGTAGATTTTTACTGAGAGCCTTCATGAATGTAGGTGTGTGCTTTGTGCTTTTGTGTGTGTGTTTTGGTGGTGTAGGTTTTGAGGGACTATGTGATGAGTGTGGTGCGGTGCAAGTGTTTACCTTCTCCTCTTGACTGTCAAGTCCAGTCTGCGGTGAAGAGAGCTTTGCTTTCAGTTTGGCTATATAAGTGCATCCCTCACAGGTCGTAGTGTTGGGTGGTAGGAGGAGAGGGTTGTCTGTGTGTGTACATGAGGCAATTGCTGCATTGTCCCAAGATGCCCAGATTCATCAGGTAGACAGGAGAAAACACTGGGAGCTGACCTTTAGACCTGCTTGGATAAGTGCTTATTTATTAAGTACTAAAAACTGTTTTCCTCTAGACAAGTGAGGAAAGTTGAGTGCTGTAGTAATTTGTAGCTTATTTAGTGCTTACGAGTTCTGAACAAATGTTGAGCTCAAAGAAACAGATTTGAGTACTAAAACTAAAAAGCTGGCTAGTTGCAAGGGAAAATTTGAAGAGCAGACTTTATGGCACCAGGAATAGTTTAACCCTAGTTAAGTGGGGGGGGGGGGGCTCAGGAGCTTACAAACCATCCTGGATACAGCAAATCTGTATCTGGACAAGACTTGTTACAGGAAAGGGGGGAAGCAGGCTTAGATTTTTTTTTTCAGTATTTTTTTTTTCCAGTAAAGTGGAAATGGAGAAACCTGGAACATAAGTTAATTTAAGGTTAAGAATCTGAGTGGGTTGGCCTTCACAAATGTTCTCTATTAGATTGAATGAACTAATGACACTAGACTGAGAGGAGTATCACATATCAAATATACAGTATGGGCGGGCAACTGCAAAGCCACCAAGTATAAAAACACCACAACACTAGGCAGAGTGGTTGGGAAATTATTACAGTTCCTTGCTGTAGCCACTAAATGAAAGTTTTAAACAGATCAAGGAGCAAGCAGACTCTAGAGAATGCTTTTAACTTTAAACAGACGATTAGAATACAGAAACCTCAAAAAGTCAAAAATGCACAGAAAAACTTGGATAGAACACTCAAATAGAAACTACACCTCTCAGTATGAAAAAACAGTTTACAGTTAAGTAATTCAGTAAACATGCAATTAGAGTAATGAAACAGTATCTAGCAATGCAAAATACAGTTAAAACAGTACATAAATGCAGTGAAACAGTAAACAAAGCTTTATAACAGTGCAAAATGTAGTAGATTAACTGTGTAACACAATTATAAGTGTTTCAGAAGTACAGTTCGGTGGAATAAGTGTAATAAATAACTTATCCTGCTCTTGGAATCTTAAGAAATTTCCGCTTAGTTTCAGTAATGAAATACCATGCACAGCCTGATAAATACAAGTATTAAATTCATAAGTACCCTAAATACTCCAAGCAAGTCGCAAAACAAAAATGGATTTGTGTTAGCGAACCATCAGCTGCCATTCTCTTCCTTTTGTTGAAGAATTGGATGCTTATAACTCCATCTATACCACGCATGATAGATGAACTCCTTCTCTGCATAGCTGCCAAACCATAGAATATTTGTAAATTTTTATGCTGCTACACCAGTTAATGTTTTGTACTATTTAATGAAATGAAAAATTAACAAGATGTCAGGTGTGGACAGTCTGTAAATTGCAATGTTAAAATAATGTGCTTAGTATCTGGTACTCTTTCTTAGTGAAATCTTTTCTTCTGCACTTAGTTGTGGTATGAGGTCTTCTGAACAGAAAGCACAGGTAATCTCCTTCTGATAGCCCAATTAGCCAAATTCTTTTAGACTATGGAAACAATAAAACAGTTTTTTTTTCATTGAAAATACAGTACATTCTGTTTGAGTAGCTATTTATAATTTTTAAATCAAATGTCAAACACTAGATAAGGGTTTAGCTACAAAATAATTTATGTTGGTCTTTCTAAGGCTTTTGTTTATTCTGTATCTGCATATGTAAGATAAACAGTCTAAAGGCTAATCCATTCTTATTTAAATGCACCAAGTTTTGGCTTACCAGAGCCTTAGCTCAGTATGGGTTAGAAACGGATTCTAAAATTAGATATGAAAATCTTCACAGTATCTGGAAAATGCATATATAAAGAATTAAGTGCAGAAATTATGTAATCTAGCAAGTATTGCAAACTGTTGCCATGAAACATACAAAAGCTACAATAAATATTTTCCTTCTGTGACTGATCACTTCACAATGAATTCGGAAAAAAAATGTAGACTGATCCAAGGAGAAAAGTTTAGATTTTACACACAAGTTGGATTATATTTTACTAATATCGTCACCAGAATGGAGGGATAAATAAACAAAAGCCCCATTGTATCTGGCCTGGAAATCTAACTATCTGTCAACTAATTAGGCCAGATTGTAGGGATTTCAGCCTAATATCTGAGATGTAAATGATGATTTGATCTCTGCCTTCCAATGGTTGATGTACTCAGTACCAAAAAACAGTGTAAGGCTCACGAGCAAGGAGGCAAACCATAACACACAAATAAATATGAAGCTTTGAACCTCAGTAAGGGACTTGCATAGGAAAAGATGTCAGATAACTGTGCAGAATGTAAAGCTCAACATAACAGTAGGAAACATTGCCACATAGCTACTTGCTTCCAAATGTTGAGTTAACTTTGCAAGCAATATTTCTGGTGCTTAAGGTGAAGAGCTTCCACACTGAACTTCTCAATTTAATAAGCATTCACTTCAAAAGGATTATTAAATCTGAGCAAAACATGCTGACCATACGGTTTGTCACTGATTTATGATGGTTACCTTTCTCTGCAACAGCTTTGTGACTGTGTTGCTATTGAGACACACACCCAGCCTAATCAACAGCTATGTAAAAATATATGATAGATTTTATGCTATGTGATACAAGGCTGCTGTAAAACTATAATAGTTGCTCAAGTAATAACTTGCAGTCTAATAATATGGAAGGGAAAAAGGGGAAAAAAAGGAAAGAAAAAAGAAAATGTATATGTTAATGTATACCTTCTCCTGTTTATATGCAGTACCATATTAATCAAGATCAAGCCAACATAACATCAATGCACTTACCTTCATAACAAATGTCATATTAACCAGATATAAATACTTAAATATGGCAAACATTTGTATATGAAACCAAGACAATATAAAATTACTATCAGAAGTATATCTAAAAAATGCCCAAATTACAGTTAACTTGATGAGATAGGCTTAATAAGGATTTATGTTGTACAATAAAACGGGCACACAGTAAATTAGTAGACAGTATTGAATTATATGCAACCAAGAACAATAATAGGATATGATTTGTTCTGTTTAAGGGTCTATGTGTACTGATATGTTGTAACTATCTAAAAGAGAAATATACATGGGATCTAACTTTTAGCTAACTTGAGATACACAAAATGTATTACGTCATCTCTTGAATACCTGATTATTGGATCTTATATACAAGAAATTCACAGATACAAACAAAATTCAAAATTCTTACATCCCTAATAATAGTGAAGGGATTACACAAAAAATATTTTTGGTTCCCAAAGAGCAATTAATATTTACTCAAAATAACATCCAATTCAAGAGGTTAAGGCAAATACTTATAATAACAATATCTTCTTTACAGAAGAAATAATATTCTTCTTGTAGTGAGTCTAGGCTGGAATCCTTTATTACAGGATCTGGTCATAACTAAACTTATCCTTTAATTAATCGTTAATAAAAAAAAAGGATACAAAGAAAAAATATATAACTTAGACCGCATCTGCTAATGTTAATGCAGGCTATGAAGTTTGATTTTTGTGCTGAATAACTGATGGATCTTAGAGTAACAGTAGGATTTTGTATATTAGTTAGGTTTGTAAATATGGTTCTTACACCTCTTTCAGATAACAGTATGTTGTGGTTGTGCAAGGAGGGGGGTCTGAGGGAGGGGGTTGTCACTCCTACACTTTGCAGTCACACCTTTCACCTATTAAGAATTACCACAATTTATACCAGAATGACATTTGCATCCCTCTATAATGTCAGTTTTCATATGTACCCAGAATACCAGCAACTAACAATGGGTAAAATAATGCTCTAATGGCATCACTTGAATCTTGGAATGTTAAAGGGCTACAAAATAAGAAAAATAACTTAATTCTACATTTAATCCATAAATCAAAGGCCAAAATAACATTTATCCAAGAAACCCATATGGGAAAAATACACTGGAAGAAGGACTATTTCAAAGGCACCATAATATCAAGTGATACTGACTGTAATGGTAGGTGGTGTTACCTAACATGCTCCCTCCCATGCTTCAATAAAGACATTTTAGTCTTAAATGTATACGGTCCATGCTTGTTCCAGAATTCTTTCATATATGTAATTTACAAAATTTTAGAAAAATTCCCCAATCATCTATATTTAATAGGTGGGGATTGGAATATGACTATTAGACCTGAAACAGATAAAACAAACAAGATTAACAACAAATCTGCCAGTCTCTCTAGCCTTATAATTGAACTAATGGATGACTATGATATATTTGAGCCTTTTGAGTTATACAGAAGTGACTCTGCAATCAGTAAGTTTGCATTCTATTCAGCCTCACATAAATCATGGTCTAGAATAGACTTTTTTTTTAAATTTCAACAAGTTTCTTTAAATATGTAATAAACTACTACAATGACCCTAGAACTATCTCTTACCATGCCAAATTAAATTTTAAAATAAATGAAGCAAGGGCAAACATCAAAGACCAAGTTACATCAAACTGGACTCTAAACCCTAACCTACTAAAACATAGAGAACTCTACCAAGAAGTACAGGAATTCATTACCCAAACAAACAACAACTTAGAAAAATCTAACATTCCCCTAGATCTCTAATGGGCTGCAGCCAAAGCAACACTTACAGGAATATTAGTTCAAAAAGCATCCTTACTAAAGAAACAAGCTAAATCACAAATGGCTACCTTAGAATCCAAACTAAGAAGTTTAGAGTTAGATCTGCAAGTCAAATACAACCCAGATTTAGAAAAGCAGATGCTGGCCGTACAAAAACAACTGCATGAAATCCAGTTAAACCAATCTTCACTTAATGAACTCAGACTTTTCTATAGATATGTTGAATGGGTCCAAACCCCTTCCAGAATTCTGGTAAGACTAATCAACATCAAACATTCACCCTCTAGAATAAAACAAATTAATTACAATAATAGGTCCTATATTTCGGACAAAGAAATCATTCAAGTTTTTGAAGGAATATATCAGGAGGTATATGGCCCCCAAACATATGCTGAGGAGGCACCCACTGATAAGTTCTTAGACAATCTAGAATTCCCAATATTAAATGACATTCAGGTAAATAAAGTAAAGGCATCAATAACTGTGGACAAAATATCGCTAGCCATCAACCACTTGAAATCAGGGAAAGCCCTAGGCCTTGATGGATACTCAGCTGAATTCTATAAATCCTTCAAGAAACAATTGGCCCCATCTTACTCAAAGTATATAATTATATAATAAAATTTGGCATTACTGACTTATATATAAATAATTCTAAGACAATACTTATACCAAAGCCTAACGCGAATGAGAGCAACCCCAACGATTATCGCCCAATTGCACTAATTAACCTAGATATAAAAATCATATCATCATTACTGGCTCATAGACTTAGTAAAATACTCCCTTATATTATATCTCCCAAACAGCTTGGATTAATGAGTAATAGGGAAGTTTGGGACAATACGTTAACAATAGAAGCAATAACAAACATGACAGATAAAGACAAATCCCCCGAGTATGCACTTTCTGTAGATGCACAAAAGCCTTTTGACAAAGTCAACTTAAATTTCCTGTTTAAGACTTTAAAATGGTTTGCTCTTCCTAAAGAATGTATTGCTATGATCAGAGTTCTTTACAACAAGGCCACAACTACATTATACATAAACAGAAAAACTACTGTATAATTATTAAGCAAATATTATATCTAGTAACTCTATTGACATCAGATGTTAACATAGCTACACAAAACTACCATCAGTATCAACAAATCACTACCCTTCTTCTATTGAGGACTAAAATGTTATCAAAAACTTATAGACTAACTACTCAAATCAAATCCAAGGACGTAATCCTATTTTCTAATTATTGGGGAAGACATAATAATAATTTAACTACTGAACAAAAACTAGAAGCAATTGCCATAACCATAAAACTAACTCCTTTTAAAATATTAATCTATACTCAATTTATGATTAATAACAATGCTTATTACACACCACTCTTTCTGAGAAAAATAAATACAAATTCATCACCTTTCTGTCCTACTTGCTCCAACTCAGTAGCTGACACTCTTCATATATTCTGGTCTTGTAAAAATATATACAAACTATGGTGCTCTTTAAGAAAAAAAATAGAGAAAACAGGCTATATGAAGACTACCCTCTCATGGGAATTGGCGTTATTAAACATTTTTCTCAATTCATATACATTTGAGTCCAAACATATCATTGTAACGCTGAGAACTACACTGAAATCCTATATAGACCTCAACTGGCTTGAGACATCCAAGACTTCTTTGGCAGAATTTAAATCTATAGCTACCAAATATGTCCTAGCAAATAAACTAAAAACAGTAAGTCATGAAAACTTAACTTATTTTCAGAAATACTGGAAAAGACTTATAGAGGTGCTTAATTAAAATCTTACTGAAGTAACTTAAGCAAATTCATATTTCCTCTTTAATACCAATTAAATAATAATTATCCTGTATAGCTCTATACAAAGGACAATATCAAACTCTTTGCAAGAGGGACAATATCAAACTCTTTGCAAGAGGAATATGTCAGGTACACCTGGATTATCAAATTGTCATCTGGTATATAAGCAAAAAACCTACTATTACCACATGATAAACTATAAACATTATCTTCTACATGACATCCTTTATGAGTGGCAACCCAGTGTATATATTGTAAATAGTTGCTTAGATAGGCTCAGGCATATGAGTAAACCTCCTCCCCTGCCAAAATAACATTGTTAATGGTACAATATCAGTATCAACGTTTTCTTGTCAAACAATAAGTCTGAACTACAAGTCAATTACAACATCATAAAACATACTTGCTTCTCGTCAGAGCCTTTCACAACTAATAGTAGGTCTGTTTTTGTTATCCTTATTATATGAGCTTTTCTATATTGTGTAGACAATTCATCTCATATACCTTATAATCTTTCTGTACATTTTTTCTTTTTTTATTATTAGTATCTCAATATATTACAATTGCATTAATATGTTCATTATCAACTTGTACTGAACTGTTCACTGTGTTTAAAGAAAATTGCAATAAAAATCATAATTAAAAAAAAAAAGAAATAATCATATCAGAACTATTTATAATCCATCATTACGAAAGGACATGTCTGATATCGAATACATTCTGGCAAAATTTAGAAACTTCTACAAAGCAGAATATAAATCCAAAAGTGAAATTCTATATGTAAATCTATTGGAAGATTATCTGTAAATAAATGTACTTTAAATTGAATGAATATAGATGCAACTTTGACAAAATTAAGTTAGGTAAGCCACACAACTTGCATGGAACTATTGCTAAACATTTAAAATATATAGCTTTTTAAGGTCTGCATGTGTATAAATTTTAGTAAAGTTGTTTGTGTTACAGCTTTTAATAGAGTTATAAGATGCAATAATGTGTAAGACTATTGGCCAGATTCAATAATGACTACACTAAGTATACACTACAACACAGACATAATACACACCTTCCTCCTCCTAATTTTAGTTTTCCTACTGATATTCTTGCAGCTTTAAATATTGACAAGAATTCATAAAGTGTACCACAAAGTGTAGACTACATGTACACTTAGTGTAATCTTTCTGAGTGACTAGAAAGCACAAAAATATGATAAGAATTTTAGTGAATGCATATCGTATACACACTGTACATTTAGTGAACATTTAGTGTAGACTTTATTGAATTTGGCCCTATAATTAAGAAATAAGTATTTAACATTGTGCATCTCAAATGCTATACTTTATATTGAAAAGACATATGATTAGACAAAGTAAATAAAATTATGATAATACATTGTATAAACACTCCACAGATATTGCTTATGTTTTGTAGATTGTTCCACGAATGAAAATCATACTTTCTATAGCAAAAGGAGAAGGATTGACAACTTTTATTAAATGCTACTGAATTCTCTGGGCAAAATGAACATCTGAATATTAAATGATTGCTAAAGTTAAAAGCTATTGTATAGAAATTTTAATTTAATTTGTGGATGAGTTATGTGGTTGCATTATAGTATACAGTAAATGTTTGTCTGTTTGATAGTTGTAGTTCTGATGAAGTTTAATTAAAACATGAAAGCACTTAACTATATTGCAGTGTGTTCATTTTTAAAGAGTGCTAGAAATCTAATACAGTCTGTTATTTTTAATTTTTGACAATGGTTGATTTGCACATTGATGCTCAATTCTTCAGTAATTCTTTGTGGTAGAGGAAATTGGAATTTATTTTGTAAAAACCTTCACCTTAATATATTTTATTGGTACAAAATATTAAACAGTTGCCACCAACTTGGCAACTTTAACTATTTTAAATCATGGGAATTTCTTCATAAAAATCCATTTTCTTTTCTCAGTGTTATAAAACTGTTGCCTGAATTACATCTAGCAGGCATAAAAATATGATTGTTACATTATCAATGTGCAAACAAATTTCATAGTCAATAGATTAACACAAGATAACATTAAATGGATTTGCAGTAATATATTGTACTAATTCAAACAGACAGGAGATATTTAGAATCAGTTTAGATTTTATAGAAATCCTTTGATATAGAAAATTAGAAGCTCCTGTTCCAAACTTTACAAAATGTTGGATTTAATCAAAAGTTTATTGAGAAAAAGCTATACATAGATATACTAGTTTTTGTAACTATCTTTTCTTTTCAATCACAGCCCTACACCTAAATAAGGGAACAAAGCAAGAATGTTTTCTTTGATAATAGAATTTTTTGTCAGCTCTATCAGAAACAATGAAAAACTTAGAAGGTCTGAAGCTATCTGAAAAATATCAGTCCAAAATATCTCTCTTAGCAAATGACATATTGTTTACAGTGGGAGAAATAAATAAATAAATTCACTCAATGTATGCTTCTTTTACTTTGTTTCTAAAAAAATTGCATTATAAAATGCAATGACAAAAAAAAAAAAAAAAAAAAAACGAAGCCTGTCTTGATACATCAGAAATCAAGAGTTCACTAAATTATAGATGCAATTTCAGTGGAATGACTGAGAAGCTAGATGCTTAAGGATTAATACATCTGTGGATCTAAGTAACTTAATTCATTGTAACTTTGATAGTTTGACAGACATAACTGATTTAGCTTTGAAATTGAGTAATGTATTCCTTACACTGAAGCAAAAATAATCTTAAAAAAGTTGCTGGTTTCACCTAAAATACTTGGTATCTTACAAACAATATCATTAATTCCAGATATAGGGCCGGATTCACAAAGGCTTGCAGAGAGTCTAAGAGTAGAGTAAGACTCTATGCAGCCAACATGTCCGCCGAGCGATCCAGGAACAGCCGGTAGGGGCGTGCAACAGAGCTCTCAAAACTAGTCCTACACGGACAGGGCTGGGATATGCAAATTACCTCAATTGCAGGTGAAAGCTATGCAAATGAGGTAAATTTGCAATCCAGGAAACTGGAACCTGTCCAAGTAGGAGTAGTGTTATTTGCAGAAATGTACTCAGTTGACAACTGAGTACGGTACTGCAAATAGCAAAACGGAGCCATGACAGCTCCAAAAAAAGGATGCATTTACAAGAGAAAGCATGCCAATGGCCAAAAATAGGGCCATTGGCAATGTTAAGTGATGCAAAATTGAAATAAAATAACTTTTTTTTTCATCCCGATCGCCGGGGTTTAAGTGTAGCACAGCGCCGCGCAAATCAGCTGCACCCTAAAAAGCAGAAAATTAATAATTAAGATCCACAAATGTGGATTTTCTTGCTAATATGAATTTACAATGCAAGTGAATGGCAGGCTGAAGACAACATGGCCACCGAGTAGAAGTTGCTAAGGGGGGAAGCTCAGTCTAAGAGCTGTAACCAAGCATTAGTAGGCAATCCTATGCAAAGGAGGGTTAGGATAGTGAATCGCAAGTTTACATAGCAAATGAGCACAGTCAGTGGAGTGTAGGAGTAGGATAAAGGGAGTAACAGAGTAGAAGATAGGTGACATCACGAGTGGGGTATGTATGAAAGAAGTGAAGCTCATTGGAGCAGAGTGGCATGTGTCAGCTGTCAGTTACACATCATTGAAAGAGGTGTGTCAACAGGTAGGCTAAGTAAAGGCAAAAAATTGAAGGTGTATGCCATGGATAACACTAAAGTTTATTGCTGAGCTGGTATGCACACGTGTGCGCGCCTGTAAACCCGAGTAAGACAGTGTGCATGCGTGTAAGTGTGAGTGTGCGCGTTTAAGCCGGAGTAAGCATGTATAAGGCTGTTTAAAGAGTTGTAAGTGCGTTTGTGCTAGTGTGCGTGCATTTTAACAAGAATAAGCAAGTTTTAGTCTGTGTAAGCATGTGTGCGCACGTGTGACCTGCTGTGAGCGTGTTTGCGCTTGTGTGTGCGGCGCTGCCCCCGAGGAAACAGAAAGGAAAAAGGAAGCACAACAAATAGTAGGAAGCTACCAGGGAGTACTAGCAGAGCTAGCAGGTGAACACAATCAGAATCAGGCAATTACACAGGCAGTATACTAGCCCAGCCCAGCCCAGCACTTAAAACTCTGCAAACAACAGTCCATTATGTTTCTCACAAGAGACACTGCAACACTGCAGTAAGCTAATAGAAGTGAAAACTGAAAAAGCTTTACTGAGACAAAGAAATGTTAGGGGCTGCCATTGCTGTTATAAGGTGACATATGCAACATGATGCCCAGGGTATAATACTGAACACACCTGATACACTTGTAATAGGTGACTCTATCGTCAGGCACACTGACGTCCCACTCACCAGGCTGAACAAGGAGAGGGTCACGGTGAGCAGCCTGTCGGGTGCTAGGATCTGCCACATAAGACAAGCACTCAGGTCACTCCAAGGCAAGTACAAATATGACTCAGTCATTGTCCATGCTGGTGTGAATGACCTGAGACGTACCTCCCTGGACTACATGAAAAGAGACATAAAGGAGCTCCTTAGCATGTAGCCCAGGCCGGTATGACCCTGACCTTGAGTAGCATCTTACCCTCACCAAGAATGATGTCACAATATGAAGACAAGATGATCAATTTCAACAATTGGCTTAAGTACTGGTGTCATTCAAAGGGGATCCAATGCCTGTCAGTTTGGGATGATATGCTCGACAAGCCACGATGCTTCGCTAGGGACGGCTTGCACCTGTCACCCCTGGGCTTTTGGATATTGGCAAAGGCTCTTGCTACCCCCATAGTGCCTTTTTTAGGCAAGGCTCAAAAGTCAAACCCACCTCCATAGGTATCACAAGGGATAAGAAACTAAGAGTAATGCTACTCAATGCCAGAAGTCTAAACCTCAAGATGCATGCACTCGAAACTCTCCTTAGCATGGAGAACATTGATATCTGTGCAGTAACAGAAACCTGGTTCAGGGCTCCCGAGAGCACCTCAGCACTACCAGGTTATACCTCATACCATGCTTTTCAGCCCCAAAACCTGGACTGAACCACAAAAGGAGGGGGAGTATCGATATTCATCAAAGATACCCACACCTCCAGGTTGGTGGCAAAGCACGAAGCATCAGAGACTATCCATGTGCAACTAACAGTGGGTAAAACTGCCTTCCAGTTTATAGCCTGCTACAGACCACCCTCCCAAACCCAGGAACCCCACTCGGCCTTTCTGAGAACACTGGAAAATATGAAGATCTCTCCAAACACCATTATATTGGGCAACTTCAACTACCCAAACATAGACTGGGAGCATTACTCTAGCTCCAACACCCTAGCCCAAAGGTTCCTAGAATTTATAAACTCAAATGCTATGGAACAACTTGTTACCACTCCCACAAGAGGGGAAAACATATTAGACCTGATCATCACCAACATGGGGACTCTATGCTCCAGACCAGAAGTGTATCCCTCACTGGTAAGATCAGACCATAAACTAATCTCACTGGATATTCACATCCGGACCCCACCCCCTGCCCAGAAAACCACAGTGAAAAACTTCTCTAAAGCAAATTTCACACTCCTCAAAACTGAGGTGGAATCCTTCAAAGACCCCTGGCCTGTGGAAAATACGGCCCAGACAGCAGAATCCTTTATAAACGTATTCTATGAACACCTTCAGGAATGCATGGATCATGCGATCCCAAATAAAACCAAGACCCAATCCTCCAAAGGCAGACGTCCTGTCTGGTAGACCCCAGCCATAAACAAACTATACAATAGAAGGAGGAAGCTACTAAATGATAGAGCAAAAAAAAGGGAAGGCATCACTGATCAGTATTAGCAAAAAACTACGGTCACTCATAAAATTGTCTAAGGCCAGCTTCGAGATAAAAATTGCACAGGACACTAAGGATAATCACAAGGCTTTCTTTAGTTATGTTAGGAACCTGGGTGGTAATTCCCAGATATGCTCAGAATTAGTCCAAAATGACAAAAAATACCCTGAATCCACAGACATTGCCAACATCCTAGCTGACAGGTTCAGCGCAAACTCCCCCCCCCACCAAAAGGGCAAATATCTATCCCAGCAGAGTGCTGCCCCCCTGACATCTCAGATGCTTAGGTAAGAGCCGCCCTCTCCAAAGCAAAAAACACAGCATCAATGGGACCAGACGGTGTCCCGGGCTGCGTCCTACATGAACTCCAAGAAGAGCTAAACCCAAACATAAAACTACTGTTCAATCTCAGCCTTACTACAGGATATGTGCCCAAAGAGTGGCATACAGCAACAGTGGTCCCTCTCCATAAAGGTGGTGCCTCAATGGATCCTGGAAACTATCGCCCCATAAGCCTGACTATCTTGGTCTGCAAAGCTATGGAAAGGATCATCATGGACCTCATAAATAAAGATATTGGGGACCTACAGACACTGGATCCTACCCAGTTCAGCTTTGTTAAGGGCAGATCCTGCCTCTTAAACCTGGTTGATTTCTTTGAAACAGTCACCAAGGCCATTGACGAGGGGAAGGTGGTCCACACAGCCTACCTGGACCTCGCAAAAGCCTTCAATACAATACCCCTCTCGGGCATTATAGATAAGCTCACCAGCTTAAATATAAACCCCTATGTCACTAGATGGATTGCAAACTGGCTCAAGGACAGAACCCACATGGTTAGAATTGCTGGAGCCCTGTCAGACTCCAAACCAGTTACAAGTGGTGTCCCACAAGGCTCAGTCCTGGGACCTCTCTTGTTCGGTATATATTTCTCAGAGGTACAGGCCAACACGGAAGGACTGTGGCTGACCAAGTTCGCAGATGACTGCAAACTGCATGCCATAATCGACTCTCCAGCTGACACAAGCATCCTCCAAAAGGGCCTCATAGAAACAGACAACTGGTGCCACAGCCATGGCCTCAAGCTAAATGCCAAAAAGTGTATATTCATCCCCTTTGGCAAAAACAAAGTGCCCACAAATTACCACATAGGTGGTAATCCATTAAGTACAGAAGAAGTAATTAGGGACCTGGGGACCCAAGTTGATAGCAATCTCTCATTTGACAACCACGTGGCCAAAGTGGTTAGAAAAACATTTTATATAGCCACCTAATCATGAAGGGATTCACATCTAGATCAGGGGAGGTCATCGTGCCTCTTTACTCATCCCTCCTCAGGCCCATAATTGAGTACAATGCCCCTTTTGGGATGTACCTTACCAGACACCTGCAGCAACAGGAAAGACCCCAAAAGTACCTCACCAAGAAGATCAAAGGGCTCAAACAGATGCCATATGCTGCCCGGTTAAAGAAACTCCAGCTCTACTCAGTGGCATACCACCTGTTCAGAGGCAATCTGTGCCTGACGTATAAAGCCATGTCCAACCGGGAATTAATGGACATGCTGCACCTCAGAAAATCCAAATCCCATCGAGCTACGCGCTCGAGACGTGAACCTCAGCACTGAAATAAATAGGACATGCTGGAGGGACAGATTCATAACCCAGAGGCTCCCTTCACTCTGGAATAAAATCCCAGTCCAGGTTAGGCAGAGTCCCTCATTGACTCTCTTCAAGAGGAATCTTGATGAGTGGATGGGAGATCATATTTTTACCCCGGGTATCACTTCTGTGTCACTGTTAGACAGAGGCACAGTATACTAACCTCGAAAAAGGGCATAGCAAAATAAATTTAAAATGGGTGGCGAAAGCTAAACACATTCTGGCTAGGCTTATAAATGCCCTAGGGCAGATAGCCTAGTATGAACCTATGAACCTATGAACCTATGCTGAGGATGGTGACAATGCGAATGCTGCTGGACAACCCACAGTGAGGAGACGGAGAAGAGTGTACAGGCCCAGGGTAACCTACCAGGGGATACATGAGCTGGAGATAGTGGAGCGCTATACAGTGGACAGAGACCTCTTGCAGAAAATTGTTGAGCTGTGCAGGCCACACCTCACACACAGAACCAACAGAGGGGAACCCATCCCAGTAGAAACCAAGGTATGTGTTGGCCTAAGAATATTAGCAACAGGTACCTTCCAGAGACCAACTGGTGATATGATGGGGATATCACAGGCATCAGCATCCAGGGTACTGCACCAGTTTCTGGATCTCATGTCAGCACATGTCGGTGATCATGTATATTTCCCCAATTCCCGTGAGGTATTGGCCAGCAATTTGTGTCTCTTCCAGCAAATAGCGGAATACCCTTAGGTAGTGGATGCAATAGACTGCACGCAGATATTCATCAAAGCACCAGCTGGCTAGTGGGGTAGGGTCTACTTCAACAGCAAGGGCTTCCCCTCCATCAACTGCCAGGTCGTGTGTGATGCCCAGGGTATAATACTGAATGTGTGTGCTGGCTGCCCTGAAAGCTACCATTAAACCCATATCTGGCATCTGATGCAGCTGTACCAGACATTTGCCAATGGGGACATCCCACATGGTCACCTAGTGGGCGATGCTGGCTATGCACTGGAGCCATGGCTGATGACACCCATCAGAAATGTACACACACCTGAACAGGAATGCCATAATGAGGCACACACACAAACACGAAATGCAATCGAGCATGTGTTTGGGCTGCTCAAGTCACGGTTCCGGTGCTGGACATATCTGGTGGAACCTTGCAGTACTTACCAACTACATGTACCCAAATTGTCATGGTATGTGCTATGCTTCATTATATGCTACTGCAAAAACAGCTACAGCAGGACCAGCATAGGCCTGGGCAAAACAGCCTCCCTCCATTGCCAAGGCCATCACAGGCAGAGTGTGACTCGGAGGAGGAACAACCTGAGCCTGCCCCCTTAGGCAGAAGGAGGCATGCCCAGTATGCTTTGGCCTTGGCAAAGTGGCAACACATAGCACATACACTGGCTCAGTAGGAACTCTGGAAATGATACCTCTCTCTGACTCGCACATTTAGTAAAAGGGATGCCTAAGTTGACACTACCTGCTTTCAAACATGTATAGGGAGTGTAGTATGTGCATCCAACATAGGCAGCCCTGCAACACCACCTGAGGCATGATTGCCATGTGTTAAGCAATATAAAGCAGTGCTAAACAGTATTTACCACCATTCAGTATATGCAAACAAAATTGCACACGCCAACTAGCACAACTGTGGTCAATGTTGAGTAATATTGGGCAATGTCCAGCAATGTTGGTGAATATTGAGCAATGTCGGACAAGCCTGGTCTAAGTAGGGCATAGCTAAACAAAAGCCAACATGCTCATATTTGCCCTACTGGCCCTTAAGCAGTCTGGTCTGCTCAGTATGAAAATATAAAGCAGTAATGGGCCTCAAACTCAGGATACTGTGCACTATAGTTATATACTGAACCACTAAACCATGACAGTATTGCAGTGGGCAACCTGTATGAAGAAATGTTGATAAGTCTATGCAAAGTATCTCATGGAAACCCTGCAGGCACAGCATAATCCCTGTCTAGTTATTAACCAAAGGTGAGTCCTGCAGTAAGAATAGAACCTGACTTCCAACACACACAGTATAAATGTTAATATTGGCCATGTTCACACACATCAACAAATGTAGTGGACCTCAGATAGCAACATACTGAAAGGTCACACTGGGCATTCTCACACACTTGAATAAATGAGACAAATGTCAGGCAACAAAACACGGAAAGCCTGAACTCGGCATGCTCGCACACTTAGGCAATGTCTGAGTACAGCAGTGGGCCACACATATCTGCCAGTTGCATGTGTTAACCCAGGAACCTCTCACTATTCAGCAATCCGTCCTGTGCACACAGTTATATGACAACAGACACATATATAATATAGTGGAACCCTGTCATAATCAAATATGTTCTGCAGGTACCTAAGTTGTTCATAGAAACTGGGAAAGCAAAGACGATAAACACCTGCAAACAGTATCAGCAATAAACATTGTGCATCCCAAACATTATCATAGGTTCAGAGGTCGATACTAGGCTATCTGCCCTAGGGCATGTACAAGCCTAGCCAGAGTGCGTTTGGCTTTCGCAACCCTGTCAGATTACCACACTGTGCCTGTGAATAGTAGGTCACACAAGATAGTCCATGTACCTTTAGGCTAGTGTGCCTCTGTATAGCAGGGACCCAGAAGATATCCCAGGGGTAAACATACGATCACCCATCCAGTTGTCAAGATGTTTCCTGCATGTGGTCAGTGGGTGGCTCTGCCTATGCAAAACTAGGATTACAATCCGGAGTGAGTGGAGCCTCTGGGATAAGAATCTGTCCCCTCCAGCATGTCCTATTAACATCTGTGCTGAGGTATATGTCCCTGGAGTGTGTAGCTCCAAGGGAGTCAAATATCCTGAGGTGGAGCATGTCCAGTAATTCTGGGTTGGGTATTTCCGTAAACAACAGGCACACATCATATTCGAGTAGGCGGTAAGCGACTGAGTAGAGCTGGATTTACTGTATACGAACTGTGCAGGGCATCCATCTGAGTCCCTAGATCTGCTTGGTGAGGAACTTTTGTGGCCATTACAGATGCTGCAGGTGTCAGGTAAGGTACATCCCAAATGTGGCATTGTAACCAAGCATGGTTGTGATGAGTATAGGGGCACAATGACCACACTCCATCTAGATGTGAAACCATATGGGATAAGGTGGGCTATATAGAAGGTCTGTCCAATCACATTGGCAATGTGATTGTCAAAGGCAACAGTACGAACAAGTTGTGTCCCCAAATCCCTAACAACTCCTACCGTATGCAATGGATTACTACTTATGTGGTAATGTGTGGGCATGTTGTTATTCCCAAAAGGGATGACTATGCAACTAATGGCATTTAGCTGTAGGCCATGGCTCAGGCACCAGTCTTCCATCTCTGTGAGACGCTGTTTGAGTATGCATGTGCCAGCTGGAGAGTTGATTATGGCACCCAGTTTGCAGTCATCTGCGAACATGGTCAGCTATATTCCCCCTGTGTTAGCCTGTACGTCAGACAAATATATACTGAACAAGAGAGGTCCCAGGACTGAGCCTTGTGGGATGCCATCTGTAACTTGTGTATAGTTAGACATGGCACCTGCAATTCTGACCATGTGTGTGCTATCCATGATCCAGGTAGCAATCCATAGTGTGAGATATGTGTCCATATCGATGCTGGTGAGCCTATGCATAATGGCTGAGTGGGGTATTGTGTTGAAGGGTTTTGCAAGGTCCAGGTAGGCTGTGTGGACAACCACCCCTATGTCGATGGACTGGTAATGGTTTAAAGAATACAAACATGTTCAAGAGGCAAGATCTGCCCACAGCAATGCTGAAATGTGTAGGACACAATGTCTGTAGGTTCCCAATGTCTATGTGTATGAGTCCCATGACAATACGCTCCATAGCATTGCAGAACAGGCTAGTTAGGCTTATAGGGTGATATTGTCTGTGGTCCATTGTGGCACCAACTCTGTGGAGTGGGACCACTGTCACTGTATGCCATTCCTTGGGTACATATCCTGTAGTAACTCCGATATTGAACAGTGACGTAATGTGAGGGTTACGTCTGTCATAAAGCTCATGTAAGATGCAGGCCGGGACACCATCTAGTCCCATTGATGCTGTGTTGTCTGCTTTGGGGAGGGAAGCACTCATCTGTTAATTTGTGATGTCAGGGAGGTTACACTCTGTTGGGATGGATAGTTGCTCCTTAGGGGGGATGGGGGGGGACATCTGCACTGAACCTGTTTGCCAGGATGTTGGCAATGTCATTGGGTTCAGGGTATGTTTATTCAGTATGCAGTAACTCACAGCATATCAGTGAGTGTCCACCCAGGTTCCTGACATAACTGAAGAAGGCCTTGTGATTGTCCTATGTGTCTGGTGCAATTGTCTGTTAGAAGCGGCCCTTAGATAAATTCATGAGTGATCGTAGCTGTCTGTTAGTACAGATCACAGATGCCTTCCCTGTCTGGGATTGTGCTCTATCATGCATTAGCTTCCTCCTGTTGTTGTATAGCTTATTAATGGCTGGGGTCTACCAGACAGGTCCCCTGCCATTGGAGGAGTGAGTCTTGTTGTTATTTGGGATAGCACAATCCATGCAGTCCAGTAGGTGTCCATAGAATGTGTATGTAAAGGATTCAGCAGTCTGAGCCATATTTACCACTGTCCCAGGGCCCCTGAAGGATACCACCTTGCTTTGGTGAAGTGAGACATTGGCTTATGAGAAGTTCACCAAGATTACCCAGGATGGGTGTGGGGATGGGATATGGATTCCAGTGAGATAAATGTATGTTCTGACCTTACCAATGAAGGGTATATCGCTGGTGTGGAACATAGAGTCCCCATGTTGGTGATGATCAGGTCCAATATGTTTTCTTCTCTTGTGGGTGTGGTGACCAGTTGTGCCATAGCATATGGGTTTACAAATAGTAGCGACTGTTGGGCGAGGGTGTTGGGGTTTGAGTAGTATCCCCAGTCAATGTTTGGGTATTTGAAGTCACCCAATATAATGGTGTTTGGGGAGACCTTCATATTCTCCATTGTTCCCAGGAAAGCCGAGTGTGATTCCTGAGTTTGGGATGGTGGTCTGTAGCAGGCAACAAACTGAAAGGCAGTTTTGCACAATGTTAGTTGCATATGTTTGGTCTGTGATGCTTTGTGCAGTGCTACTAACCCGGAGGTGTGTGTATCTGTGATGTATATGGATACTCCCCCTATTTGTGTTGTCCGTTCTGAGTCTTGTCGTCAGAAAACATGGTATGAAACATAACCTGGTAGTGCTGATGTGCATTTGTGAGCCTGAACCAGGCGTCTGTTAGTGCACAGATATCGTTATTCTCCATACTGAGGAGAGTCCTGAGTGTGCGCAATTTGAGGGTAACACATCTGGTGTTGAGCAGCAATACCCTTAGTTTCATTTACTCTGTAATGTCTATGGAGGTGGGTTTGTCTTTTGAGCCCTGCTTAAAAAAGGCATTATGGTGGTAGCAAGAGCCTTAGCCAGTATTCGAAAGTCCAAGGGTGACAGGTGCAAGCTGTCAATAGCAAAGTTACATGGCATGTTGAGCATGTCACCCCAGGCTGACAGACACTGGATCCCCTTTGAATCACACCAATATGTTAGCCAACTGTTAAATGTGATAAATTTGTCTGTATACTGTGACATCATACTTGGTGAGTGTAAGATGCTAGACAAGGTCAGGGTCATACTGGCCTGGGCTACATGATCAGAGAGTTCCTCTATGTATCATGTCATGTGGTCCAGGGAGGAATGTCTGAGGTTTTATGCACCAGCATGGACAATAATGGAGCCAGTCCTGTACTTGCTTTGGAGTGACCTGAGTGCATGTGTTATGTGGTGGATCCTGGCAACCGACAGACAGCTCAAAGTGACTATTCCCTTGTTTGGCCTGGTGAGTGGGATGTCAGTATGTCTGACAATAAGTGTCACCTATTACAAGTGTATTAGGTGTGTTGTTTAGCCCGAAGGGCAGTGACTGTGTGGCACGCTGACATTGTGAACTATGTGATATGTGGGTATTGTAGTGGGGTAGCAGTTTGTGTGTCTGCTTTGGAGGTCTCTGCTGCTTAGGCAGAGTTTACTTAGAGCCTCTGAGTATGTTTGTGTGATAATGTGGTTTGATTGCTGCCGCTATAGGTTTATGTGAGACTGATATGTGGTGTGTGTGGTTACCTTCACCACCTGATAGACTGTGCCAGTCATGGGTCGAGAGAGCTCAGCCTCCTGTATGTCTGTATAGCTGCATCTCTCACATATATCTGAGTTTGTTGGGAGGAGAAGAGGGTTGTCAGTGTACATGAGGCAGATGTGACATTGTGTCAAAATCACAATATTCACCAGCTGGGCTGGAGAGTACATACAAAACCAACCCCTGGACATGCCAGGATATTATGATGACATACTCCGTAGCCTGATCACAAAGGATCAGTAGGTTGTTAAGTGTGTAAAAGAGTTTAACAGGGATTACTGCTCAGGTTTGTTGGTGTTTTGTAAAGAGTAGCTGAGAAGGAGTCCAAACTGAATCATGACACCTCCGTCAGCTATGTCATAAATAGAAATGTACACTCATATATGTCCTGAGTCAGGGCCAACTGTACCTGACTGACAATGCCGACATCCTGTCAGACAGGCCCATATATACATACCCACCTCACATTGATGACAGACCCTATCATCATACCAGGAGATATCACATGTTGAATGGCTGAACAGCTCCCCCCAATGCCAAAAGCATGGCAGCAATTGGATTACATTGTTTCCCAATATGTGTCATGCATGAACTACAGAACAAACAGACGCTGCACCTGAACAGTCAGTTGAGCCTCACCCTCTCCACAAGATATGGAACCGTTGAATGAGTTACAGCAACATATGGCACTCCGCACAAGTGTTGGTGCACAACACACCATGGGAAGTATGGTCCAGTAAGCCTATGAAGCCTGATCTGCAAGGCCATGGAGTCCATCATGGTTGAAGTCATAAACAGAGCTATTGGAAGCTGACAAACACACATCCCTATAAACTGTGGTATGTTCATGTGCAGATCATAGTTCCCAAACATGCTAGACTGTTTGCAAGGCAGCCACCCAGGACATACATCACTGAACAGAGCTACACATGTCCCACATAGACTTTGAATAGCCCTTTATCAACATCCCAGACACATGTCATATCCACAAAACCAACAATTTGTGCATAAATATGTGTTGACATATGAAGGAATGTCAATGTGTCCACAGATAGATCACACAAGGTAAGAATTATGGGATCCTGTTCAAGCTGTTGACACCTGACGACCCACATGACTCATTCCTGGAATTGCATAAAACAAAGTGTACACACATTACCATGTCCAGTCTGATGATGTTAGCATCCTACAAATATAGCAGGAGAAGAGAAACCACCCAGTAAAGCATATAATGCGCTGTGTTAATGTGTATCTCTTTAGTATCATAACATAGTTAGGTAGGGGTTTGAATCCTGTAAATGCTGACAGTGTGTGATTGGGGGTGTGTGTATGTGTGCGATTTCCTTTGAGAGGAGTGCCCTTTTTGGAGACTGGAAAAACACATTAAAAGAGGTACATTCCTCTTTGGACAGTCTGATGATGTCAGCATCCTACAAATATAGCAGGAGAAGAGAAACCACCCAGTAAAGCATATAGCATGCCATGATAATGCGTATCTCACTAGTATCATAGCATAGTTAGGTAGGGGTGTGAATCCTGCAATTGCTGAGTGTGTGTGTGCATGTGTGTGTGACACAGTTGGTCAATGCGGTGTGGGTTTTGCTTTTACTATGGTATGACATATCATGATTAAAACAGTATGTGCATTGCACACATCAGGTATCTGAGTGGCAAATAAATATGTGTACATGTGACCTCAATCAGTACATAGGTGTGAAGCCTGCATACTAATGAATACATTTGTTACCTTTGACAGATTGTGCTGCTGCTTTTCAGATTGTAGGTCACATATGTATGTATGTGACAAGGCCAGCCACTGTAGTGATCTGTGGCCAAGGTCATCTGTGCCACACACACCCATGACAGTTACTATAGAGTAGTGTGAGTGAGGGTATATGACTGGGGTATATGTCAGACATGTTCATACACAACAATGACTGGCAATAATGGACAATCATTATAAGTGTACAACAGCCTTGTGGATATGCATTCAGGCCTCTAATGTCTTATGTGATACACCGAGGGACTCCACAATACGTATGGGTATGTGGATACCAAGAGACAGATGACATAACATGTGGCTGTATGTACACATTGGTACCCAACATACATGTTGAGGGCTACCACCTATGTGGTACTGTTGGGATAGTATGTATAGTAAATGTGGATGACTATGCCATAGTCAACTTACTGCTATACAGCATGTATCGGACAACAGGTATCTGTCTGTATGATACCCTCGTGTAGGATATGCGTCCCATCCAGGGAATGCATCGTTGGCCAATGCATGCATTTCCAGAAGTGGATGGACATATCCCTAATGTGCTTGCATGTACCTCAGAGGGCTATATGCCAAACAGGTGTGGTCCCAGGAATGGGTGGCGGTCAATACCACTGGTTACTGTTATAGTATAGTACCAGAAGGATCCAACTGTTACTGAGTTCCCTACAACTGTGTGTAATTTGTCAGGACATCATCTAATGATTGGTTATAGTCATGCTGTTGAGGTTGTGTATACTACCAGACTGCAAATCATTGAAAGATATTAACAGTATCACCCACAGCATAGTGTCAACCCATGTCATACACACATGTGTACCCATGTTAGTACATATCTATAGTAGAATGCATACTGGCCATCGAAAGATAATATGAGATGTTAACAGGGTATGCCACACATCCCATGTGTCCACTATGCACGTACATGCAGACAGTGCACACCCACCATGTTCACAGATGTACACCTGCTAGTCTGTACTGCACACATCACACACGTACTGTCCACTCACTAACACATGCTGGCAACACTTTACACTTCAGCCAAGTGGCACATGGGTGGACAATACATACTCAGACCAAACACTGGTGTAAACAATGCTACATTGACAATCAGAGCTTTGATGCATAATGCCTGCTCTGATATACCTACAAGGATATCATTACACTTTCTTGTTGACAACTTGCTAATATTGCTACACTGCTATAATGTCACCCTGTGCATTAGCACCATGTTAGCCTGTTCCTGCATCAATGTTACAGATGACAGGAGGTGGCACAGGTGTCATCATATGCACAGGGTGTGTTGTTAGTTTGCCAGAGCCCAACATTGACCAATCCAAATGACATGTCTGTGTGTGTGTGTGTGTGTGTGTGTGTGTGTGTGTGTGTGTGTGTGTGTGTGTGTGTGTGTGTGTGTGTGTGGGACAACAGTACAGCATGGGCCAATGTTCATGTAATGTGTGTGTGTATGTGTGAGCCCTAGTTGTTTGGTTAATGTGTGTATGTCTGCATGCACACAGCTCCACCATGTGGCTGCCATATACAGGAAGTCATGGGACAGCCACAGACTGTACCTGCTAGGCTGTACAGATCACTGTCTCCGGCCATGGAGACAGTACTTGTGCCTGGCAGGGGTGCTACAGACAGTATCGGGTACCAACCCTGACTGGATACTATCATCAGAGGCAGAGGTATGATGACTGGACCCATGTCCCTGCTGGGACTGGCCAGAGCCACGTGCATGTGGTCTACTAGGATGGTCAATGGACAGGCCAGCTTTAGCATTGCTGGGGCTGGTACTGTCACTATGGGAGCGGCTGTGATCTGTGGGCCATCCGCGATGACTGCCAGCTGTTGCTTGCATGCTTCCGTGTCGACGTCTCAACCATCCCGCACGGTCCTGGCTCATGGAAGGCACATTGTGGAGGGCATCTAATGTCTCCCCCCAACATCTATCAATGATCTCAGTGTAATTCCGGATGGCATTGGCAAGGTCATGGATGCTGTCATTGATAGCAGTGTAATGGGCCCTCTGCACCCTTAGTCCCTGTCTGGTGTACCGTTCCATACGTGCCTGTGCCTGCATTACACCCCAGAGCATACTGGAGGTTGTAAGACCTGTGAGGGCACGTTTGCCAGGGGCAATACGACACATGCACACATGCACACATGAACACATGCACATATGAACACATGAACACATGCACACACGCACACATGAACACATGCACACATGCACACAAATACACTCCTCACTACAGCACATACACACACACACACACACACACACACACACACACACACACACACACACACACCAGCAATCCGACACTTACTCAATAGTGGGTGAAGGTGGGTGACAGTATCACAATCCAAACAGTCACCTCACATGTGTCAGCATGCAGAATATGTGTTGCTCAAGACCATGCAGTGCAAGTGTAAACGGCCCTATTTAATGACTGTATACATGGCATTGATGCATGTGTGTAGTTGTTCTGTGATTGGCTACACCCTGGAACACAATGTGTATATGGACACAACATTGCTGTGCAAGTATTATCAGCTCTGCAATGTCCTGTGCACCATCACTCACAGGTATACATACCATGGCTGCATGTGTTATCTGTGTGACACATAGATTTCCATGTTTGATTACAGTGTCTGTGCCCATAGCAGATAATAGTAGGCACAGGTGTAGCACATGCATGCTATGTACACACATGGGATGAGTGGTGCATGTAGACGTGAAGGAATCCCAATGCTCCACATGGCCATTGTACAGTGGTTATGGTGAGTGTGGGACATATTGCAGATATGTCGGTGCCAGCCATGACATGGCATGCTACACAACTGCAACATTAAACACCACACATACCCAATGTGTGTCATGTGACCTATACACCCAATAGCATTCCAGGACATATATGTGACACTTTGTACAGATGGCGACTGTTGTGCATATTGTGTATACTGGCATATGTAAGCACACACACAACATGCTATGCATATTGTGTATAGGTGAATATGTTTGCACACACACAACATTGAGGTGCAAAGCAATGACTGCTATGTGTAGTACTGTGGTCACTGTAACTGGATGGGGTGTAGTACCATGTGCCATCATCATCATGCATCTTGTGGTAACTCATGACTACTAATGTGTGACAGACCACCGCCTATCATGCTGTACCTGAACTGCAGTGCTGTGGCTACGTTCACAATTACACAGCCACTTTGTACATGGGTGTGTGAGGTGCCCAATAGGGAGCATTGTCTAACATGACTGTGTTATGTGTTGAAGAGTGTTGCACAGCCCCATGATAGGCCTCTCCCCCTGAGGTACATCATGTGTGTGTGTGGATGACATGTGGGATACTGAAGTGTGACCTTACAGCTTGTGTGTGGTAATGCCATATGTAGCATGTTTTTGTGTGCTGCGTATGATAAACGTGTTATGTTGTGTATAGCTGTAGCAACTATGCCTATCCAATGTGCAGTATGGTGTTGCCACAACTATGTTTGATGCTCTGTGTATTGCATGTCATTGAGGCAGCTACTGACATTACTGAGCTGTGCAATGTCTTACAGCTAACATGCACGGCATGCATTATGCGTAGGTGTGTTATGTGTACATGGCCTACACCTCACCTATGACATGCACATTTCATTACCAACATTGCAGTTATACCACACTCATCAGCATGGATCATCTGCCCTGCTGTCACACCAGAGGAACCTACGAGAATATGAGAGAGTTCGTCAGTGGCCACAAATGTGGCATTGCTACTGCGGGTATGCTAAACTACAATAGAACAACAGTCAACAGTCACAGGTGTACAGATAATATTCCAAATATCAGTATTGCACAACACTAGGCAGCACAACTACTAAACACACAGTACACATCTCACGTAGACATAATCTAACAATACAGTTAACTGTAGTCTACAGATAGGGCATGTTACCTGCTCGCTCCATGTGAACATGCTGGGTGGCTCCAGCCTCCATGACAACACATGGCAGTGGGAGTTGCTGCTGTTGTCCTGGAGCCACCATGCTTAGGAGCAGCTCCTCCACTCTGGTGATGGGGGGATGAATGGCCACCCCACCACCTATGGCAAGCTGTTGTCTTTGGATATCAGACACACACCGCCGGACATGTCTAATTAAATCACTGCAGCGATGGCGTACCTGCTCATATGTCTGGTTATGCATGCCTATGTCATTTATCTGACAAACAAGATCCTGCCACAGTGCAGTCCGCTCCTGCTGGTGCTTGCTGCTTCTGGAAAACAGCATTGTGTAGTGCTGCACCAGGCTTTGCTGAATCTCCTCTTCCTCCACTGCTGTGTAAGATGGGTTATGTTGGTGAGCCATCTGGCTGAAAGAGATATGAACAATATGTGAGCAAGTCCTGTGGCACACATTACACCTTTAACCACATATATCACTTTACTGACATATATACCATACATTTGTCTGTCAGAGGATACACACATTCAATACCACTTATTGGTTCTCAGGCCACAACTGACTAACAGTGCCTGGCAAACTCTATATATCAAACCACTATACAACAGTACCCTGCACACTGTTTGTGACACAATGCACAACCTCGCCACAGGGGTATATATATCATGCCAATGCACGAACAGAGATGTCATCCATTGCAATGAATGTAAAGTACAGTTACAGTAGTACCATTCAACCACTTTAGTCATTGATGCCATAGCCCTGCCTGACATATGTGCACAGTTGTTACTATAGGTGGCATACTGCTGTAACCGAGTATATATATTGCTAGATACACACGTATACCCTGTAACACACATATGATTGCGGCCATGGTACAGGCATAATTACACACACATCAGACAAACATACAACACACCACTGTATGCCAACCCAGATGAGCTTTACCTGTGTACCATACAGTACTGTGTGCCACTACTTACAAACCCTTATGCCTGAGTTATGTCCTCTGTGCAGACTACAGGTAAAACACAAGACAGTGTTTCCAAGCAATGTGAACACACACCATATTGTGCTGTTTAGGTCTACAGCTTCAGGTAGTACTACAGTTCATATGGGAGCTGGATTCACCAGCAGTACCACTCAGTAAGCATACATGTATTGCTTTAGCCTACAATGAGACACCACGGTCGTCAACAAGGAACTACGTCACACCGTATGCCATACTACTATGTCTGCCTGACAGTACAATACACATCTTTTGCTGGCCTCACAGCTAGGATAGACACTACCATGTCAGATACAAATTCACACTAACCTATCACATCTTTCCAGACCTTGCACACATTCAGCGTTACACTTATTTAACCTCACATAGCAGGTATTACATTGAGTACATGTGTAAGTGCATAGTGTCATAGGTAGGTAATATGCTATTGGCCATAGGGCCTACAGCAGCCTAGCCATATGCTACCCTGGCCTTTGACACACATGTACTTTGATTTCACTTGCCCCTGTCAACCAGAACCACAGAGGGGATTCCTGGGATGTATTACCAATCTCCCAAACAATCATCAGGCGTATTTATGACAACTGCTAATGAGGAGCCTTGTTTGCTATTGCTAGGTGGTCTTTTCCAGTGTATGGCATATCTCTGAGATAGGAATCTATCCCTCCAGCATGTGCTGTTTAGTGAGCTGATGAGGTTTAGGGCCCTAGAGCGTGTATCCCGGAGGGATTGTGATATGTTGCCATGGTGGTTGTCACCCAGCTATGGGTCTGACATACCTCTGTATGTCCGGCAGAGGTCACCTCTTTGTGGCCGGTATGCAATACATTCTAGATGTGGTTTTGTGAGTCAGTCTGCATAGGGCATCTGTTTGCGGCCAGTATTACCCTTTGTGAGGTATGTCTGTGGCCTTTCCACCTGCTGTAGTTGTCATGTGAGGTACATACCACACAGGGCATTGTGATGAGTAGAGGGGAACACTGACCTATATTTCCCTAGATGACACATCTGTTGTCATGACACATACCACACAGACAGATTACACGTCTAGTGTGGCACTGTCTTTATCAAAGAGGAGGCTACTGTCCACCTGTGTCCCATGTTCCCTTATCACACCCTCAGTGTTAGGTAGATCTCTACCTATGTGGTAGTTAATGGGTACAGTGTTTTGGAAAGGTGGAATGGCACTGCAGTATCGACACTTGTCTACAGTCAATGCCTTGGTCACCACACACCTGTTGCAGTACATAGGACCCTATGTCTCTCTCTCTATATGTATATATATATATATATATATATATATATATATATATATATATATATATATATATATATACCTATACACATACATGTACACATCCATTGCTGTACACATAAATGTACATATAGGCACATGTACAGTCCTCCTTTCACGGTGGGGATATCACTTATGCGACAGTTGTGGGATGTACAGTTATGTGATTGTATTGCACAGTGTTGTGCAGAATACATTGTGGTGTCCTCAGCCCATGTAGCTTTAGCAGGCCTCACTGGCTGTAACACAGCAGATCTGACAAACCAGTCCCACAGCGTTTAACCACCACATGACATATATCAGCACTGCATGCTGTTTTCTATGCCACACACTACGACTTACATAGATATATGCACATAACAACCTTTAACAACAGATATCTGTCCACCCTTCACTAACAGTTGCAGTATGTCCCTTGCGCTATGCACATGTGCAGATACAGATACATACTGCTGCCACACATGGATGATTTGCAGTGTGTAGAGTACTCTTCAGGAACTTCCACTACATGCAAGCACATACATAGGAGTTACATACCTTACCTTTGTATTTCCCTGCTCCATCTGTTGTTACAGTTTTGTTGTTTTTTTTTTTTTTTTGTTTGTTTTGGGTTTTCTTCCTCTGTTTCTGTTTCTGTCTCTGTTTCTGTCTCTGTTATCTGTGTCTCTATCTGTGTCTCTGTCTCTCTCTTGCTCTCACTCTCTGTCTCCCTGTACCTGCAATGATATTATTGCATTTGTGGACAGCAGGTACAGCCTGCTTTTCTAGGTATCTGCACATGTGCATGTGACAGCCTCTGCACCATTTGCTGCCCACCATTCTGTAATTGCATGCAGCCTGCTGTATGGTGATTGCAGTACTCACTGTGATTGCAGCCCACTGCTATAAAATGCTAGGTTAGGTAGGCATAGCCCTTTCAGCTTTCTAAGGTGGGGCCCATGCTTGTTTGCTCTGGACACCGTTGTGTCAGTCAGAAGGTTGGTATATGTCTCTTATGTGAAGCTAGGGTTGTAGCCAGTGATATGCATGGTGTACTCAAACCTGAATGCTGCTGCTTTCAGTACACACTTTTCAGTGTAGACATGTACTCACCCCTCCAAATGCTAACATAGGATACATGGGAGTATGTACTTTCTTTCTGAATTAGACAATTAACTACCACACAAATGTGGTTATTGCACTGTATTCCTGTGGCACATGCAGTGTTTGTGAACTGCTATACTGTAATTATTACATTACTCACTTCTGAACTGTTTGTGGTTTGTTTGTGTTGACATTAGCACAGGCTGCTCAAGACAACTGGACATATTTCATTACTGAGTATGCCTACCTTCACCCTTGTTTTTTGCCTGAATACACAGGTTTGTTGTACCTTTGGGTAGGGGTGCAGAACTGCAAAGAGCATGTTTTATTATCATGTGAGGTTTATCTTGCTGAACATACAGGGTTGCTGTGTACCTGTTAGTCTATCAAGGCAAGTAGTCTGTCTGCGTAGCTCCCTCCTGTGGACATATCCAGATGGTAGCTAGAGGTTAGCCTATTATACTTTGTCTGTGCACCACACCAGTCTTTTCAGCACTGGCACATTGGCATTGTCACAGTTGGTTGTTAGCAGTACATGGCTACATCCTGTGATATTTCTGTGTTGTACTCCTACATAAGGTCATGCTTGTGGAACTCCTTCCCAAGCTATTTGCAGAGTGTGTAACAGCAGTAATGCTGACATGCCTGTGTGTTTCTGCCTCTGCCAGGCCTCAGATACTCTCAGGTATATATTTGAACGGCCTCAGTGAAAGGTACATATAAGTGAGATACACCTGCAATATATTACAGACATATTGCAGTTGAGACTTTCTTGGGAATCAGAGCATATGTATATCTACACCTTTTCTGACGTGCAAGCAGTGTCTACTCTCACCTATTGGCATTATTCATTACGTGTGATTCCACACTACTCTGTCTTAAGTTAGTACTTTTCAGAGTGATTCAGTGGGGCACAGCTAACATTTGTTTACAAATCAGGGACATCCCTGTAAAGCAGTCACAGTTGGGGAGTCTGGCATCTGCCCTATTCAACTTTGCCAGCGTTTATCCTGGTCCGATACTGTGTGGTGCTTGTAATGTGCTACTGTAACATTATTCCCTGCTAGGATGGCTGGTTCTCTTTTCACAGTCATGTCATGCAATTTCACAACAACTGTTTGGTAAAGACCCACAGAACAGGATTTGTGTTATGCCATTTGTAATTTCCATTTACATTCCCCTCATTACAATGCATGATATATTTATTTCAGCACCAAGTTATTTGTATATCTGCTATGGCTTAGTGGTAATTCATGCAGTCTATTGTCTCAATGGTCTGGGGTTCGAGACCGGCAGAGATTTTTTCTTTTGCTGCTGAGCAGAACAAGGGCCCTGACATAGAGTGACTAAGGCACTTTTAAGCAGTTGTAAGCGGGTTTGCGTGATGCTTAGCTAAGTGCACCCATGCGCATACTCGCTTAAACCTGCTTACTACTGCTTAAAAGTGCTTACTCCCGCTAACCCCCGTGCTAATTTCTTTTAAAGAAAAGAAAATGGGGAGATAGGAAAGTGGTGAAAAAGGGGGCACAAAGAGGGACAGACAGTAGGTAAACAAGCTCGGGATGTGCAGGACGGGTGTAGGGAAGGTCCATAGCTGCCCATTTCTTTACCAGCAACAGCTGTACATATGCAATAAATTTGGAGTGAAATTTGAAACCTTCCACCCCTGGGAGAGGGGTGAGGACAACAAAGTATGTTGTACTGCCAATTATAATTATCAGTTTATATGTCCAGTGGACATGTGTGCGAAATGGGCAGCTATGTATGGGGCATAATTTTTTTGTGGGTACAGATTGCCCTTTTTTTTTTTTTTTTTTCAGGTGAGAATGGAAAGTGACGTAGAGGAAGTAGGTATGTTCGGGGAGGTAGGTTGGGGAGGTAAACAGACAAGACAGGCAAAATGCATACATGGGTGGTGTATGACACATGGGGTGGGTGAACACAATTGACGTGGACGGATGTTTGGAAATCGCAAGCCTATGAACCCACAGATGGTAAGAGTGGAACTGATATCCCCACCCGTGGGCAGTCACCACTGCACCTTCACAGCCCCGAGAGTGGCTTTGCTGGGGGCTGCTTAGGATGGGCAGGTTCACCCATGGGATGCACCACTCTTGCCTCGAGCTGGCGTAGGGGATCAGCGACTGAACACTGGATCTCCCTACACACCACAGCCTGGACCCTTCGAAGGGTGACAGGTGGCCCTTCTCCACCCACGCTTGCATGGGGGGGATGAGCCCCATCCCCTGCAGTGCTTCCACCCAAAGGTGGCACAGGACCAATGGAGGAGTGCAGCCCGGGCTGGGAACTAGACCTGCTGGTGCCAGGTGCACTCGCCAGCTGTGGAGGGGCAGGTGGGTCCGCTGGGACTGGCCTTCCCATATGTTCTGTGATTAGGTGTGTTTAATTACAACATAAACAATACCATTCCAAATTAGTTGTAACAGCATGCAGTAATATTCCCATTAACCCAACACACCAGGGTTCCAACAGTTGAACAGCAAGCATAACACATGCATATATGGAACGACAGTGGATATTCCAACAGCATGCAGGGATATTTGGTAGCAACAGGCCAACATGATTGTGGTGTTTGAACAGGGCACATGCATCAACATGAATGCAAATATTTATAGAACGATAGGACATATGTCCCAACAAATATTTAAGATTACACATACCCACTGAGGTGTGGAATTGCATGGTTTATGCACATACAGTAGGGTGTAGAAAAAAAAACTCAATTAACATCTTATAATTACTTTTAGTCTACACTACATTCCTAGTGACTGCAGGTGTATATCCCCTACATGTATTATTACACTTGCCACCATGCATTAGGTTGTGTAATGGGTTTGACTAGTTCAATATATACCCAACCTATATCTGACATACTAACTGTCCAAGATGCAGATGTTACTTCTACATATTTCTTGATTGCATTTATATTTCTTTATCTACATATCTGGATGTATTCACATGACATTTTAACTTCACTTTGTACAGAACCCTGCATTTCTTGAAGCACACTCACATTTCTGGGGAAAAAATTAACATGCTACTCGTGTGCCAGATTTACTTATGCATGCCAGCCAGTAACTGACTGTTGAGGACTGTAATATGCTTCACAGCTACTAGCACTTCCATCACCCACTTTAGATTGGACTGCACAATTCTGGGTTGCCAGCACTTTTTAAAACAGTACTATTTGTATAATGCAAGGGTACATCAACATTTCAAATTAAGTGACACAGACACACTCCGGGTTTTAGACCTTTATTAATGACATTACACACTTTTCCACAGGCTCACTCCTTTATTTGTTATAACAGTGCATATGGAAGACATATTAAAGACATATTATACCTTTATTAATAGGTTAGAACACTCGTTTTCAGGCTCACTCACTTATTTTATAAGACAGTACCTGCAGAGATATTATTCTGGACATATTTTACCTTTCTTAATGGGTTACTACACTTTTTTCTGGCTCTCTGACTTTTTTATCTGACAGTACATGCAGAGGACTTGTTCCGGCCATTTTATGGCTGTATTATTGGACTACACCACTTTATTTCATGCTCTCTCCCCTATTTTATATAACAATACATGCAGAATTATCACTAACCTGCCTGGTGGTGCAGCCTTAGCAGCCTATCTGCATAGGCTTGCTGATTCACAGCATGGTCACCTGCAGCTGTAAAGTAAATGAAGGGATATTGAGACATACCTATCCATTATACAGAATAAATTATCAATTCTTACATACTGCATTCCATGGCTACCTACTCAGTTGTGGGGCATCTTGCATCCCACGGGCCTCCTGTATCCATTGGTTCAGGCAGTCCTGCTTCCATCTCTTCAGGTCTGCATGGTGGTGATGGACCTGCTCACAAGTCCGAGGAATGCCTGTAACACTGGTGAGGTCATGAGCTAACCAGTTCCAAGCCTCTGCCTTGTACTCCATCCCTTGGAACTGGCCCTGCAGGAGTCTTGACTCATGATGGTGGACAAGAAGCCAAACCATGTATTTTGACTCCTTGATGCCCCAACATTGCACTTGGAAGCGTGTACCCTCTCCAGCACCAGCCATTCTAACTGCAGATGTGAGCTACAATCAGTTATGGCGAGTATTCCCACCTATAGGGCTTAAATACGCCGCATTTCCCGCATTTTTTTGTGATGGGCCATTTTTGAAAATTCTCGGCTGACTGCAGACCTGCTTAGTAATGGTTAATCTACCATTTCTAAGTATATGTATGTTAACAGTGGCTTTTTCTCCTAAGCTGTCATGACTTAGTGGTTCTGTACTTTGATTATTATGCACAGAGTCCTGGGTTCGAACCTTGTCCTTCATTTTATTTTAATACTGTCCAGACAAGCTAGGTGGTGTGGCTGCATTTAAGCAACTTTGCTCTATGTTGCTCCACGGTGCCCTACAGTGCCCTGGTTGGCACGGTGCACATGTCCGCACAAACACATTGTGCTGGGTAAAGTGCTCTTACATTTTGGGCACCTCTACTGTGCTGGGTAAAGCACTCTTAAACTTTGGGCAACTCTATTGTGCTGGGTAAAGTGCTCTTAAACTTTGGGCAACTCTATTGCGCTGGGTAAAGCGCTATTAAACTATGGGCAACTCTATTGTGCTGGGTAAGGCTCTGCTTAACTGCGGGCAATTATATATCAGGATCCTTTAAAAATATATATTTTGTTCACTGATACATTGGCCATTTCACTGATTTTTACTAATATTTTAATCATATATGTCAGGTATTATTACATATACTGATTTAAAACATAAATAAGAAGGGGAGTGATGGGACTCGAACCATGAATGCCTTCTCTTTGTGTGAATGCTCTACTATTACACTATTGCTATTTGGTGTGATTTGCATAAACATTCTTTCTTATGCTCTTCCATGTCGGAATTGCTAACTACAGCTAATCAATGGGCACACCCGCGCACACACGCGCAAATACGGGCAGCTATTTCAGGAATTTTAAAAAAATAAAATTAATGTTTTCCTTTTTATAACTGTGATGGGGGTTTACAATGTCAGGGAGTGTGGTGTTGGGTGCAAGGACATTTGAGCGGACTCGCTCTTGTGTGTTTTCATTTTACTTTTTGAACCCTTGCAGGGGTGTGGACATTTAGACTGCTCAGCAGTCAGACACACCCCCTGCTTTCCTACACGGTCCGTGTAAGACTTATGGTTGAGTCAGTATGCCCTCATGAATATTCATGGAATGCTGATTTCATACCGTTCAACTGCAGCCTCCGAGTAAGACTTATTAAGTCTTACATGGAGGATTCGTGAATCCGGGGGATAAACTTAATGAAAAAGGATAAATTGTTACTTTCTTTTTTATGGCATCCACTGTAAAAAAATAATATGTATTAAACAAATTAGAACACAGATAGACTAGAAACGAATTGAAATCGAATTCCTTGCTATTGTAACTTATGCAATAGCATTGCTATTCAAAATGTTGATGGATTGGTTGGGTGAATATGATAAAGGATGCTCAAAATCAGCACATTAATATATCTGGGACACTTCCAAAATAAATGCTTGTTTAATGATTTGTAAAAGTAAACAAACACATGGTGCAATTTCTTAAATTATAATTATATTTCATCATAATTAAATGGAAACTAAAAACTGAAAATTCATTCTGACTATAAACACAACAGTAAAATATTATAAACAATTTTTACAAAAGTCCTCTTCTAAAGAAATGGGGTTTCATATTAGAAATAATTTTTACAAAAGTCCTTCACTAAAGAAATGGGGTTTCATATTATATACTATAGCCAATATCTTGGGATAATTAGAGAGTATGAATATAATGAAGGTGAATACTCTTGATGATATGATTATGTACTGGCTGGACTGTTTTGTTGGTCATACTCTGACAAATACAAATAGATAAATGGGAACATTTAGTTTAGGTCAGTCATACTGGATATTGGTCCATAGTATAAGAGAAACAATAATCAAAGGACTACAGTCTAATTCTAGGAAAGAAAGAAAGAAAGAAAGAAAGAAAGAAAGAAAGAATTGATAGAAGTTTTCATATATTAATTTTCTGATATAGAAGAAGAATCAAGTTCAAAAGACGTCTATATAAGTTATACAAATTGATTGTAAACAGCACTAAGAATTTAAAAAATGATTATTGGACTTTTCTGAGTATAAGTAATTTTGATTTTTTTAATTATGCATATTAGAACATAAGAAGAATTTAATCTGGAAACCAATAATACATTTATATGTATAACACCTATGAGTCTATATTGGAGAATATTTAATTGGAACTATATCCCTAGAGGTTTCATTACACCATATACACTATAAAACATTATACCTGTGCATGAAATATAAGGCAAAAATTGTTGGTTTACTATAATTTTGCATTTATGACTGCAAGAAATTAAAATAATTCTAATCAGAACAGGAAACTTCTTTAAAGAATTGTGGTCAAACAATTCAAGCTTAACAATGTCAATGACTTTTATGCATGCTACAGTTCCATATGGTATGAAACCTTATTATGTTTGAGCTTAGTAGCAACTGCATGAAAGACTACTGTAAAAAAGGGGAAGTCTGATATATCTCCTAAACTAAAGAATTTTCTAGACCTAGCTACTGTTTTATGCTTAACATCTAACAATTTTAATCCATATTTTAAATGTTGGTTAAGCTAGGGAACTTTGCTAGTGAAAATGGAATACACTTTTTTTTTTTGCCAGTTGTATGACTCTGTAAACATAATCTATGTATTTATTGTATTGTTTGTTCTTCACCTATTTGTGCATAGTTATATGAATTATACTAATTAATAGAAAGTTTAAACAATACAAGCAGATCTTTTAGATTTTGGGAAAGCAAGAAGTAGCCATTATTTTGCTTCAAGATATGATGCTGAAAATGAGGGCTAGGACAAACTAAGAAGTATTAATTCCTCTGAGGTTGAATGTCACCACAAACTGTTGGAGGAGTCAAATGAGGTGAACTAGGATTTTGATACAGAAAAAGGCCAGAATGAGATACAGAGGATATAAGAAAAAACTCTGTAGCTAGGAAATAGCTCATATACACATTCAGAATATATAGGAACACATCAACAACTTTTTATTGGAATTTTTTGAGGTGTTAGAGCAGATTTGAGAGGATTTAAATAAGACAAGGGTAATTTTACTTTTGCTATGGATCTAGCAGGGAAGAGGCTATTTTACATATCTAGATGTAATGGATCAGCAATATAGTGGATTTATAATAGGATAGGACTACAGAGCTATAGCTATACAATTAACACTGAAACAGGTGCAATTTCATAATTTTGACAAACACAGAACTGAAGACTTTGCATTTCTGTTACATGCATTATCCTATCAATATAGAACTAATGTGCAACTTAAAAATATTTTTATAATATATAAATATATAATATAATATGGTATAGAATAGATATGTAGTCTATTCTAGTATATTCAAAATATCTAATAATTTCTGTTATCCAAAATAGTTTGCAAGGTCAGTCTTTCATGTACTGTCCAAAATAAGTTAACATTTAGTCGACTGTGCAGGAAAAAAATATAATAAAACAAAATAACATGAGAAGCAAATAGAACTAATGAGGGTCAACTTGTCCCTTGTCAATACAGCATGAACATGTATTATGTATTGGCTTTTTGTAGGTGTAGTTTATTGTTTTCCAAATAAAGAACAATAATGTCTCTTATTTTGATGTGGATAGCAACATCATAATGGCTAGAACTGCTTTGTAGAATTTATCCTCAGCTGTAGTTAATATAAATCAGAGTATTTGTAATCAGAAAGTATCATAGGTTTGCAAAGAGCAGTGAGTCTGTATGATAAAGAGGTGATTATAAAACAGAGGATACGAGTTAAAATTAATTAATTTGAAAGTGAATAGATTAACCAAAAATTATTTAATAGCAGTTATTTCTTGCCAAATAGAATGTGAAATAGTAGGGTAATGATGTTGTCATTGGTTAGTCAGATTAATAAATCTAAGATTTTTTGAAATTTTGAACAAATTAATGTTGAATAGTGGTGAACCATATCTGTGACTTGTGATGAGTATATATAATACAGTGGTCCTTCAAGCAAATTGAGCGTGATTTGGAATTTAAGATGTTACTCTATACAGGTCTAAATATGTATGTGCTCTAACATGAAGTATGGGTTTATCTGATTGAGGTAACATTCTAAGGTTAGTATTGTTATATAATTTTTTGGCAGTGCCTGGGAGCATCAACATACATTTTAGGTATTTATTTATTTATTGAAATTTGGTGACTGGTAAAGTTGGATTGGGTCAGGGACCCATTTTTAGCAGAGGCCTGGGGAGAAAAACTCCAAAACAGATACAGACATGAAAGATTTTACAGTTATAACTAAAACTACATACATTTCTAGAAGAAAGTGCAGACATTAATAGTTTTTACAGTTCAACTGAAGCATACAAACATTCTTAGACATTATACAATTTATCATATAGCTAGATGACAGTTTAAAGTAGATTATAAACAGTTCAGACTACAAATTTTAGTTAGTTAGAGTTGTACAGTGCTATCAGAGCAGACTAGGTTATACAAAGGCATAACATATAGTAGTTTTGGTTTGTATGTATAAGGATAAAAGCTCAGTGAGGGTAAGACATACAGAAGAGATTATGACTGTATAGAGATAGTAGAGGAAGTTAGGGATAATACTGATGGTTAAAGTCATGGTAGGGAGGTTAATATGAATAGATATTCTATGAGGGATATGAAATATTAAGGAAAGGAATTCAATAGGGAGGTAATGTGATAGATATTAAATGAGGTATATGAGAATATCATGTTGAAAGATTTGTTAAGAAGAAGTAGATAAGATAAGATAAGAAGGTATATGGAAGTAATTAAGAAAAGCTTGAAAGGGGGAGTTAGAACTGAAAACTTCCAGGTGAAAAGATAAGAAGAGAGTTAGTGATGATGGGTAGAGGACATGTAACAGGGGAAGGAAAGAAGAAGTCAAGGGAGAGAGATTAAGTATGGTAGTCTTTAGTTAAGGAGCAAAGGCAGATGCGAGTGATGAGAAAGTGATTTTTTAGTGTAAGATTGCAAGTCTCAAAATAATCTAAGACACTGATATTTGGAGGTAGGATATTCCATAGTTTTGCAGTGGCATAGGAGTAGAGGCTATGTCCAGTTCTTTTATTGAGTTTATATACATTTAACAGCTGCTTATTTGTGGAACAGAGATTTTATGATGGGGTGTAGGGCTGTAAGATAGGTTTTAAGGTGGGGCAGCTGTCTGGCTTATATATTATTTTATGAATGAGAGATATGTTGTACAAAGTTAAGGTAATGGGAGAATTCTAGCCAGTTTAGTTTGTGTGTGTGTGTGTGTGTGTGTGTGTGTGTGTGTGTGTGTGTGTGTGTGTGTGTGTGTGTGTGTGTGTGTGTGTGTGTGTGTGTGTGTGTGTGTGTGTGTCGTGTGTGCGTGTGTGTGTGTATATATATATATATATATATATATATATATATATATATATATATATATATATGTGTGTGTGTGTGTGTGTGTCTGTGTGTGTGTGTGTGTGTGTGTGTGTGTGTGTGTGTGTGTGTGTGTGTGCCACATACTGATAGATGTGTGAGGGGGATACAGAGAGACAGATACGTATACATAGCTGTCTGTATGCACAGACATATTTCCATATAACAGTTCTTTGGGCAGATGAGGCATCAGACATGGGCTGAAGTTAGCTAAGTGTAGGAGCATGACCAGTGTGACTGTCAGTACTTAAAAGGTGACTCCATGCCAGGCCTACCTGTACTCCAGTCCAGGATGTTTTGTGCTACAGCCAGTTGGCTGCTGCACCTGATTCAACTGTCCAGCATCTCCCTGATATTTTGTCCAAGGCCTTTCCAAGCTGTTTGCTGAATGTAATATATGATACATACCTATCAACTGTATAGACTGCAATAGAATGTACAGAGTTTTGCACCCTATTTTTTGTACATTTTATATAGCATTGTGATTTTCAGGTACATTAGTGGCAAATCATTATAGACTGAACATTAGGAAATGATGTCAGACATTTGAGTTACTGACTACATACTCATCAGGATATTCATGCTAATGCATGACCTGTTACTCTCTAAACTTTCCACATTTGTCTGGTCAATAGTTAATCCTTCTCCTTATATTTGGGCTTTTGTCCCACTATTGTTCATGGCTTTGTTCAGATTTCCTGCTCTAAGTGGTTGAGAAGTATGATGTGACTGGAGTACATAATGTGACACCAGACGCAGGGTGATGGTCTTCACACCTCTCACTGTACATATTTTTTTTCAGAATGTCCAGCATTCCACCCCATATGTCTGCTCTGTTCCTCATACAGTTGTATTTATCTGGTAATATACTACTAAATGCAGTCCACCAAATTTTGTATGTATTGACACAGTTAAGTGATGGCCTTTACATCCTGCTGCTAATCTGACCTGTTGCAACCTGTTATTATAGTAGCCACCTTCTAGGTTACTCAGAGCATGTATAATGTCTGCAGATTTGGCCCTCTGCCCCCCTCCCATTGTCTCTGCTTTGTCCAGTTTTCTTGCTGTAATGGGTTGCAGCATTTTGACACTCTGTGGGCTCCTACCATACAAGTCACTGACATGCAAAAGTTGTAGGTGTGGCCAGGTTTGAACCATCAACCATGCTAATGTCCTTAGACCAGTGAGCCACACCAGCCACTAGATAGTGAGGTTTAATTCCTCACACTTTCAACAGCTTACAAACATACACTGTGCCGATTGCTGTTACTTGTATTTTTTGGAAAAGAGAACATGTGGCCAGGTTCTCTGTGACACCCCTGGAATTGTGTGGTCTGCTGCTATATCCTTGCAAACATACTGTTACTGCAGTTGTATGGCAACACTGATGTATTGGAGGTAGGGGAATCTGGCATTGGCAGTCATGCATCTGTCCTATGACCCCACTGTTTTTCATTTCCCTTGCATAATGCAGTGAGATTTCCAGCCATGTGGCCTGATGCACATTATGGGGAACTCAGTATTGGGCAGAGTACCTGTTGTCCCAAGTAGTTGTTAGTTCTCTGCAAGTAGCACAGTAGGCCACTCTATTCCCTTGAATACATGCAGCAGGTCCATACATATGCTACCATAGTCTAGTACCCTACATTTGTTGTATAGGAGATTGACTTACCTTGTGAATGCAGCAGTTGAGAAACCTGTGTTTCAGGGTTGACACTGTCTGATGCACACAGTACACAGCCAGTACATGGTTAGGTACAGTTTGTGTGGTCTGGCTGGCATCCTTTTTACTATGCATGAGAGTTGGAGTAAGGTGTCAGTCCCTATGACCCTAGGTTGTCAGTGCATGTGCTATGTGCTGCCTCTTGGCCAAGGCATACTGAGCACACCTATGTCTGCCTACAGGCACAGCCTCAGGGGATTCCTCCTCTAAGTCCACCTGTGGGTGTGGCTGTGGGGACCTAGGCACTGGTGGGGGGCTGTGTGTCCCTTTTCTTTGATGATCCTGCTGCAGCTATTTCTGCAGGATAATATTGTGTACCATGGCATATACTGTGAACATATGTGCACATGTGGCTGGAGAGTACAGCAGGGTCCCACCAGATATATCGAGGCACTGGAACTGTGACTTGAGCATCCAAACCATGCACTCTATGATGTTCCCAGTTTGTGTGTGTACCTCATTATGGTGTTCTTTGGTACGTGTGTGTGCATTTCTGATGGGTGTCATCATCCATGATTCCACTGCATAGCCAGCATCCCCCAGTAGATGGCCGTACAGGATGTCTCTCCCGGCAAACATCTGGTACAGCTGTGATGCGTGCCAGATATGGGAGCCATGATAACTGCCAGGGCTGCCAGAACACAGAATCATGATAATGCCCTGGGCATTGCACACGACCTGGCAGTTGATGGAATGATACCCCTTACGGATGATGTACACTCTACCCTCCTCATCAGGCAGTGCTTTGATGTGGATATGAGTGCAGACTATGGTACCCAGTACCTCAGGGTAGCTTGCTACATGGGTAGAAGAGATGCATACTGCTGGCTGTCTCCTCAGGGGTGTGGAGTAAATAAATGTGCTCACTGGCATATGTTTGCTTGGCATCCAGGAACTGGTGGAGTACTCTGGATGCTGATGCCTGTGAGAACCCTATCATGTCCTCAGTTGGTCTTTAAAAACTACCTGTAGTTAGTATCCTAAGGGCTACACATACCTTTGTTTCCACTGGGATGGGTTCCCTTCTGTTGGCTCTGGGTCTGAGTTGAGGGCAGCAGAGATTGGTGAATTATTGTAGTATGTCCCTGTCTACCCTGTAGCACTCTACAATCTCCAGCTCATGTAGCTCCTGCAGGTTATCCTGGGCCTGAACACTTTTCTCCTTCTCAGTCTAGCCCTGTTATCAGGATCAGCATCAACACTTACCTCAGCATCTAACAAATACTGATGTAGTAGAGCTGCAGCAGCCCCTAGCATTCTCTCAGTTAAAATTCCCAAGTCTGTACTCCAATGGTACAGAGTATGGGGGGGGTCAGCTTGTAGGGTGTATGCATACTTTATAGTGCTCTGATGCAGATGCTGCCTGTGTGATTGACTAACTGTGATGCATTCCACCTGCCAAGTACATCATTGAGGGGTTGGAATGGCCCATTTTTGCTGGTAGAGGGGTCATCAGTAATTTATATATGATTGGCTTTCTCAGCCAATATCTTTTTTTTTTTCTTTTTTTGACAGCCTTCCTTGCTAAGTACTGCGGCACGGTGCACAAACCCATGCCACAGGTATAAACAATGCTCAGTAGTCAATAAACACCCCCCCTCCATGATCGGGCATGCTCAGCACAGCAGCACTCTGTGCAAACGTGGTCAATCCAGCTTAAAGACGTGCCCCGAAGCTAAACAATGCTTAGCAGCACTGGACACACCCTGCTACTCAGCTCAGTGGCAAGGTGCACAAACAGGAGCTGCTGTGCTCCAATGTGCTTAAAGAAATAGAGATACACCCCATTTTGATGTCTGCTGCCTCTTCTGTGGACACCAACACAGTTCTGGGGTTACACGGATTGTGTCTGCAGGCACAGATACCCATTTTTGCTATTCAGTAACCCCAGCTCATTTGCATACAGATCCGTGCAGACAACCTGGAAATTACACTAGTCTAGAACCTGCCTCCTTAGCAACTACAGACATCTACCATTATATAATCCATGACTGCCCTATAATGCATTATTGTCACATATTTATTTTTTTTTTTTACACTTTTAAATAATTTTTTTTGCATAATGGCATGTTTGTGTACTGATGTGTGATGGACAAACATAATATGGCTATTACAAAAATTATTTTAAATTATTTTCCATTTCTTTTGGGACACACATAGGTTTGCACATATCTGTGATGCTTTGCAATTTCTGAACTACTAACTGGGCTTTTAAAGCCCCTGTTCAATTTTTAATTTCATGTACACAGAATTTTTCCGATTACACTTCAGACACCAACACAGGATCTGCAGGACTGCTTATCTGCTTGCTGAATCACTCTACACCCTCATTTGCATGCAAGTCACCTGTTTATGAGGTGATTTGCATGCCACGGACGCTTCCATGTTGGCATGTTAGTACATGCTCCTCAACTCTGTTTACTGAATCACATGGCTGCTTACATTCATGCAAGCTCCGTGCCACTATGCCTATGCAGAAAATTAATACATGTAGCCATTTTTGAATTTCCCCTGCTATCCAGATTGCATGCATTACATTTGATTTAGCAAGATGGAAAATAATAACCCTTTTTCTGGAGTAAAATAAGCATTTTGTATAATCATAAATTGTGTATGATTTAAATTTTGTAGGGAATATAACTAAATCTGAGTAGTAGGGTTTGATAATTTTAATGCCGTCATGTCGTCATCTCCAGTAAGTTAAATGTGAAAGAAACAAATTGTTGAATAAAAATAGAAATTTAAAATGTGAATTTCTTTGCCAAACATGAGTGTTGACAACTAATACTGGAAAAGTATTTTATATTAATATATTTTTTAATAAAATTAGTTTTAAGTATGCTCCAAATTTGGTTAAGTATCAGTAAATCCATACACCCACAACCCCTTTTTCCCATTTCTGCACATGGTGTCAGGGTGTCAACAATGAGAATCATTGACAGACAAGGTTTACACCACCAAGCATCAGTAAATATCCTTTTGGAAACTTCCTATCAGTAATTAATTGCTCAATTAACTTTAGATTTTTCATGATGAACTCTTAATTTATTCTTCTGTCATACTCTACACCTAAGACTCTTTGCCAGTTGGCTGCAGAACCTCTGATTCTAGTAGTGACTTCCTCATTTAGACTTCCCGTCACCTCAACCTTCCATCTCAGGTACCTGAAGCTGGTAACATACTCTGCTATTTTACCTTCTATTTCAGTTTGCAGCTCCTTCTGATTTTCTCATTTGCTGCCATTATAACAGTCTTATATGTACTCAGTTTTGTCCCATTTGCCTTCAGTTTTGCATTCCACTCCCCTATAATATGCTGAAGTTCTGTTCAGACCCTTCATGTAATGTCACATCATCTGCATACAGCTCCTTTGTTGATTTATCCCCACTAACCTGTTTGCTAATGTGGTCCAATTCCAGTATGAACAGCAGTAGGCTCGTAGCTGAACCCTGGTGCATACCCACTCCGACCGAGAACCACTCTGACATTGTTTCTACTTGTGTTATTGGTCCCTTATACATAGCCCACACTAATACTACTAATGTTGCTGGGACTTAAACCATCACAGGACTACTCAAATCAGCTTCCTTAAAACCTTGTCATATGCTTTATCCAAGTCTAGGAATACCCAGCTGAACTCTTTCCTTATCTCTAGCTTCTTCTCAACTCTCTGCCAAACATTGGGTTGGTTGTGCTACATCCTGATCTAAATCCAGACTGTTTATGTCCCATTTTTCTTTTTACTAGCCTGCACATTTATCATTTACTCTCTCCAGGACATTTTTTTGCTGTGTGACAGGAGTTTAATAACTCTTTACTGCCCATACTTGTGAACGTTCCGTTTGTTCTTGTACACTGGTACTAGTATGATTTTTCTACACTCACCGGGGAAACAGCCATCTCTCTGTTGCACTATGAATACCCTGTGAAGCTATTTCTCCTCTTATTCACCCAACATCTTGATCATATCCCCCATGACCTCATCTGAGACTGCTGCTTTCACTGACTTAATTTTTCATAAATGCTGATCTTACTTGTAGGGCAGGATCCTCCTCTTCTTTCATCATTATGCTGTGTCTGGGGCAGTATAGTGTCTGTGAGGTTTCCTTCATTTAGAAGCTTCTGTAAGTATTCCTTCCTTCTGCCTTTGATATCCTGTTCCACACATATTACTAATATTAAAAAAAAACATTAAATAATTGCTATATTTCTGCATCTAAACCCTTGATACTATGGATAAGCAGTCTATAGACCTGAGCAGACCATACAGGAAGGCATACTTCACAAAGTGAAAATCAAACATTTAAAAGGACGGTGATAAATGACTGTAGCAATGGAGAATGTAGGTGAGTGTAGGCACCAGGATTCATCAAAGTAATATCAAGTGTAATATCTCATAAGGTGCAATCTCATAAGGTGCACATTGCATCCTGCAGCCTAATAAACATATGCCAGCCTATATTTCTATAGTGCAGCTGTTAGAGTACCACTGTAGCCACCTGTAAGGCACTGTGCTCCAATCTCCAGTGGTCAGTCTAGCTCTCTGTGCTGATGGTCATTTGTGTTGCAGCAGAAATTATACTGCAAAGTATAAAAGTAAGAGATACATGGTGGGGAGAGAAAACAAAATAGCATCAATTTCATGTAATTTTGCTATTTAAGAATATATCCAAATTGACACATACCTATAGAAACCTTTGGCACATTCAGATACTGTATGACTGTAATGTCATAAATGTGTCATAAAACCCACCAGTCTGATTGTTATTTTAGACATTAGGCAAACATTTCAGTGACTATTACATATACAATAGATACATTCCAGTTAAAAACATCAATTTGCAGATAATGAAATTTTAATATTACTTAACGATTTCAGAAAAAAGATTTTATATATTATTATGTAACATAAACTAATTACACATACATTATAATATATATTATACATACAATTACATAATTACAAAGACATGCATCTGGAGTGTTTCTCCCCGGGCCTCCGCTGAAAATTGTCTTCATTCCAAGTTGGACTTTCCTGGTAAACAAATGAAAAATAAATAAATAAATAAATGTTGCTGCTGCTTCAAACTGAACCCACACATAGCAATGGGTCCCTGTTTAAATGCCGGCACTCAAAATGTCAAATGCCGAAAAGCCAGAATGAAGAGTAATAACACAGGAAAAGAGCGAATCTTGAAAATCGCTGTTCTTCTAAAAACTTCTTTTAGCAAGCACCATAAACTCCTTAGCTTATATATACCAACTCCAAGATTGCCATACCTCTGAGAAAAGGGAACATTCTAAGAAATGACATCTCAGACTTGGTATATATAAGTCCAATCTTTTGACCATTCAGTCTTTGCATTTCTGGACTGATTCTAACAGGTCCTGACATTTCAAATGGTTATCCATAGGAACACTGATTTACACATGGCCTAATGCAATCATTAAGAGCTATTGCAGCAGGTATGTATAATTGATGTGTATGTAAGTTATGCTTACTCATTTGGGTGTCTGTAGCTCATATAGACTTATGACTAGAAATATTGTCAAGGTCGTTACTTTTCTGATATGTTTATAATGCTGCTACCATTCATAGCTGAGCCTTACTTACCTCAAATCTCTCTGATGCATGCCAATTGGTCCTGATATGCCTCCCAATTCTTGTCAATCTCTTCAGAAGCTATGCAGAACTAAAATAATAAAAAAGCATAGTGAAAAAAAGCATGTCTTGGCAAGCCATGGTAATGTTTTGGCTGGTATTGGCTCACTATACTTAACACAACTCAGGGATGTCTGAATTCTGCTGCCTGATGGCTCAAGAGGTCCTGCTTACACCTTCTCATATTAGTATAATAGTGATGACATTGTTCGACTGTAGATGTAATGCCAGTTCCACAGGTGACAGCCTTGACCAATCTATTCTAAGCATCAGCCTTGTACAGAAACCTTGGTATAGTCCTACAGAAGCCTATGGCTGTAGTACTTTAGGATGAGTGCAACAAATATCCTGGATGCCTCCTGACACCATGTCTAGCCTATAAATCAATCTCAGCAATGCCTGCTATATCTCTTCAAGGATATAAGGAAAAATGTCATGGAATTGATGAACAATTCAGATCTCATGTGCACCAGCCAGTGCATGATGATGGATAACCTTGGCAAATGCATTTGTGAAGCAGAAATCACATAAATGGGCTGGCAGAGAACATAGTATGACTGCTTCAAAGTACACTTGAGGTGTGAAACATGGCGGTGAGACTTTGGCATGTATGATACTCATTGCATTTATACGTGTTCCATAGTCACTTAGTGACTTTTTCAAATCCTTTTTAATGATGAGATCAGAGTTACATTTGAAATAATATATTCTCTCCTCTTTAATATAGCCACTATCTTCCCCGCGATGCAGAGCCTGGGGTCAGTACACCAGACCCAGATACTGCTGAAGCTCAGCCACAAGGGCTAACTCCCAAACATTTTCACTGAGACTTTTGTCTTTGTACAATAGTCTGAGGTCAGTACATCTGACCCAGATACTGCGCTCAGCCACAAGGGAGAATTCCCAATCATTTTCACTGAGACTTTTGTCTTTGCACAATATAAGCAAATTTAACTTGAAGAACCTTGCTGTGTGTTAGCTTCATCTAGTCAAATACATGACTGCCTGTACTGGAACTTGATTTCTAACACCCCATCCAACAGAGTTGCCCTTGCAATCTTAAGATCATTTACTAAGTTAGCCAGTATCCTTTCTCTTCACCAGTAAATTACACTGCATATGCCAGTTACTTAGTCTTCCTGAGTAACAGATTTCTGCATTCAGGAAATCAAATAAAATCTGCTCAGTTTGGTACCTCTCTGCTAATTGCTTTGTAGTGAATATAAACTGATTACTCTCTGTTATAATTTGACCTGAGGGTAGATGTCCAATATGGTCATCTTTGCTTCAATCCCCTGCTCCCAAATTCCCACTCACCCCCTCTCACTCTGCTATTATACTTACTACACACACATTATACTTGTGAATCCTATTTCATAACCTCCCAGACAACCTTACTACTATGATAACAAAACACCTCTTTCTTTTTACCTAATTTCCAACTTCCATTTATCTTTTAGCACCATTTCTAGCTAAAATGAAACACCGCCAACCTCAGAATGAGCCAAGATGACCGCAAAGGAAATAATCTACCAAAATGGAGTAAAAAAAAATCACACAGGTGTAAAAGCAAAATGCTTTATTCAGGATTCAGTGCTTCTGTTCCAACTCAGAACTTCCTCAGAATTTACAGTACTGCTTGTATTAATTCCTTATATGCAAGCTTACTTAAAGGCATAATGTGAAAGAATAAAGATGGCCATTATCTGCCTATATAACTATTTAAACTACAAATAAATATAGTAGGAAATGAAACCACAAGTCCTGTAACACAGGTGGAAACTTTAATATCAGTAAGCACTTTCACAACACAATTCTGCTTCATCAGACCATTCTGTGTAAGCACTTACCAATATTAAAGTTTACAGCTGTGTTACGGGACTTGGGGTTTATCTTGTTCTCTGCCACCTATTTTATTTTTGTGTCTACAAATAAATATAGTAAACTATGATGCACAATAGCAACTGATCCAGCTGGACTGAATAATATGGCATGTATTAAATTTTGTTAAAAAATTAAAATGTTAAAATATTAATTTTAGATAGTAATCTCCAGTTAAATGAATTGGAGATATTGGAATTTGTTTTTAATTGTTTTGAGTGTAATGCGTTTATTATGAGATTATATTTATGTATTTACATTTTATACTTTGTTAAGATTGTTTTAGGATGGTTACATAATTCAGACTAGTAACTTACATATGATTGTACATCCCGTTACACTATATTTGTACTTTAAATATTTATGCTTGCATATAAGGAAATGATGCAAGAGGTTCTGTAGATTCTGAGGAAGTTCTGGGTTGGAATGAAAGGCTAAATCCTGAATAAAGCATTTTGATTTTACATCTGTGTGATTCCATTTTGGTGGATTACTTCCTTTGCGGCCATCTGGGCTTGTTCTGAGGTTGGCAGAGTTTCAATTTGGTTATTTATTTTCTATTCCATCTGCTGTCTGTAACAGTTTAGTTTGACTACACAGTGCTGTGGACTGAAGTCAGAGTTCCTGTTGCATGCATGAAGTCCACCAATTTCAACACTATGGATTTCAGTAGGTTGGTATCAGAAATTGACACAATGAAACATGAACTTACTCTTTTACTTCAGCTAAATTCTCAAGCAGTGCAGACGCATGTTAGTGAAGACACTGCAACAGGTACGCAACAATAAAGTTACAGAAGATCAAAAACCTACTGATTGACAAAGTTTTATAACAACATTTTTTTCATGTATTGATAATAAATGTAAGCAAAATCTGGCTAGGAAAAACAAGGAAATTGTAAGAGCCCAGGAGGAATATAACAACAATACTGCTTAGCCACACCCTCATTGCACTCCACCTCCCAACCATACAGGCTACCATCAAGTTGCTGAATTTGATGAACATGATGCTTAAACACAGAACCCCAAACCCTGTGACACTGGTATAGAGGATAATTTAACCATACTGAGGAGATCAGACAGGACTGCAACACATACTTTCCATTCTCAAGAACATTTTTTCCACAGGAGCACATGAACAGGTATTCCCAATCTCTGGGATGACCCAAATGCAGGAATGGATGGGGGCTGGGGAATGGGAAGAGAGGCAAAAACACAAGGAGGAGGGGGTCCCAACAGATAATCCAACAGCATACTGATGGTATCACTTTATCCTGGAATGGGTACAACATATATAATCACAGCCATATTGATATTTCTCATGATTATTTCAATTTATTTTCAAGAGATTTTAAGTTTATTCCTACCCCAAAGTACAACATAGTGGACTCATTAATTGAGTTAAAAATGTATACTAGGAAATTAATTTTAGGTATATATTTTGGCAACATTAATGAACTAATAACACAAAATAAAAGAGACTTCAAAAAAGAAGTCTATTTAACTCTCCCATGAATAGAACCATACATGCTTTTGACAAATCTTGTTCTAGAGAATGTTATCATTTATCAAAAAATCACAAGATTAACAAAATAAAAAAAATTATACCTGGATAACAGGATATTTTCAACTTTTTAAGAAGACCCAAATCTATCAGAATCATAAGACCAGATAAAGGAGGTGGGACAGTTATGCTGAACACATGGCAATATAGTGAAACAATAAAAGGATTGCTTTTTGACAGGTACACTTATGTAACAGTATCAAAAAATGAGATCCATTTTGCTTATCACAAAACTGATTTACTTTTAGAAGAATTTATATTAGACGAGAGAATTGATTTAAATATATTTGCATATTTAAGTAAGAAGAGACCCACTGTACCTAATTTTTTTAGCATACCAAAAATTCACAAAGAAGTAGACATTTTAAAATACAGACCTACAGTTCCAGCCCAGGGCTCAAAAACTCATCTATAGCAGCTTAGATTGATAAAAAAAAAATGAAACCATGGTCTGATGAAAAATTCCACCTATTGAGGGATTCCTGGGACTTTCTCAGTAAACTGATTTCAAATCTTTGGTCTCCAAATGTAGGATTTCTTACTCTAGATGAAGTAGATCGTTTTACCTGCATACTTAATGGAGAAGGGATTGGACGTTTTCATGGTAGTTTGATTAAATGCTCTTTCCTGTCCAACATCAAGGTATAACTATTAAAGAATTTATGTTGATTGTATTAAAACATAATTTAATTCATTCTGAGGTAGAGTTTTTCAAAAAAAAATCAAAGGAATAGCCATGGGAGCAGTCTATGCTCCCTTATATGCTAATTTGATACTACTATCATGGGAGAAGTTATATGCTTTAAATATGACTTTTTTTTCATTTCTCTTAATTACATTTAAGATATCTGGATGACATTTTTTAATTTTATAGGAGGGTCAGACAGGCATTATTCCAAAATGTATTGAACAACTAAACACCTATTTTATTTTTGAATTTGACCTAGAATTTCAATAATCAAAGCATTAATTACCTTGACACTTCAATTTGTTCTGCAGCTGGGGGTGGGGTTAGATCTAAGATTTACAAAAATCCCATCTTTAGCAATGCCTATCTGCATTATAACAGCTATCACCTAATGAGTCAGAAAAAAGTGTGGTCAAAGGGTATTATATTAGCATAGTGGAAATTACTTCTGACAAAGAGGATGTGGAAGAACAATTTATCACTATAAAGAACATGTTTTTACAAAGGGGTTACCGACTGGATTTCATAAATTTCATAAATACCATTAGTATGGAAATATTAAGTGAATGGGAAATAGATATTACCCCCTTTTAGGGTCAGATTTACATACAGAAATAGCAAGTATGGCCATTAAGGAGTATAAAATTGGGGGCAAAGATAAAAAAGTGACTTGAAAAGGTCATTGATTGTAGAATATAATGAACTAGCACCTTACATTAAAAATATAGTTAGCAACAGCTAGTGCATTATTAGCTCTAATACCACATTAATGAACATTATAGAGTCTGAACATTCATTCACATACAAAACAGCATACAATTTAAAAAATTTTTGAAAGCAATAGTAAAAAAGATTTATGCAGGAGACAGATGCAACTCCATGTGGTTTTTGTAAATCATGCCCCTACACAACTATACAAAAATAAATTATTCTTAATAATGGGTTTAAAAGTCAAATTAAGTTTACCAATGGTAATTGTGCCACAGTAATAGGGTTAGTTTACTTGGCAGCTAGTTCAGGGTGCAACAGTTTGTACAGAGGTAAAACTGAGCAAGTGTTTTATAAAAGAATACAAGAATACCTTTACAATATAAGTAAGCAAAATATGAATAGTGCTCTATACAAACACAAAAAATGTTTGTATGTGCGACTGATATTTACAAAATGGGAATACTGGAAAGTATAGCTAGGGACCCTAGAGGTGGGGAAATTGGATAGAATTTAATGAATTAAAATGGCAATTATGTCTGAATATAATTAATCCATATGGCCAGAATTATATGACATCTATTCATTCATTGTTAAAAATGAAAATATTAAAATATTAATTTTGGTTAATAATCTCCAGTTAAATGAATTGGAGATATTGGAATGTATTTTTAAATGTTTCAAGTGTAATGAGTTTATTATGAGATTATATTTATGTATTTATATTTTATACTTTGTTAAGATTTTTTAGGATGTTTACATAATTCAGACTAGCAATTTACATATGATTGTGGATCACATTATACTATATTTATTTGTACTTTAAATATTTATTTAGGTAGATAATGGTCATGTTTATTCATTCACATTATGCCTTTAAGTAAACGTGCATATAAGGAAATGATGCAAGCAGTTCTGCAGATTCTGAAGAAGTTCTAGTTTGGAATAAAAATGCTAAATCCTGAATAAAGCATTTTGTTTTATACATCTGTGTGCTTTTTTCACTCCATTTTGTTGAATTACGTCCTTTGCGGCCATATGGGCTTGTTCTGAGGTTGGAGGCATTTCAGTTTAGTTATTTGTCTTCTACTCCATCCTCTGTCTGTAACCATTCCCCACTACCTTTCTCCTTTACATACTCTTTTGCACTATATACATTCATAGTCACATGCCTCCTTAACAATATATAGTTATTCTGTACTATATCTTCTATTTTTCACAAATAAACCCTCACTTCTTCCTATTTTACCTACATACTTAGTCTCTAGCCTTTTAAATTCCCCTATTCCTTACATTCCAGAGAAGATACTAGGGCAACTTAGCTTACTTCCTTCATCAAAAATACATCTTTCTTACCTACCCTCTATCAACTTTTAGACTGTACCACCACTAAATATCCCTCTATCCTGCAACTTGTTTTCCATCTTGATCCCTACTTCCCCACTACCTGCCAGCTATAACATACAGATCCCATTACTTAATAATGTTATTATTCAGTGAATCCTCTATTCTTTTCCTACTAATGGGCCTTTGTTTTCCTAATATGACTCTATAATAGCTCTCATAGCATATCTTCAGTTCTGTTCCAACCAGCTATTCAAACTTCCTCCCTACACTCTCCACACTTCGTACCACACCTATTTAATGATGACTCTCACCTTTACTCAAACTATCGACTGATTAGCTCCATTTCAACTCAAACCAAAACAATATTAGGTGGGAAAATACTCTCCAAAAAACAAGTATCAGTAATTTCCCAATCTGCTAAAATCCTTCCATGAGGAGACATTCACCCCAATCCTAGTGCCACCTATTATAATGAACATCAAGACAATTCTCTTCCATACATTACTATAACCCTACAGCAGTTAACCTCAACCCAGGTAATCTAACTTTTGCTGCCATAAATACTAGAAGCATAAGAAATAAAATTGCAGAGCTACATGCCTGGATTACCCACATAAACCTGATATTCTCACTGTAACTGAAACTTGGTTTAAACCCAGCACAAATGACTACAAAATTATATCTCCTGGTTATAATAGCATCTGTAATGACTATGCAAAGAGAAAAGGTGGTGGTATTGCTTTAATATTTAATATTTCCCAACAACTATCACGTCCCCTTACAACAAACTACTACTAAAATTCAGTTCAGTAGAGCTTCTTACAATTTCCCTGAAATTAAACAATTATAAACAAACATGTATTACTGTTCTTTACATCCCTCCTGGCAATAATGCAAATATATTCTAAGATATCCCACATTGGATCTCCATAACAATTTCAAAAGAAATAATACTACTAGGTGATGTGAATGTCAACTGGTTAGACATAAAGTCTACCTTCCTTATATCTAGCATTAACTTATTTGGTTTCACGCAGCTAATTAATAGCCCCACACATTATAGTAAGGTATCAAATTCCCTTTAAGACCAGATCATAACATCAGACCCTTAAACAAACTGAAACCATGCTCAACTTTCACCTTATGACCTTCCAAGTGAATTTTTTAAAATAGCAGCCAATAGCATTGCCTTCTCTGTCTAAATCCTTATGACTAGGTCAACCCAGGAATCCCATGTTCCCTCCCTCTGAAAAAAGTCACACATTATCCCTCTGAAAAAAGGTATTCAACAGACATTGCTAACTTTAGACTTATAACAATGTTATCCCCCTCTCCAAAATACTTGAAAAATGTATTCAAAAACAGTTGCTAAATTATCTTATGCAGGAAGAACTCCTATCCCCCATGCAACATGGCGTCCATCTTTCCCATAGTATTAACACTGCATTTCTAATCTATATAGGTTCTGTCAATAAAGTTACATATAAGAGGAAACTAGTTTTTTTCAATATTTCTAAACTTTTCTAAAGCATTTGACACAGCTTGTCACAGCAAACTTCTTCTTCAAATGTCCTGACTAGGATTTTCTCAGTCCACTCTTCTGTGATTAAAAAGCTACCTGTTCAGCAGGTATTAGTTAGAAAAATGACACTCCACCTATCTCCATGCCTTCCAGTCACCATCGGAGTATCATAGGACTCTGTCCTTGATTTCCTTCTCTTTAAATTCTCACAAACATCTTCCACATATCCACACAGCAGGCCTCCCTAATCCAATGTGCAGATGACTCCACACTCATATTCACATCTCACAATGTGGCACACCTCCAGAAAAGTAATCAGGAAGCTTTAACATCAGCTGAAACATGGTTTTGTAACTCATAACTCATGCTCAACCCTAAAAAAACAAACTACTACTTTTTTTTTCCCCAAATACCTCTCCCATGGAAAACAAAATTTAAGTCTTTTCTTTTGAAAATACAACCACTGAAGTCACTTCGCAAAGCAACTTATGAGGGATGATAGTGGATTATCATCTTAAATTTGACCTGCACATACAAAATTGCATAAGAAAAACTAATGAAAGCAAGGGATGCTTTATATATCCAAAAACTTTCTCACCTATGCAATTAAAGCTACATTTGCCACTACCTGTCTTCTCCCCACACTTCTTTATGATGCTCCCATCCTTACTAACCTTCAGGTGTCACAAAAATCAAAACCTGAAAAATGCTATGACAAAGTTACAAAATTTGCAGTAAATGCTCCACTGTATAAAACTAAAAAGCCTAAACTGGTTAGAACTGTCTCACCAACTAACATATACAGAGCTTCTTACCACATATAAAATTATGCAGAATATATCTTCTTGTCCAACACTATGTAACATTCTGCACAACTATGTTGCTAGTCAATTGTTATAATGACCAGAAACTCCTGCCTGTGCACAAACCTATCAGATATGTTGGGCATTGTCTGTATTCATACCATCGTGCTAAGGCATGGATCACCTTATCTCCATCTGTTAAGTCAATATCCTCCCTTCCATCCTTCAAAACCATTCTGAAAGACTTCCTAGACAAAATCTGGCTTTGTTCTTGCTCAACAACAGGATAAACTATATCCCTAAATGTGGACAAATACCTATTCATACCTTACATCTTCGTACTCTCCCTTCTTCACACACTTCCTTACTTCTATTAATTTCACCCACCCCAACCCCCGGCTTTCTTTCTAAATATACAGAAAGCCTGTTTTTTTCACTTTATATTACAATTCCTGTTTGTATTATACTAACTTACCTTTAATTTCTCAATAAACTGGCTGAAATTACTCTAACTATTGAATCATTGTCAAATAAGTTGTGTCTATTCTTAACCAATATTTTCTTATTATGTTTAATTTGGTATAATTATTTAAGCTATATTTATTTTAGTATTTTCTAAAGACTATAACATTATTATTCTTAAAATGATTTGCAATACTTTGGAGCTTTTCTCCCCTTGCTTGCATATAAAATAGGTTCATACCAAGTCGGGCATTCCCAGTAATCAAATGTCAATAAATAAATAAATACATATTGGCCCTACTGGCCATGCTCCCTGGTATGGAGAATGTCGGTCATACATATAACTCTTGTGACAAACACAATTACATTGGAAATATTCACTGTTCTTATTTGATAAATGTATTTAAACTGGAATGTAAAGCTTTGGTAGAACATCTATTTTATAAGCCATAATTCATTGCATCTGAGACCTGAACCCATGTCAGAACAGGAGCTGAGCTGCTATACTCAGTATATGAGCTCTGACTGTCACAGGTAAATTACCATTTTCAGAGTGTAAGCTGAGGTTTAACAATTTGAACATGACTAGAGATAGACTAAATTCTGATAAGACTTTATGTTTTGGATTTGTCATGTTATTATGTTTATAGTTTGAGGAAAGTATGTGCTCTTGTAAGTTATATTCCTTTGCACTGATTTGAGTGATCTCAATAATACATTAAGGAAGGGGCCATGCATACTTTATATGATATACTGCCCTACACATCTGATGCTGGCAAATATAATGTGTCCTAATAAATACTTGTAACATTATATATCTGCAAGCTTACTTTAAATTCAGCATTATCATGGTTATACTTAATACTTCACGCAGAGTATGTTTAACTTATTGGGCATTCATTGCACATAGTTGTGTTGCAAATGTCAGTTGATAACCTATTTGTGGTTCTTCAAGTTCAGATGCTGCTAATAATTCACTGACAATATTTGATTCTGACCCCATAAGTAAAACAATGTATCTGGATTTGAATACTGTATTGCTTCTGCTGGTCCTCAAGCCTTACTACATTAATACTTTGAACCACTGAGTAAGTTGCACAGGATGTATATTTTCTTGTCTCCATAATGTACACACTGGTGAATAAAGAGCAATAGCACCTATCTTATTTGTGCTAATGGTGGCATGCCAAGTTAAAGTTTTAATTTTTTTTTCCTACTGAAGTTAACTGTCATTCATCGACACTCCACACTAATGGTCACTGATGTGCAATGCCAAGCATCACGCAAAGTAGAAGCTAAAAAATGGAAAAGCATTAATCACTGTATTGATTTTGCTAAGTGGTACTCTTCTAAAAGTGAAATATTGAAAATAATGTTTGCTAGTTTCACTGACATATCAAAATATTTTGATTTGAACCCAGCACCTGTGGCTTTGCCCTGAAACATTGACTATTTTAACAGTGTTTACAAAATTATAACTTGCATTTCTCATACATTTCATCACACCTTTATGTCATTATACTTACTGAGAAAGGAGCAACTCAGAAGTTTACAAGTTGTGACACTGCATACAGCATATACAAGTGAAATGTATACTTGTGTTAAGAAAATCTGTTACTATTAAGAATACTTTTTCAGATATATTTAGAAATTTTTTGAAAGCTCCATATATCCTAAATCATTCTTCGTCTAATTTATTTCCGCATACTTTATTCTCTGGCATATTAGTCACTTCATGCACATGCAAATGTGCCATTAGTGTGAAAATAAGGAGAATAAAACTGGAGACACAGATCAAAGTTATCTTGTTTTTCCATCCATTATACAAACTTCTGTAGTGACAACTCAGACATTGGAAATTGCAATTGTAATTCAGGTTCAAGTACATACAATTGCTTTCCTTGTTAATACTAACTTCAAAATATCCAAAACTGTTACTCAGCCTTTGCTGCATTAACATATTGAACAACAGGAAATATTTCATAATAGGCGTATTGTTTAAACTCGTGTTGTCCAGATTGCTGACAGAAGCACAAAGAAACCAGTCTAATTTACACTAATGATGACATGACAGATTAAATTTTTGAGTTTTTCCCTTCAGGAGCTAACTGTCATTCAATGATAAAGCTGAGAGTCACTGACGTGCAATGACATGCAATCTTTAAAGGATGAAGACAATTAATAATAATAGCAACATTAATAATAATACTAAATTAGTATCACTTTGATGATTTTTCAACTTTATAGTGCTATAACATTATATTAAAATATTGACATTAAGGTTCCTTAATATTACACAATCAGCACCTTCTCTGGAACTGAACTGTAAAAACCACAGCATTACCATAACACAATTGCAATATTTACAGTGTTTGCCACTTCAGCATTGACATTAAAAGGTAGAGAAAGTAGAGCACATATATTTAGCTTGGTAAGTCTAAAATTGTATATTTAGGGAGAAATATACCCATGTTCTCAACTGCCTTTTGTCCTTTCACAGTAGAATTCTTGCTGAATAGGATATTTGAAAAAAGTTACATTACTGAGGCATGTCCCAGTACAAAACATGGTTGCAATATAATAATTCATTCTCCCCTTAGTTTTCTGAGCATTTATCACATTTGATGCATTTATAACACGATGGCATTAAAATTTGCAATCATTTGTAAGTTTCCATTTTGTATATTTAATCTGTATGAACTTCATATGGCTTACAGACACTTCTTACTCAGGAGAACAATTATCTTTTAACCATATTTTTATGAAGGTGGCATAAAGATTATTGCATATGTTAATAAATGTAATTAAGAAACATTAAACAAAAAGCAAAGCCAGTCGAATGTCGACAAACAGAACAAAAATTCCACAGCTCGCTTCTTCTGAATAAAAATTGACACCTGGTCCATATAAAACTCCTGGTAAGCAGATTTCAAGACAAAAAAGACTTTAATTTCTTCTTTTGGCGGTTACCAGGAGTCTTTTATTAACTGATTATTTGTGAATAAAACATCAGTTTGTATGGACAAGCATAAATTCTTCAAAGTTCTATTTGGTGATACAGGTCCTTTCCGACAGAAGGATCTGCCATCTTCATTTGTGGTTTTACCTACGGGTTGTCTTTTGCTTTACTTAATTAAGAAACATGGCTTTAAGCCTATCTTCTCTGATATGCCCTATGCAAGTATACATCCCAGTAGCAGGAGGATTAAGGACTTAATTAGTCAGGCAGTACTGCTAATAAGTCACACTTTCAAGGCATTAGCCAGCCATGGTTCTAAGTACTCACTCTTATAATGCCAGTATCTGTGCATGGCATCTGCTAGGTCCTCACACCATGTTTACCTGCTTATCACCATAAGCAGATTGAATGATTCATGAAGGATAATGAACTGATATGTGATTTTCAAATTCTACATATGTAGTTGGGTCAGTCTGCATGATATAAGCATTACGTGAGTCTAAGAAATGTATTGCTTGGATTCACCAAGTGCTTCAAAACTGAAATGCAGCTGCTTGACTAAATTGTCTTGCTGCATTTTGAATTATTTTGTGAGAACAGCATTACAATACTTGTCAAGATATGTTTTGTTCTTTACAAATAATACTTATATTTTGGATTTTAGTAGGTTTTCCTATCAAATTGTATGGTGTCTGCACTTTGCATGGTTAGGTCTGTAGTGAAGGTAAAGCAATTCCTATTGCAGTTATTGCCTACTTACATTACATGGGTTACTGGAAATATTTCTTTGAAGATGTGAACACATTTCAAACTTAGGAGAAGTAAAAGTGAGATTTCTGAAAATGTTCTATGGTAAGGTTGTTGTAAATACCTAGCAAAACATTTATTCTATTATGAAGAGGTGTGTTCTTGCCTTTGTGCTTGCTGAGTGGAATGGATTATATGTAGAAGGTTTTGTCTTTTTTATTACATAACTCAGTGTTTCTTGTACTTTAAAATTATCTTTTTGTAAGGGAGGTTTAACATAAAAAAGTTGTGTTTTACCACCATGTCCTTAGGATTATTGGCATGCCTGACATTAGAAGCTTATTTTAGTTTAACAGGGTAATGTTATACTAGCCAAAAACTTGTTCCCCTTATTTAGTTGTGTTATTGTCGGGGAGTTGGGGATATTAACAAGTATGTGTTAGATGTGTGTTTACATGTGGGTTTATGTAAGATGATCCAGTTTTCTTAAGCTGAACTTCATATGGCTAAGATCATATGTTTGATCATATGTTTGACCATCTGAAAATCCAAAAGAAATGTAATTACAAAAATCTACATTTTTGCAGGGGGAAAGGTCCCATTGTACACATCATACCCCCCTGCAAATTATATATACCAACTCCAAGATTGCACTACAGTGGGGGAAAGGGTACATTTCCCAATCACCATTGTACCATGATCTTCTTAAAAATGCTTTGAGCTTTTGGAAAGTCTAACATATCATCTCAACCCTATGATGTTTAAGTGTCCCAAAATGTGATCATCTGACATAAACCCATTTATATATATCTATTCATTGCACGTTTTTTAACAATGATCAGCTTGTCGGCACATAACCTTTGTTGATTTGTCTGGTGGCATTGTTATAATTCTATACAGGGATATAGCACCAAAACCATCTGGGTCACATACACCTCAATTTTCAGATGTTGAAAATGAGGTCAAAGTCCAGGCCCTCAATCAACATGGCTCACACATCTAAGTGAGAATGTTAAGTGACAGGTCCTTCCCTGACCCTGTGGCAGCAGGTATCAATGATGTGAATGCTGTGATGGCCATGGCCTTGACTACAAGTCTATCAGACACTGGAACAATGATATGATTGCCAATACCAAAAAGAAAGCCAGGGCTGTTGTACTGGAATGGAGAGTTTCTGGGAGTGGTCATGATACCAAACCACCTCTCACTGAGACTGCGGTATTTCTGTTAACTTTAAGGCATCAAGCAGCTCAAAGAAGTTGCCCAGGGCTGTGATGGATGTGTGAGCAGAGGTAGAAGGCAGCCACAGTGTTTCTACTGTTGACGCTTCTGGTATGAGATATACATAGACACACACACACACACACACACACACACACACACACACACACACACATAATATATAAATATATATATATATATATATATATATATATATATATATATATATATATATATATCTCAGGTCTATATTAGATATTTGAATGCTTAAACATTTGAATCACTAAAGAACGAACTTTAGTGATTGAACACTTAAAAGTTCGAATATCTATAAAAAGGATATTTAAAAAAAAAGAAAAAGTAAAGGGTTTAAGCAGGGGGGCAAGCCCCCCTGCATCCCCCATGTGGGGGCACCCCCCACATCCCCACTACTTAAATATACCAACTCCGAGATTGCACTTCAGTGTGCTACAGTGTGGAAATGGAAAATGTCCCATTTCCTACACTGTAGTGTGATCTTGGAGTTGGTATATTTAAGTAGTGGGGGGTGTGGGGGGAGCAAGGGGCTTGCCCCCTGCTTACACCCTTTAGTTTTTCTTTTTTTTCTTTCTTTCTTTTTTTTAATTTTTATGTATACTCGAACATTTAAGCGTTCAATCACTAAAGTTCATTCTTTAGTGATTCGAACTTTTAAGCATTTGAAAATCTAATATAGACCGTATATATCTATATCTATATATCTATATCTATCTATGTAGATATATATATATATATATATATATATATATATATATATATATATATATATATATATACACACACACACACACACACACACACACACATATATATATATATATATATATATATATATATATATATATATACATATATACTATGTGTGTGTGTATAAAATAAAATTGACTTACAGATTTATGAATAGTTTTGTTTTTGTTTCATGGCTCATCTTTTGCTTAATGCTTATCATACATCTAACAAAATCCATTTTGTTTGTCTAGGCACATCTGGTACTGAGGCTCCATGACCACTTGCATGTGGTATGGGCATAACCTTTTATTTTTCTGCATTTATATATGGATCTTTAAATCTATCTTACAGAAATGTTTACTTCCGCTTGCATCTATTATTGCTTTACTCAGATTTACATAGTACATATCTGATAATTTTTCTTGTGCTTCTTTTCTTGTTTTTATTTTTTATTTTTTTGGAGTTGTAGAGGGTATGTCCAACACTAAGGTTCTGCCTACCACATTTCCTCAACAAACAGGGTTTGGAGACAGTCAGTACGACTACCTCTACCCACTACTTGGAGCCACCTGAGATAGGACATATGAAGAGTAACATGGTTGATCAGGGTAGTGGGGCTACCCCATTTGCAGAACTGGAGGAGTCTTCTCATAGCCATTTTGATGGTGACGTACCACAAAGTGATGTCGGCATATATGGTCAGGTAATATATGCGTTCCATCGTCCCTCTGATGCTGATATATCAGTAGGTACTACACAGTGTATATGCAGAGACATCATGGAAGCATAGGCAAGTTCCAGCAGAGCCTCAGAAGAGATAGTCAGAGTACTGCATGTCATGCATCCTGGCACGTGAGACTGTATGAACCATGCATGTGAGTCCTTGGGCCAGATTGAAATGTCTGTTTAGGAGAGGGACAGCATCTATGGCACAGAAGAACTGCTACATTGTCAGATGTTAGCTGTTGTGGTAGTGCCAGATCCCACTCTGGTATTGGCAATACTTTCACTGCTCTATCCATGATTGAGGTGCCCACACACAAATGTGGTACACCACATGGTAGTGAAAATAGCAATGATGAGAACTTATCCAGCAGACATTGCTCATATCCAGGTAGTACCCTAAAGTTTAGGAGGGATCATACAAGTAGCAGCACAACTCCTGGGGATAGGTAGTTCACAAGGTCTGGCTCTTCAGTGGTGAACTTTATTGTCTACCATATATGGTTTATACTTGTCCAGCATGCCAAGGTATAGTGCTAATACAAATACTTTCACTGTGTTCCTGTACACCATCCCACAGTTTATCTCATCTTGCCCATGACACTTAATTTACTCTCTCACACACACACACACACACACACACACACACACACACACACACACACACACACACACACACACACACACACACACATCTTTTGTGTTAGGGTTGCCTTCCTATAGTGCCTCAAACCTTTGCATGTGATGATGTTTATGCCCTGCCATTTGGACATTTCTTTGTGACTTAGGTTTGTCCATGTCTGATGCTCAGAGTGGATAAGTAATGCTTGCTTAGTCATATATCTGCTTTCATCAAGATTATGTATTGAATTGCATTTTTGTGTTATTCTGCTCAAGTTCAATAGTGTCGATATGTTGTGTTCTTACTGTAGTAGTAGTCGGAGTAGCACAATCGTATTATGTATGACTTACAGCTTGCTCAGCACCTTGTGCAGATAATATATAAATTGCACTATCACTGTTGGGGTGTCTAACCTGGGTTACTTTTATGACTGGTGCACAATAGTGAACAGGCCCAGTATATGTGTTTGAGCAATATATAAAAAGTTGTTTTTTACTCTGCTGGGTGTCATAGTTACATAGTTAAGCTGCATTTTCCTTTTATTAGGGATGCATAACTATGCTTGATCATATGCCCATGCTGATTATGGAAACATTTAACTAAACATTGTGGGTTTGTTTGACATGGGCCTGCTTTGATTCAATGCTCACTTTGTCTAAATGTACTGGGAAAAAGCATTTTGTCCATTTTAATACCTTAATTGTGTATATATTTTATGTTACATGTATCATCATAGGTTGCTGCTGACGTTGCTGTGCAGCTGAGCAATGATTTTTCTCAGTGAAGAACAGTACTTACATATGAGGGCAATCATTTATGTCTTCTTACAAGTTCATCACCAACGTTTAAAACAACACAACTGCCACAAGGCTAATAAACTAAGAAAAAAAACTGGAAAATAAAATAAGCCTGAGCCACCAAGGCAGTAAAATTGTAGCAAACAGTTTAATACAGCACCAACAGACTAAGCACTTTTGCCATAAAATTCAAATGGCTTCTTCAGAGTCAAACCAATTAAGCTAAATTATAGTTATACACTCAAGGTAATAATCAATCATTCAATTAATTACATCAAAAACAAAGAATAGCCCTAAGCTTAGCTACATTTCTTTTGCTATTGAGAAAGTTTCAAACATTAAAAAAACACTATAATGTCTATAGTGTTAGTTAAAAACATTTTAAATGTTGTAAATCTACAAAGGATGAAAACAGAAATATTAGTAATAACAGACAGCAGTAAAATTGTCAGAAAGAAAAACAAATTATAAACAACTCATATTTCTGCAGCCCTCTGTTTCAAAAAGGGGGCTATTGAAACAAAGTCATTCAATCCAAGTTTCCAGCTGGCATTCAGTCCAAACTGCCACTTAGCCTCCTTAATTTCCAACTCAAGTTTACCCCCCCCCACCCTAGCATCACCACAGACCCTGTCAGTAACAAAAAATACAAATCTTTTAAAGTTTAGATATTTCAAGGTATGAATATATAGGGTATTGTAGGTGTTTTTATTTTGATGTCCCTCAAATGCTTTAGAATACGGTTCCAAAGTCTCCTGATGGTCTTTCCTACATAAATACCTGGATAGGATAGACACATTGCTAAACAGACTACCATGGTGGTATTGCAATTACATGTTCCAGAGCAAGCTATGGTACGTTCATACCCCCCCCCCCCCCGACACACTAGTGCCATCATTAATATTTTTACAAACCTTACATGCACCACATGTGTACATTAAAGATCTGTGTGTAACTTTTGTTGTATTTCCACTCTCCAACATGTTTTTAAGGTTCCTACCCCTACTATAGATTGTCCTAGGCTGTAACCCTAATTTTTCTTTCATTTCTTTGTTGAAAAAAAAAACAGTTCCGACTGATCCACAAAAACAAAATGAGTTAGGCCTGTCATATCGGTTTGACTTCCAGTTAGAAGATGCTTAAACATTCTTATAACTAAAAAAAGTTGTATTTAAACACTTGCAAAATGTAAGTTAACTAAACCACAGCAGCCATGAAATAAGCAGTGTTATGTTCTGTTTTGAACTTGCAAGACTATATCTCAGTGGCAGGGAGTTATAAAAAGAGATCTTATGGCATCATAATTGATTCTTATGGCATCATAATTGATAGTTTGCTTACTGGGGATCAGTTAATGCAGATAATAAATGAGATGGCTAATTGAATTGGCTAAAGCAGAAAACTATTGTAGAAACATATAATTATCAGTATCATAAGTATAATATATCATATTTGGGCTTATACCTGGAAGATACCTGAGCAAAGTGTTAGGTCTAGTTAAAAATTAAACAGTTTTTGAAAATAAATTCACTTCCTCATGGGATTCACAGGTTCATAGGTTCATAGGTAGGTACTAGGCTATCGGCCCATTGGCTAAGTAAGATTAGCCAACAAGGTTCACTGGCTTATGCCACCCAAGAAAGTTATTCTCCTGTGCCCCTGTCGAGCAGAGCCACAGAAGTTATCCCCTGGGTGAATTTCCTATTTCCCATCCACTCATCAAGATTTTTCTTGAAGAGTGCTAATGAGGAACTTTGCTTGACATAGATGGGTAGCTTGTTCCATAGTATGGGAAGTCTCTGGGACAGGAATCTACGCCTCCAGCATGTCCTGTTTATTGTGATGACAAGGTTTAGGTCCCTAGAGCATGTAGCTTGAAGGGATTGGGATTTCTTTACATGGAGCATGTCCAACAGCTCTGGGTCTGACATAGCTTTGTATGTTAGGCAGAGATCACCTCTGAGTAGGCGATATGTGACAGAGTAAAGCTGGAGATTTTTGAGATGGTTAGTGTAGGGCATCTGTTTGAGGCCAGTAATTCTTTTTGTGAGAGACTTCTGCAGCCTTTCCAGGTGCTGCAGATGTCTTATGAGGTACATTCCAAAAGGGGCGTTGTACTCTATAACGGGTCTAATGAGTGTCGAGTAGAGGGGAGCAATGAGCTCTTTTTTCCTGGATGAGAAACCTTTTGTAATGAGGTGTGCCATGTAGAAGGATTTCTTGACTACTGTGGCGATGTGATTATCAAAGGAGAGACTACTGTCCACCTGGGTCCCAAGGTCTCTTATCACACATTCGGTGTTAAGTAGACTGTCACCTATGTGGTAGTTCATGGGTACAGAGTTTTTACCAAAGGGGATGACGATGCACTTTTTGGCATTGAATGTGAGGCCATGGCTCTGACACCAGCCATCTGTCTCATTGAGGCCCTTATGTAGGATGCCCACATCATTTCAGGACTCAACTATGGCTCCTAGTTTGCAGTCATCTGAGATTTTCATTAGCCAAAGGCCTTCTGTGTTAGTCTGTACTTCAGAGAATCAGATACCAAATAGGAGAGGTCCCAGGACTGAACCCCTGTGGTACTCCACTTGTCACTGGTTTGAATTCAGATTTGGAGTCTGCAACTTTTACAGTGTGGGTTCTGTCAGTGAGCCAGTTGGCAACCCATCTTGTGACATAGGGATTCATGCCTAGTTTACTGAGTTTAGCTATAATTCCAGAATGGGGGGTGGTGTCAGAAGCCTTGGTGAGGTCAAGATAGGGTAAGTGAACCACCTTACCTTCATCAACAATTTTGGTGACTGCCTCAAAGAAGTCAATCAGATTCAGGAGGCATGATCTGCCTTTCACAAACCCGAACTGGGGGGGGGGGGTCCAGACTTTGGAGGTTACCAATGTCTTTGTTTATGAGTTCCCTGATGATACATTCCATGCCCTTACAGACCAGGCTCATCAGGCAAATAGGGTGATAGTTCCCGGGATCAGTGGTAGCTCCCCTTTTGTGGAGTGGGATAACTGTTGCTGTGCACCACTCAGTGAGCACAAAGTCTGACGTGATGCTATGATTGAACATGGTGCCTAGGTGGGGAGCCAGTTCATTATGATGTTCGTGTGAAATTCAGCCTGGGATGTTGTCCAGTCCCATGGATGCTGTGTTTTTGGGTTTCGAGAATGCAGCTTTTACCTGCGTAGTTGTGATTACAGAGACTCTGCATTCTTCCTGTATAGATATGGTCCCTTTAGGGGGTGAGAGGGGGGTAAAGTTAGCACTGAACCTATCTGCCAGGATGTTGTCAATTTCAGTTAGTTCTGTAATTTTCATGCCTTTGTGCTGTAACTCAGAGCAGATCTGGGTGTTGCCATTGAGATTCTTGACATAGCTATAGAATGCTTTGTGGTTGTCCCTAGAATCAGTGGTGATTTTGTTTTCATAGCTAGCTTTGGAGGATCTTATACGGAATTTCAGCTTCTTACTGAGGTTTTCCAGGGAGCTCCTCCACTCATGGGATTTTACTCTCTTTTTTAGCAGTTTCTTCCTTCTGTTGTAGAGTTTGTTTAAGGCAGGGGACAATCAGAGTGGCTTCCTTTTTTTGGAGGATAGTGTCTTGGTTCTATTTGGAATAGCATGATCCATGCACTCGTGTAAGTGCTTAAAGATCACATTTGTGTAGGATTCGGCAGTCATAACTGTATAGTCCATCTGCATGGGTGTCATGAAGTTCGCCACTTCTGTCTTAAGAAGCATGAAGTTGGCTTTGGAGACATTTTTTACCATGGTTTCCTTAATGGGGGGTGGGGGCGGGATGTGGATATCTAGGGTGATTAGCTTATGGTCAGAACTGACTAGCGAGGAGTTGACTTCAGTTGTGGAACACCAGTCACTCATGTTGGTAATGACTAAGTCTTCGATATTGTTGCCTGTGGTGGAGGTGTGAATAAGTTGACCCAGGGTATTGGAATTTATGAATTCCAGAAAGCGTTGAGTGAAGAAGTTAGTACATGAGTAGTTTTCCGAGTTAATGGTGGGATAGTTGAAATCACCCATTATTAAGGTGTTTGGTTGAACCCTAATATTTTCCAGTATATCAAGAAAAGAGGAGGGGGAATCTTGGGGCATGGTGGGGGATCTGTAGCAAGCTACAATTTGGATTGCAGTTTTGCCCAGAGTTAGTTGCACTTGGATAACCTCAGATGCATTATGCTGAGCAACTAGCCTGGAGGTGTGGATATCCTTAATGAATATGGACACACCTACGCCTTTGGTATTCCGGTCCAGGTTAGATGGCCGAAAAGTGTGGTATGAGTTATAGCCTGATAATGCAGGGGTGCCTTGAACCAGGTCTCAGTCACTGCACAGATATGGATGTTCTCCATTTTAATTAGTGCCTTGAGGGAGTGCATTTTGAGATTTAGACTTCTAGCATTGAGTAGCATTACCCTCAGTTTTTGCTTGCCTTTCCTGTTACTGTGGTGAATTTTTCATTTGACACTTGCCTAAAAATGGCACTATAGGATCGGCAAGAGTCTTAGCCAGTATCTGGAATCCCAGGGGTGACAGGTGCAGGCCATCTTTGGCAAAGCATTGTGGTCTATCGACCATGTTGTCCCAGGCCGACAGATACTGTATCTCCTTAGAATGACACCAGAACCTTAGCCAATTGTTGAAGTCAATCATTTTGTCCTTGTACTGTGGTATCATTCTGGGCGATGGCAGGATGCTACTCAGGGCTAGGGTCATACCTGCTTGGGCTACAAGATCGGAGAGTTCTTCCATGTCTCTTTTCATGTAGTCTAGGGAGGTACATCTCAGGTTATTCACACCAACATGGACAATGACAGAGTCATATTTGTACTTGTTGTGAAGTGACCTGAGTGTGTGGGTTATGTGGCAGATCCTGGCACCTGACAGGCAGCTGACAGTCACCTTCTCCTTGTTTAGCCTGGTGAGTGGGACATCAGTGTGCCTGACTATAGAGTCACCTATGACTTGTGTGTTGGGTACGTTGTTCTTACCGTATGGGCTGTTGTTGAGTGGCACACTGAGTCTGTGGGCTATGTTTCATTTGGGTAGTGTTGGGTGGTGGAGGTTGCTTACGTTTCTGCTTTGGAGGTCTCCGTTGCTTGAACAGATTATTATTGAGAACCTCCATGAATGTTTTTGTGTTTCTATGTGTGAATTTTGGTGGTGTAGGTTTAGTGGGACTATGTGATGAGTGTGGTGCGGTGCAAGTGTTTACCTTCTCCTCTTGACTGTCAAGTTCAGTCTTGGTTGGAGAAAGTTTTACCTCCAATTTGGCTAGATAAGTGCATCTCTCACAGGTTGTAGTGTTGGGTGGTAGGAGGAGAGGGTTGTCTGTGTACGTGAGACAATTGCTACATTGCCCCAAGATGTCCAGATTCATCAGATAGACAGGAGAGAACACTGGGAGATGACCCTTGAATATGTCTGAATAAAAAATATTTTCATCTAGACAAGTAAAGAAAGTGAGTACAAGAGCTGTTTTTCTCTAAGCAAGTGAGGAAAGTAAGTAAGTACAAAAACTATTTTCCTCTAGGTAATGAGGAAGGTTGAGTGCTGTAATAAGTTGTAGCTTATTTAGTGATTACAACAAGTTCTGAACAAGTGCTGAGCATGAATAAGCAAATTCAAGTGCTAAAGCTAAGAATCTGTATCTGAACTAGACTAGTTACAGGAAAGAATCAAGTGCAAATGTGGGCTTTTAAATCAGAAAGTTGAGAGAGATGGAAAAAATTGACCAAACGGCCAATAACTACAATTTCTGAGCCAGAAGCCACTCCTTATGTGGCAGATAGGTTACCTAGTGCTTCCCACTCTGACTGATAAGTAGGCTTCCCTCCAACACAGAAAGGCTTGGGGGCCTCAGGAGCTTACAAACAGTCCTAGATATAGCAAATCTGTATCTGGACTAGACTAGTTACAGGAAAGGCAGGAGACAAGCATACTATTTTTTGTTGCAGTTAATCAGAACACAGGGAGATTCTAGCAAAGTTTTTTTTTTTTTTTTTTTTTTTAATAAAGGAAAGGGAGAAAGGAGAAGCAGAAGATAATTCAAGGTTAGGAAACTAAGTGGGTTGGCCTTCTCAAATCTCTCTGTATTAGGTAGAATGAGTTAATGACACTAGACTGGGAGGAGTGTCCCAGATGAAATTTACAGTAGGGGCGGGCAACTGCAAAGCCACCAAGTGTAACAGCAATACACCAACAGGGACGGAGGGTGGGGAACAATACTACAGCTGCTAGCTACACTCCTTTAGACAGTAAACACTACAGAAATATTTATCACAGCAGAAGAACAGCAGTGAGCCACAAAATGAAAGTCTTTAAACAGATAAAGGAGCAAGGACACTCTACAGAATGCTTTTAAATGCAAACAAATCAGTTATATAATACATTCCTTGGCAGGAAATCAGAACAAACAAACAGGTGCTTAGCAAGTAGAGGAAATTTGTCGTTAATACCATTCACACAGTGAAATTAGCTAAAAAGCTTGATATTTATCTCTGTTGCAAGTGAAAAAGAGTTTTCCATTTTAAGTATGAACGGAATGGCAAAAGTTTTTTTTTCAAGTTTGTTAGGCAACAGAATATGTTATGAGATTTTTATTTTATATTTTTTTCTACAGAAAGCCTCTTTTGGATGTTGCTATTTATTAAAATAATTTAGGCATCCTGAAACTAAAACCATTCTGATATATATTTGTCTGGGATTGACTTCTGGTTAAGATATTCTTGGTGATCAGCCTGCCCTCTAAATAATCATGCTTTTTGTTTTTTGAACCATGTAGCAAAAATGCAATAGATAGTTTTTATTACATCCCAGTTAATGAGGTTTTTTGAGCAAACATCCCATTTTCTACCAGTTTGGCTATTTTGTCATCACAGTCAGTAATTCCGTTTTCAGACTGATCTACACTTTTGGAGATGTCAGCTAGCAATAAGTTTATACTTGGTAATTGATTAGACAATTTTTATATTTTTTGATGTAGTGGACGGTGGGCAGATTTTAAACATTCTGTAGCAAAGCTTTGTTCTTAATTTATTTTTGTGGATGAGTTTTCATTTCTTTGATACCACTGACTTCACGCATTTTGAGTTGTCTTTCTTAAGTGTAGGAATTCCTGAGTATTTTGTTTAAGAACTTTGCTCTTGCATAGCGTGTAGCTCTTCAGACATTTTGTATCAGATGAAAATGAGATGTTTAGTCGTAAGACTAAATTTTCTTTTCTTCTCATCCCAGCAGAATCGACACAAGTATTCCAGCTCTACTTCTATCAAGGTAGAAAAAAGGACTTTTTAACAGTTTCAAATAACTTTAGTAGATTACTGTGACCCATGAAATGAAGATGGCAATTTACTAGAAGTTTTTTGCTTCTATATGGACATCTAGTGCATCTGCTGTCTACTCCTTGATGGCCATCTTACTTCCCCCAACCTCCTACCTTAATCTTAATATAATGATCAACAAGGTCACTGCACTTCAGAGAATGGAGATTTCTACCACTTCAATGAAGAGTGCCATCTAAACAGTGCATTTGTCAAGCTGTTGTTTGATAATACCTCTGTCCTCTTTAACTTCTGAATTAAATTAACCTACTGGCCAGTCAGCGAGAAACACAATATAGACAAGCTACCAGAAGTAGTCTGAGGTGAACTTTAAGTTAAAAGAAACAAAATATTCAGTTTAACATTACACAGGCACCCGGCTTGGCAATTATTTCATTGCTATTGCAAATGATACTGTCCATTTGTTCATCTAGATTTTACATCAGAAGTTAGTCTAGTCAAGTGGCAGTTTTTGGTGTTCATACAACAGGACTTTTGGGATTGCTGATGGGGAGACAATTGCTCCATTAAGTAAGGACATGGCAGTTAGCAGTTTGGTCATTACTAATCCACTGGGTGAGCAGGAGGCAGCAGTTGGGCATGATGACATGTCGCTGACTTTGTTTGATTTAATGTCATTGGGCATGGTCAGGTCATGGTAGTACATTGTGCAGGAGTAGTTTTGTCTGGCTTGGATTTACTATTCGAGGTGCATTTAGGGTTCTACCGCTATAAGCCATGATGGTGGTTTAAATATCCTATCACATATAATGGGTAGTCAGGGTGTTGGCAAGACTGCTGTTAAATGGAATTTTGAAAAGAGATCTCAGAGGGTTAGTATTTTCATTGGGCAGTAAAATATGTCTGCAGTTGGATGTGAGGGTATGCAATTTCCTCTGTGAGGTTTCATGTGGCAGTAGGCTTATTGTTTGGTTGTCTAATTGGTTGGTGATGACCCAGAATCATTACAAAACTTTTACTGGTATGGTATTTCACTTGTATACAGTGGGTATGCTAAGGTTATGTAGTTATGTATGGTTTGTTACTTTAGCTTTGTAGAAGCATCAGTGGTTGCTTTCAGCTGTTTAGGCAACTGGCTAACTTTGTTGTTTATGTGATAAGGATTTGAGAGGGGCTGGAATGGATACAGTTTGGTTAGGCAGGATGGAGTACACTGAATGATGTTTGACTTAATGCCTTTAATGGCAGTTAGGTTGTTGGAAGTCTGGTCAGAGAGAGGAGGAACAGCCTGCTCAGGCTGATGGGCAGAGAAGAGGGGCAGGCTTGCCCTCTTCTCTTCCCCCTCTGGAGTTGGATGTTCAGTTCAATAAGTCCAGAAGGAAAGTGAGCAGTTGTGCTGCAGGACAAGTAAATAAGAAAGCAGTGCTGCTTATTTGATTGGAGGTTTATTTCAATAAATTGAAGATGAGCGGTGTAACGCTGCCTTGTAAGTGCCAGGATAAGTTAGCAGGTGGAGGCTGATGCTTATTCCAAGGATGAGTGGTCACGCTGCCCTTATGTTTATTTGTTATGTTTTCTTTCCAGGGATATTATTATCACCTGAGTCATGTTTTGGTTGAATTTATTAACTATTGATTAGCAATCATGTTTAGGAAAGTTTAATAAAGGTCGTCAAATGTCATTCAGTGTTATGTGTGTATTGAATGGGACCAGGACAAAACAACATTTCTGGGAAATGGTCCTGAATACATTGGAATTACCTGTGTATTGCTTTCAAGTGGTGGTGCTTTTTACATTTGCAGTCTACTAACACTAATGAGATATACTAGTTTATCATACTGAATGGTAATACTTTTGAAATTTCTGCTTGATATGTATTTGCCTGCATTACTGTACTGAAAGCACTTCACTCCTTCTTTTGCCTTTGCATATAAACCACTCTTGCAGGTATAGTAAAAAACATGATTTAAAAGCAGAAAGCAGCATTTATTACTTAACTTTTCTTTCTTTTTTCTCTTTTTTTTTTTTAGTAGAAGCATTTTAGTCATAATTATTAGCACCCTCAGTCAGCCTCACCATTCTCCTATCCTGCTGGGCTGAATTATATTCTAATTCCTCATTGGTGAACAGAGAACACATAACATAATGGCTGTTTATCTGTTGCGGATTTTTGATCCTTAACATTTCTGAGATGATCACTTGTATTATTCAGAAAGGGATTAAAGTCACTCTTGACTTGCATAGTATGTGTGGTTATTTTTTTTAAATATTTAGTTTAATTTTTGAAATATGCTTTTATTCATTAAGCATGTAAACAGTAAAGCACAGACTGTCATACAGTCATTATACTTAATCCATCTGTGCTTTTATTCCTTTTTAATGCAAGTTGAAATAGAAGGTGTGCATCTTCCTTTAAATTGTTAAACAGCTTGTCTAGGTGATTGCTGTTTCGTAGAATGTTAATATTTTCGACTTTGTTTTGCAAAGTTAAGTTGCAGGCAGCACTACTTCACCTTACTGTCAAAGCCAGAAACTATACACACATAAAATGTAACAACTGAAAGGAAGTTTTAAAATCTTTCAAGCTCAGCTTTCATTAAACAAAATATATTTGCCGTTACAGGTATACTCCATGACAATCTGTGCTTTGATAATTTGGTGCTTAATAATTGTAAATATATATATATATATATATATATATATATATATATATATATATATATATATATATATATATCTCTATGGGAATTTTGTAGAAATATATATAGAAGAAATATAAATCTATATACATACATAGGTATCTATCTATATACAGATATAGATATAGATAGATCTATATCTATATAGGTGTATCTACATATATCTATATCTATACACACACACATATATGTATATTTTGCTTTTCCTTTTTTTCTCCATAATTAACCTTCCTGTCATTATAGCCTTTTAGTAAATAAGTGATATGAGGTGATGTGGTATGCCAGAGTATGGTGGATGGATAAGGATTATACTTCATGGCTGTGCAAACTGCCATACATATGACTCATTTTTCCCTTTCTAAACATTGTGATCTTAGGGAATAACTGAGGTTTTCTGTGCTACTGTGAATTGTTGAGGACTGCCGTGTCCTCCACAGTTATCTGCAGAGCAATCACAAATACCTGAGGCCTGTTTATGCGGATTGGTTGCCTTACTCAGTCATGTATTACTGCAATTTGTAGAGATGAGTATAAGATGTCCTAATCTGTTCACAAATCATTTAAGTGGCCCTGAATTTATGTGAGCAAGTTTAAAGCCATCATACTAACTTGAAGTTACTTGAGTTAGGGAACAAATGGTTTTGGAAACCACAAAATTCGTAAAATAAGCAATAAATATTAAAAATGTTAGAAATTATTAGCAAACACTTCATAATGTTGTTAGATTACTGGGTTGAGGACTTGAGGAAATGTGTACTTTATTGTTATGACAGTCAGATATGGATAGTTTATATGAGTATAGAAAAACTATCATTTATAAATTGAAATTCATTGCAGCAGCACTAGAAATGTGAAGTATCAAAATAGCAGTGAGACATATAACATTATTGTGGCGCCATTTACTGGTTGGGCACGCAGGGAAGAATTATATACTTTACAATGATTTGATTGTGAAGTACAAAATTCTGAAGGATGTTTTCTTGACACTACATACCTGGTGCTTTACTGGACACTTTTCAGTGAGAACTCTGAATGAAAAGTGACAGTAAGAAAACAAGAACATGGTACAGTTGGGATACAGGTCTGTTAACAAAGTGCTTCCCTTACTGGTGTGAATGTGATCATGCTGATCACACATTAGCTCAACACAACCTTATTTTCTGAAATGGGACTCTGCATGTGCATATAAATATGAGTCTTGTGTCAGATAACCTGTGGTTGTACTCAGATGTTTGATTTATTTGTGGTAAAAGCAAGCATAGTTTCATTGCTGTGTTATTTGATGATGATCACAACAAACGTTTCAAATGTATAACTTTGGCATATTATTTTAGGTTCCGTAAAAATGAAAAATAGGGATCAAGACAAAGAAAGGATAATTTTAGCCATGGTGAGATACTCATCCTCATGGCAGCTTTTAGGGCATATGGCAAATGTCATTTTGGAAAAGGTAGCCCAAACAAGATAACAGGGTAAAGACCTGGAATTAAATGCTATTGACATAAGTGATGTTGGTAGAAGGAACAGCATATTAACACAATTCTAATGATATGCTAGGACATGCCAGAGCCAAGGCAAGGAAGAATGAAATTGCCCATTCCAGTACTTGGGAGGGGGCCTCTTCTACTTAAGCATTTAACACCTGATGAGGAATGCCTCCTCTTCATTCATGGGGATACTTGTGGCACAAAAGATGATGACACTGGAATAATTAGGGGTGGTATGTACGCTGGCTATTACAATGTCTGCAGCAGCAATAGACATCTCCTCAGGAAGACTGGTTTAAACACAATAGCATATTAATATAGATAATTGAATGCTGACATGGAATGATAGCATGACAATTACTATAAACAGGTGAACCATCCATGTCTGCATAGAATGACAATGAACACAGTGTACATGTTGTGTCCTCCATACCTCCTTACTCAGCATACAGTAGTGTATGTTACTTTTTATTAGTAATGTATTCAATCCATTCATTACAGGGTCAGTAGCAGAAACAAACAGTTCCACTATACCAATAAATTTGGAAGATATAATCAGTATAATGGCTATTGTTGATGCTGCTACTGATAATAATAACATAGTTATATTTATGAGGCAGCATGATGAAGTGGAGTGCAATCCTCAAGTTCAATGAGAGGATATCATATCTCACAATATGTTAGTAACTTTGCAGCAAGTGACAGTGTATCACAAAGTCAAGCACATGCTGACATTACATTTCAAGTTGCACACATTGAAAACTTGTGCAACTCTACACCAGTACCTACATTCTAGATGAACATTTTCAGGATGATAGCAGAAATTCAGGGATAGCAGTGTCCACAATGACATCTTTACAAAGGGGTAACAGTCACAGGAATGTGTCAAAACTCTCCAGGAAACACATAAAGCATTGGTTTCCCAGCAGCATATGTGCCATAACTGCATTAAGGCACAGAGCATGGACATGGAGAATCAGCTAGAAATGGTCAGAGTCCTCCAGGGTGTCCATGAAGATTTCCAACACCACATGGAAAGGGCAGAGAGTAGGGATATTACCAAGACCACACTGATGCACTATATGGAGACACATCAAGCATCCATGACCGCCTCTGTTCATACACTAGTTATGACTTACCAGACTCAAGTATGAGTCAGATTTGGAAGAAGAACAGGACGCAGTACTGCCCAGACACATGTGGAAATATCACATGGGACTACAAGTGCTTCTCATGAAAGTAGTAGAATTTGAAGGTGGCAACAAGCACAACAGATTTCATGCAGGCCATGTCATCTTCTCCTAGGAGAACCTCTCATTTGATGACCCTGTCTTGCAGTACTTTCAGATTGGTGTCTGTAGGATCACCTGCTGCAATAGGTCAAGACATTGGATCAAATCAGCATTGAGGTCTCATTATAGTCCGTCTTGAAAATCAGTTGCACCATCACCTACCCTATCTTTAGGAGACGTCATATGCTGTTCATTTGACATTGACCCACTGTGATTCAAGTGTCACATTTCAATTACTTATAATTTTGCCTTCACACAGATAAGTCATTGTTTAACTCAAAGGGGAATAAGTTATTAAATAAAGTTAAAAAATGTGTGGGTGTACAGTATAACCCAGAATTAAGACACTTTTCAACTGCATGAATTTCATTCCAATAATGGTATTGCTTAAAACTTCATGGAAAAGTGAAAAGAAAGTTTACATCATAACATAAGATTGCACTGATGTACCCCATTAATTCTCTATGCATTACCATTCTTACAGCTGGCAATTACTTAGAACATAAAACAATGAGTACACACTATTAACACTACAATATTACATGAGTATCCTGCCATGTAAATGAAGACTGCTGCAGCACCACCCTCACCACCTCACAGATGATATTTTTGTCACTGAATACACAAATTATCATGTGTGATAAAATGAAATAATCTCATTTGCAACACCTTAAACGAGAACAGTAAGTCAGTCTAAATATGAAATAGTTAAAATTGAGGAAATATTGTGTAAAATAGCAAACAATGTTAGATACATTTTCTTTTTAATCACAAGGTACACACTCGTACAATATACTGAAATGGGAATAGGAGATTCAGAGTGTGCATACTTATGTACAATACCTTTACTTAAACTCTTGTACAAAACAGTCAGATGTGTAATTATTTATTACAAGATACCCTATGACATTAATGAAATGATGCCAGTGAGCAGTAACTTTTATAAACATTAATGCCATTAAAAGTATTTAAAAATATTTATTTAAAGATATGAGGGAACATCTAATGAACAGTAGACCATGCACCACAAAGCATAGCCCACACATTTCACCACATGATTCAGTTATGTGTGTTTTGAACCAGAAAGGAAACACTAACCTGAATGTCATGGTCCATGCTTCTGGACTAGACACCACCTCTTTATCTGCACAGCTGTATGCTGTGCTTGAGCCTGTTGCATGGAGTCTCTTACTGCTGCTTCTAAGTGGTCATCATTAGTAACAATATGACTGGAACTCAAAGCTGCAGTGACAGCATGGGTCACTTCATCAAAAGATTGGTACATGATCATGTTATTTGATCTTCAACATTCCAAACACCCTCTCAATAAAAATACAGGTCTGGGACAGGGAAGTGTTATAACTATCTTCAGCAGCTCCACCTGGATTTCTCATTGTTCTTATCAGCCATGGTTCCAGTGGAATCCAGTATTATCAAAAGACAGAGTGAGAGAGAGAAGGGGAGAGAAAAAAAAAAAACAAAGAAAAAAGTGGTTTATTGCATCTTACTGTGTCCAGCTACGTGTGTGTGTGTGTGTGTGTGTGTGTGTGTGTGTGTGTGTGTGTGTGTGTGTGTGTGTGTGTGTGTGTGTGTGTGTGTGTGTGTGTGTGTGTGTGTGTGTGTGTGTGTGTGTGTGTGTATATATATATATATATATATATATATATATATACACATACATATATATATATATATATATATATATATATATATATATATCTATATATATATATATATATATATATATATATATATATATATATATATATATATATATATATATATATATATATATACATGGGTTACCTTAATTTGATCGATAGTTCATTTGATGTAAACTCATTTGGTCGAATGTTCATTTGATCGACAACCACTATTCAAGGCAAATAACAGGGAGTTGTCCCCCTCCCTAAGGTCATGCGACCCTGAAGTTGGTATATATAGTTAAGGGGGTGTGTGGGGTGGAGGCGAAGCCTCCCACCTATTTTCGTTCATAATCTGTACTTTTTGTGTTATTTTCTTCTTTTGATGGAAACTAGGTGGGGAGCTTTGCCGTCCCTCACACTCCCCCAACTATATATACCAACTCCAGGGTCACACCACCTTGGGGAGGGGGACAACTCCCTGTTATTTGCCTTAAATAGTGATTGTCGATCAAATGAACATTTGACCAAATGAGTTTAGATTTAATGAACTATCGATCAAATAAATAAATATAATAATAACTAATAATAAATATATATATGTGTGTGTGTGTGTGTGTGTGTGTGTGTGTGTGTGTGTGTGTGTGTGTGTGTGTGTGTGTGTGTATGCATATGGGCATCCTACCATACAGGAAGAGTTGGTAAAGTGAGCTAGTGTGCTAGATATGGGAATCATGTGCACTGTCAGGGTACTGGGCAGAGACATTTTTGATGCACGTCCATGTATCACACAGTACCTGGCAGCTGATGGAATGGTAGCCCTTCCTACTGTGGTATTACTCATTGCATGTACCAGCAGGTGCCCTAACTGCATCTATCTGTCACACTGAGCTCTTCAAGGAAATGTGCCATCCCATAAAAGGCACTCATAGTCCTGTCCTGGTCCTATGCTGACACCAGCAAATTGTTGTACTTATCCACATATGCCAAGAGTACATGAAAGAACTGCCAAAGTATCCTCAGGACAGAAGTACATGAGATGCCCAATGTGTTCCAAGTCTTGTCTCTGGAAGGTCCCAGTGACAAGTTTAGTGATATTACACATACCATTTAATCCACAGGGATAGGAAAAACAATCATTAATCAGTACCTCCCTGGGGGCCATACATACTCACTAAGACCCTTACAATATACCTGTTTAGTCTAAATCTATTAAGTGTCTCCTGATTATCAAAATTATAGTGAGCTATTCTCTGTCTATATCTCCACCTTCTTGGCTGTTGAGTGCTGCTGGGCACAGGTGGTTTTGGTTTGGTTAAGACAAGAAGCTTAAACTGCAAAATAGCAAGGCTAGCAACATGTGACTGCATCATCATGCATTGTAAAGTAGATAAAGTGTTATTCTGCTTTTTATAACAAATTTGCAGAGAACAAGGAAAATTAGCAAATTCTGACTATGAATCACAAACAAACAGGAGAGGCAATTATTAATGTATGGAGATTTATATCACTTTTCTTTTACAACTCATTACTAAATTTGCTTACGTTAAATTGTCCAATGCAAATCATTGTAAATGGTCTCACTGAATCGCAGCTTAGCTGTGTTTACATGCATACGCCACAGATTGCCTTTATGTATTTGCATAATGACTATGAATATCGTCCCACATTTTACTTACATGTCAAACAAAACATAATCTGCTAGCAACAAAACTCAGAAAACAAAAAGAGGCTTGAGAGGCTGGGAATGGAAAAAGTAAATGATCAAGCAAAATGAAAGATCCTGCAGAAGAAAAGCTAAAGTTTAGGTGGGAAATTTCGATAAGCTTGATGGGTAAAGGTGACCTGAATGCATTGTTAATCAAAAATCTATGGAATATTGAACAGAACATAAAGAGTGGTCTTTAAGGAATGCAGCTCTAAAATTCTGAACAATGATTTAAGTAAAAAGAAATAAAGAAAGTATGAAATGAGTTTTCCGGAGCACTAATACATGCCAGAAAATTATTATAACATGTAGAAATAGGTCGATATAATTACATGATACTTGAAGTGTTTACCTTATTGACTAGAGGTGCAGAGTTTGATTTTCTCCAAGGGAAATTGGTTAGGCTTAAAATAGTCCACAAGGGTAACTAGCCTAGTCCTTACCTAATAATCTGAGAACCCGCTGCATCAGATGTAGATATGGAAGCCTGAGCCAGCAGACAAAAAGCCAAGCACAACCTGACAGCACAGAAGAAAATGAAAATGCATTGAGTACATAAGCACTGCTTATATAACATGTATCTAGACTACAGTACATGCAGTTCTTTTTTTCAATAATCTGTCTTTTATTGTTTTTCAATTACATAACTACACACTATAAATATATACAATATATACATGATTGCTTCCAAAAGTTACATAAGCATTATATATTAATACAAATTATTAAAAAAGAAATACAACATGAAAAAGTCAACAGTCTGTATTATTGTTACGATCTATGTCAAATCTAAGATTGAATCAGTCTTATAAATATGTGTCCTGAGTAATAGTGGATAAGAACCCTAGGCCAACACAATATTGAAGATTTGATATTATTTATGCTTTTCTTATGGTCATTGATTAACAATTTAATATGTGTCTGATTGCTAATATTCTAAAATTTTCCCAAGATGTCTGAGTCGGGTTCAACCAGTTTGAAGCTATGTATAGTTTCATTAATAAACAAATATTCATGATTATGATCAAGTTATCTGGAGGAATATGTAGGATCATAAATTCCCAAGAGAGTGTTGAATGCTGGTATCCCATTTTCTGTAATTGAAGTTTTAATGAATTCCAAAGTTTAAAAATGCATTTGCAACTCCAAAACATGTGAAACAAGTCAGCTGTCTGGTCTGTACAATATGGACATTTAGGCGAGTTCTTTGAGTCAAATTTATGAAGAATAAGACGGGTATAGTAGGCATTGTTAAATATCATCAATTGTGTGAATAATAATTTCTGAAGGGACACAGACTTTAATGTTAGATTAAATGCTTCCAGGATCTTGAACTAATATTAATTTTTCCCTCCAATAATTTGATAAGAGAATATGTTTATTGTATTTCATCTTTTTTATCAGTTTATATGAAGTAGTTATATATTTTTTACCTTGTATCAGAGCTTCCCACAGATTACAACATATATTTAATTTCTCTTCATTAAAATCAAAGTTATTAAAATAATTTATAGCCAGATCTTTAAGTTGTCTCATGATAATTAGATAGGAAATAGGAAGACTTTTCTCTTTTAAAATATCGTGAACTGATACCCCAAGAAAGGGGTAGAGATCCAATACAATTAAATCCTTTATTAGGGGGAATTTTTGTAAGTCTATCAACTTATTCCCAATTACTAAATTTGGGTTCTTGTGAAATGGTTGAAACACCATCATATATTTTAGTAGGTTTAATGAGGTAAAAAGATTTTGAATTGAAGTTACATAACTTTTAATATGTTCCATTAAGTCATATTTACTGAGTGTTCCTCTATTCAGAAAGGGTAGAGCTTTACAGTTAATTCCCACTTTAGAGTACACACAGTTCTACTGTGCTTTATGTTACAGTAATTATAACAGCATCAAAACAGCCTACATGTTTATATTCACTTATAACCTTATTATGAATGGAGCCCGAAGAAAATAAATAAGAAAGTACAGCATAAACTTGTTTTTGTGTTTGTTGTTTTACATGAACCTCTTGGGATGCTAGTTTGCAATTATAACTCCAGAGAGACCTTCACAATGATAGCTTTTTATAATAAATATTTTATTTTACACTATTTGTTTCATGCTGCAGTGCTATAAAATGGCTGATGTAATATTGCAGTCCTTAAAAAACAACTTTTGCTATGTGAAGTGGGTCACATACATTTACAGAATTCGTTAATAGTCCATGTTAACTCATTCTGGCACAGAGAAATTAATGAATTTTGTATTTCTGGTAATGTTTAGTACACACTTACAGTACCATTGCCCTCATAATTGATCAACCAGTTTCATAATCTTCTTCAATCAACATCTAGAAATACAGCTGCTTGACTGGAAGTTCATTTTTATAGCTTGACGTCTTGCAAAGTACGTCTGTTGTGGTTTCTGTCTGCCTAATTGCTGTGGCATTTAATGTAATGTAAAGATCTAGGAAAATTGTTCCTCTGTACAGTTCATTCAAGGGACATTATGTGAGACTCCAAAATGTTTTCCATTGCACTAAGTTTTGAAATAATTGAAGGGGCTCACTAGATTTGGGAAGGGGATATGAAACCATCTCCATTCTTCATGCACAAGAGTAGCTATCAGCTTCATGGGCAAGTATACTTAAATTGTTCCTGTGTGATTATGAATGTGAATTCTAAGTTTGACAATGCATGTTTTTATCTGTTGCACCAATGCTGTGTATGTGTGCACTTCTAATTATTTCAAAACTTGTAGTAGTGTATTGGCATGCACTTATAAATCCTACACTTTAACTATAATGCAAACTTAAAAAAATCAGTGTACAGTGTGCTATGTTTAGAATTATGAAAATCATGTGCTACTAAGTCACAGAAACTGTGTGCAAAGATAGTTACAAGCTTGGATTTATTGAGATATCATAATAGATAACTAATTTTCACCAAACAGCAGATATGTTTCACTGGCTCAGTAGTGCTGAATGACAAAAAACAGCTCTACAGGAATGCACTCAGGCCAACACTAAATATGAACACATGTTTACACTGTTATTCACAATTTATTGTCATAGATTGTTGCAAGGCATGCTGTCCACAAAGCCAGTGTGCCGAACAGTCACAGCCCTTAAGGCTAAACAACAAACCTGATACACTTGTAATAGGTGACTCTATCGTCAGGCACACTGACGTCCCACTCACCAGGCTGAACAAGGAGAAGGTCACGGTAAGCTGCCTGTCGGGCGCTAGGATCTGCCACATAACACAAGCACTCAGGTCACTCCAAGGCAAGTACAAATATGACTCAGTCATTGTCCATGCTGGTGTGAATGACCTGAGACGTACCTCCCTGGACTACATGAAAAGAGACATAGAAGAGCTCTCTGAGCATGTAGCCCAGGCCGGTATGACTCTGACCTTGAGTAGCATCTTACCCTCACCAAGAATGATGCCACAATATGAAGACAAGATGATCAATTTCAACAATTGGCTTAAGTATTGGTGTCATCCAAAGGGGATCCAATGCCTGTCAGCCTGGGATGACATGCTCGACATGCCACGATGCTTCACCAGGGATGGCTTGCACCTGTCACCCCTGGGCTTTTGGATATTGGCAAAGGCTCTTGCTACCCCCATAGTGCCTTTTTTAGGCAAGGCTCAAAAGACAAACCCAGCTCCATAGGCATCACAAGGGATAAGAAACTAAGAGTAATGCTACTCAATGCCAGAAGTCTAAACCTCAAGATGCACGTACTCGAAACTCTCCTTAGCATGGAGAACATCAATATCTGTGCAGTAACAGAAACCTGGTTCAAGGCTCCAGAGAGCACCCCAGCACTACCAGGTTATACCTCATACCATGCTTTTCGGCCCCAAAACTTGGACCGAACCACAAAAGGAGGGGGAGTATCAATATTTGTCAAAGATACCCACACTTCCAGGTTGGTGGCACAGCACGAAGCATCAGAGACTATCCATGTGCAACTAACAGTGGGTAAAACTGCCTTCCAGTTCATAGCCTACTACAGACCACCCTCCCAAACCCAGGAACCCCACTCGGCCTTCCTGAGAACACATGAAATTATGAAGGTCTCTCCAAACACCATTATATTGGGTGACTTCAACTACCCAAATATAGACTGGGAGCATTACTCTAGCTCCAACACCCTAGCCCAAAGGTTCCTAGAATTTATAAACTCAAATGTTATGGAACAAGTTGTTACCACTCCCACAAGAGGGGAAGACATACTAGACCTGATCATCACCAACATGGGGATTCTATGCTCAAGACCAGAAGTGTATCCCTCACTGGTAAGATCAGACCATAAACTAATCTCACTGGATATTAACATCCCAACTCCACCCCCTGCCCTCAAAACCACAGTGAAAAACTTCTCTAAAGCAAATTTCACACTCCTCAAAACCAAGGTGGAATCCTTCAAAGCCCCCTGGCCTGTGGAAAATATGGCCCAGACCGCAGAATCCTTTATAAACGCATTCTATGAACACCTTCAGGAATGCATGGATCATGCAATCCCAGATAAAACCAAGACTCAATCCTCCAAAGGCAGACGTCCTGTCTGGTGGACCCCAGCCATAAACAAACTATACAACAGAAGGAGGAAGCTACTACATGATAGAGCAAAATCCCAAAAAGGGAAGGCATCTCTGATCAGTATTAGCAAAAAACTATGGGCACTCATAAAATCGTCTAAGGCCAGCTTCGAGAGAAAAATTGCACAGGACACTAAGGATAATCACAAGGCTTTCTTTAGTTATGTTAGGAACCTGGGTGGGAATTCCCAGATATGCTCAGAATTAGTCCAAAATGACAAAAAATACACCGAACCCACAGACATCGCCAACATCCTAGCTGAGAGGTTCAGCGCAAACTTCTCCCCCCTCCCCACCAAAAGGGCAAATATCTATCCCAGCAGAGTGCTGCCCCCCTGACATCTCAGATGCTCAGGTAAGAGCTGCCCTCTCCAAAGCAAAAGACACAGCATCAATGGTACCAGACGGTGTCCCGGGCTTGGTAATACATGAACTCCAAGAACAGCTAAACCCAAACATAAAACAGCACACTACAGGATATGTACCCAAAGAGTGGAGTACAGCAACAGTGGTCCCTCTCCACAAAGGTGGTGCCTCAACAGATCCTGGAAACTATCGTCCCATAAGCCTGACTAGCTTGGTCTGCAAAGCTATGGAAAGGATCATCATGGACCTCATAAATAAAGATATTGGGGACCTACAGACACTTAATCCTACCCGGTTTGGCTTTGTTAAGGGCAGATCCTGCCTCTTAAATCTGGTTGATTTCTTTGAAACAGTCACCAAGGCCATTGATGAGGGGAAGGTGGTCCACAGAGCCTACCTGGACCTCGCAAAAGCCTTCGATACAATACCCCACTCGGGCATTATAGATAAGATCACCAGCTTAAATATAAACCCCTATGTCACTAGATGGGTTGAAAACTCGCTCAAGGACAGAACCTACATGGTTAGAATTGCTGGAGCCATGTCAGATTCCAAGCCAGTTACAAGTGGCATCCCACAAGGCTAAGTCCTGGGACCTCTCTTGTTCGGCATATATTTCTTGGATGTACAGGCCAACACGGAAGGACTGTGGCTGACCAAGTTCGCAGATCACTGCAAACTGGGCACCATAATCGACTCTCCAGCCGACACAAGCATCCTCCAAAAGAGCCTAATAGAAACAGACAACTGGTGCCAGAGCCATGGCCTCAAGCTAAATGCCAAAAAGTGTATAGTCATCCCCTTTGGCAAAAACAAAGTGCCCACAAATTACCACATAGGTGGTAATCCATTAAGTACAGAAGAAGTAATTAGGGACCTGGGAACCCAAGTTGACAGCAATCTCTCATTTGACAACCACGTGGCCAAAGTGGTTAGAAAAACATTTTATATAGCCCACCTAATCATGAAGGGATTCACATCTAGATCAGGGGAGGTCATCGTGCCTCTTTTCTCATCCCTCATCAGGCCCATAATTGAGTACAATGCCCCTTTTGGGATGTACCTTACCAGACACCTACAGCAACTGGAAAGACCCCAAAAGTACCTCACCAAGAGGATCAAAGGGCTCAAACAGATGACATATGCTGCCCGGTTAAAGAAACTCCAGCTCTACTCAGTGGCATACCGCCTGCTCAGAGGCGATCTGTGCCTGATGTATAAAGCCATGTCCAACCTGGAATTAATGGACATGCTGCACCTCAGAAAATCCAAATCCCATCGAGCTACGCGCTTGAGAGACTTGAACCTCAGCACTGAAATAAATAGGACATGCTGGAGGGACAGATTCATAACCCAGAGGCTCCCTTCACTCTGGAATAAAATCCCAGTCCAGGTTAGGCAGAGTCCCTCATTGACTGTCTTCAAGCGGAATCTTGATGAGTGGATGGGAGCTGGTAGGTTTACCCCAGGTATCACTTCTGTGTCACTGTTAGACAGAGGCACAGTATACTAACCTCGAAAAAGGGCATAGCAAAATTAATTTAAAATGGGTGGCGAAAGCCAAACACACTCTGGCTAGGCTTATAAATGCCCTAGGGCAGATAGCCTAGTATGAACCTATGAACCTATTGTGTCTGGGAAAGTAGAAAAGCACATGGCTTTCATGGATACCCAATAAATGGGCACTTGGGGGCTTGTCAAACTACCCTGCTACCAGATAGGTGGGGATTTTATCATAGTCTTGGACTCAATATTATACAGGATTCCCTCTCATTCAAACAGGCTATAAAGTCACAGTCTTTTATTTTACTGATGAAAGTTGCATTCAAGGAAGGTTGTTGGATATTTAGTGTCTCTTTAATCCTGAAGATCATGAGTTTACTTTTATAACTCCTGGGGGTTATTCCTCCAGTAGAATTGAGTACTTTCTGATTTCAAATGCGCATGCCAGGAGGTTTACAAAATGTGTTACATTAAGAGCTCCTCTTACTGATGAGAAAGCAGTAATACTAATGCTATCACATAGTGGAGAGATTAGGTTCCCAAGCATACCTCTCAAGTGGCCAGATTTTTACAGAATGTCCACATTTTTGTCTCACATTTTTGGTCTGTTCCTCATAAAATTTGTGTTTTTCCAGCAAATCTTTGAGGATTGAAGTCTCTAAATAATGACAGGCATTTGGGTATCAGGCTTTATTACTGCTAAAAAATGCATGCTAACACAAGACCTTTTATTCTAGCAACTTTCTAAGTTAATAAGAGGAAGATTTAAAATCTGTCACTATTTTTCAGTGTCTGTCCCTCCATGATTTTTTGCTTTGCCAATATTTCTTGTGCTATGATGTAGAGAGGTTTGTCTCCAAGACCAAGTAGGATGGATCCCTTGATATTGTGCTTCCCTGATGTATGTGCAGGTATTTATAATAGTATGGCCAAATATCTGAAATGCAACCCCCATGTAAAATTCTACCCATATTTTAGTAGAAGTGAGTTAAAAGTGAGCTCAAAGCAGCATGCAAATGAGTGAAGGCTAAACTGCTTTTCTAGATGGGATTTGAAATCAAAATTTAGACCAGGTTAGTCTTGCTTGGAGAGATGTCACCATTGTAAAATTTAGAAACCTCTATGTCATCATAAGGCATAAGGAGATTATAAGTTTTTTTAATATCATCATAATGCCTTGAGGTAGAACAAGATTACAGTTAGTTACAGTGTTCAGAAAATGGCCAGAGGAGAATAACCTACACACTTTGCTAGCACATAGATTATGATGTAGATGCAGACAAGCCCAGATAACAGCAATCCATTTGGAGTAATTGAAGGGATTAACCTTACAGGGAAATATATCAGTACTGCTTTTCTGAAATATTATGACTCTCTATATGCACAAGAGGATAAGACCCATTATTGAGTATGGTGCCCTCTTTGGCATGTACCTCACAAAGCACATGCAGCAGCTGGAGAGACCACAGAGGTTCCTTAACAGGAGAATCCAGTGCCTCAAACATCTACCCTATACAGATAGTCTAAAACCCCTGTCCCTCTAATCAGTTTCATACAGACTCCTCAGAAGTGACCTGTCTGGCATACACAGCAATCTCAGACCCCACCTTGATGGGACTACTGCATATCTGCAAGTCAAGCTCCACTCAAGTATCCCATATGCGCAACCTCAACCTGGTCTGTGATATCAATAGAACATGTTGGTAGGACAGATTTGTGACCCAGAGACACTCCCTTCTGTGGAAGAGACTCCCTCTCCATGTCAAGCAGAGTGCCCCATTATCTCTTTTAAGTGCAACCTGGATAACTGGATGGGAAACAGAAAATACACCCTCTGAGATTCCACCTGTGTCCCTGTTGGACAGGGGCTTTGGATGCTGACTTGTCTAACATGGGTTAAATTCTTGGCTAGGCTTATAAGGGCCTCAGGGCAAATAGCCTAGTAACTTCCTATGATCATATGATCCTATGAATTTTTTGAAATTTCTTAAAGGAATGGGTCTACAGGAACTTTAGTGGGTAGATAAAGGTGGGCCATATCAGTCAATTTCATTTGATGAGGACAGAGGAGCTATTACAAACTCCCTGAGAGGTAAAGCAACTGGGATGGACAGGCTCAATGTCGAATTATATGCCACACTGACTCTAGCAAAGGCTGGTAGTGATTAATTGCAATTTTCAGGATGATGGGAAAGTTAACTCCTCTTTACAGATCTCATCTATTCCTGTCCTTCCCAAACCTAGGAAAGACCCTACTAAAGTCAATAATTACATGTTTATCTCCTTTCTGAGTGCAGACATTAAGAAATATGCAAAAATGTTGGCAAATAGGTTAAAGACACTATTGCTGAAGCTTATACATTCCAGCCAAGCAGGGTTTAATCTGGGAAGAAGGAGTACAGGTGATTTAAAGACATAGCAGGTACACATGCAAAGAGTGCAATGAGCACCTGGACTGTCCATAGCAGTATAAACAGATTTTGAGACAGCTTTCAACTCAACCAGGTGGGAATATCATTGGATGGTGGGCCTTCCAAGGGAATTCATTAGGGCAGTCCAAGCTGTAATGAAAAGCTGATGGCTAGGGTCTTAACCAAAGAAATGTTACCTTTCCCATCATACCCTATCTCACCAGCACTCTTTATATTAGCTATTGAACCATTAAGCAGGACCCTGCATTCCAGAATAGGTATGGAAGAGTGGGAATTTCTTTGAAATTGAGATGAGAATACTCTGGTTTGCATATGACTGCATGATACTTTCTCAGGATCCCCAACAAAATCTTCCCAACTTAGAATTCCTTCTACAGGAGTTGTCATGGTAGTTGGGATTAAAAGTCAACAAACTCAAAACAGTGATGAACCCAGCCAACCAACTAACCAAAGACTGAAAGCAAAGAGGGTCTAGGAATCCCTTTGAATGGATTCCTCCTTTTCCGATATACTAAAGTATTCAGATCCACCCAGATGCTAACACAGTAGTTAGTAACTTGCAGTGTATCTGAGGTAAATTCTATGCATGAGTGCCTGTGCATGGTTAAAGATGTCTAAGTCTTTCTTTTCTAGGTAGAATAGCAGCAATTAAAATGTTTGCTGCCCAATTGCTTTAGTATGTTTTTCTCTATATTATTATGCCAACCAGCCACCATTTGCACAGAATTTCAGCTCTGTTGAATCAATTTATTGGTTCATGTAGGCAGTGCCAATTCCCAAAGCTAGGTGCTATGTTGTCAAGTCGTGTCTTGGGTTTAGGCATCCCACATTGATATAATTATGCTTACACCTTTATTCTATCCTCACTTTTTTCTCATTGGGATAAAAGGATACTCATCTGGGCATAATTGTAAGGGATGATACACTAAAAGCTCTGAGCTGGCATGACAAAACATTACCTAATCATTTCAACAAGGTGGACTTTGACATCCCAGTCCTTTGTGGCCAACTTTTCTCCAGCAGTAGTATTGAGTGCTGCCATCCATATTTGGGGATGGCCTCATTTCAGTATTGTGAACATGATGTGCAAAATGAAGGATGGCTTGGGAAAGGGATAGTTTGTTCTTTGGACGTAATAACAGTAGCCTAAAAGTCTAAAAACATGTTCTTGCAGACTTTGACAGCAATTAATGTCACCAAATGGCTTCTGATACAAAAAGTATAACCTGACTTGCAATCAACATACCAGTCACCAATATCACTTCTCAATAGTATACCATATGTCCACTCCAAAGTGGTTACAAGCCTTACTTCCAACATAGTAATATGACATTTAGTCTTACATGCTTTACTTCTTCTACTAACTAAATACCAAAAAATCCAGGTACAGAACCACGCTTGAAGGTAATAAAAACACTTTATTCACAAGGACAACTGGTAATCTCTTAAATATTCCAATCCTTGCTCATTTGGAATGCAAGAAAAGAGAGAATTTACATCTAAGGTTACAAGATACTCATCACCTTGCAACACATAATCAGAAAGAAACAAATACAAATCTTTTAAAAAGTGTTCAGTCCTTAAGCACTATGTTACAACCATTCAAAACAGGTCTCAAAGACTTCTCAATAAAAATCCACACAGACTCTGTTATCCAGACTGAGCCAGACACAATAGGTCTTAAAGGAGGTAAAGTGGCATTTTTATGTATCTTAGGCAACCCATTTATACTAGGAGTAACAGGAAAATCTACTACAAAATACTTATACATATTCTGAGATATACAGTTTTCTAAAAAAACTATTCCTAATGTGCAAATTAAATCTATCAATAAACATATCTACTTCAGCAGCAGTGATCATTCTATAAGTATTAATATCGATCAGCATATTCAACATTGACTCAATATAATACACTCTATCCATCACCACGATGGGATGCCCTTTATTAGCAGGTTTAATAATAATGTCTAAATCACCTCACAGAGAGTTCAAAGCTTGTGTTTCAGCAAAAGTCATGTTATAAAAGTTTTTACCTCTTGTGACCTGATAAAAGGCTCGATACAAATCTTTTTCACAAGTTCTCATAAAAATATCAAGAACTGGTGGAAGCATGGGTAAAAAATTACTGGAGCGTTTAAACAAATCAAAAGAATGGCCAGATTGATCATTTGCACCATATATTGTTTTCAAGGCTACACTACGCTCAAACATTCTAAGTTCAACAATAATACCTGGCAAGTCCACCTGACTTGCCAGAATAAAGGTGAGCCCTTTATAAAACACTGCAAGCTCTTCCAATGATAAAACCCTGCTGGAAATGTTGAAAACTTAGCTGTTTGGCACATTTTTTTTATTGTTTGTACTTGCCCTGCCCCAAACAACTGTTTCTTCTTGGGATTCTGCCCCTGTAAACCTGTTTGAGGATTCCCCTTCTGACACATTGAAAGGGAGGGGCAGCAAGGGAAAAGGGTGATCCTGATTGGTAGATGGCATTTCTGTTACATTAATCACAGGTTCCTTCTCAAAAGTGATTGTCCTCATCCTTGCAACCAGTTTCGACCCCAGTTTCTGCAAAACATTATTTCTTTCATTAGAGTCAATCGGCGCACTTGACAATATAATAGAATCTGCAGTTGCTGGGCCAGTAAAAATGTTTGAATGCACAATGCCCATAGCAGAAGAGGGTTTATCAAAATTTTTATTGCTATTACACTCAAATTGTATTAGCCTGTCGCCAGTCTCTCGGCCAAGCAAACACATGACCTTTCTGAAAGTCTGCTAAGTCTCTCTTTAGCTTCTTTTGTTTAGTCAACAGTAATTTATTGTCATAACTCTGTATCTGTTCAATAAGTTGAGATAAACGAGCATCCACCGTTGTATCAACAGACTCCCTATACAGTTTATTTTGCATGAGCTGAATTTTATTACATAGTTCTCATTCTATAGGGAGGAAAAACTCTATAATTATATGTAAAATACTAGTATCTATGATAATTTGTTGCCAGCTTGCCAGCAAATCAGGGAACAAAGACTGGCCCCATGCTTCCACCAGTTCTGGATATTTTTATGAGAACTTGCAAAGAGGATTTGTATTGAGCCTTTTATCAGGACACAAGAGGAAAAACTTTTATAACATGACTTTTGCTGAAACTCAAGCTTTCAACTCTCTGCGAGGTGATTTAGACATTATTATTAAACTTGCTGATAAAGGACATTCCATCATGGTGATGGATAGAATGTTTTATGTTGAGTCAATGTTTAATATATTGATGGATATTAATACTTATAGCATGATTACTGCTGCTGAAGTAGGTATGTTTATTGATAGATTTAATTTGCACATTAGGAATAGTTGTTTAGAAAACTGTATATCTCAATATTTATATAAATATTTTGTAGTAGAGTTTTCTGTTACTCCTAGTATGAATGGGTTGCCTAAGATACATAAAAATACCACTTTACCTCCTTTAAGACCTATTGTGTCTGGCTCAGGCTGGATAACAGAGCCTGTGTCGATTTTTGTTGAGAAGTCTTTGAGACCTGATTTTAATGGTTATAACATAGTGCTTAAGTATTGAACACTTTTTAAAAGAGTTGTATTTGTTTCTTTCTGATTATGTGTTACAAGGTGATGAGCATCTTGTAACCTTATATGTAAATTCTCTCTTCACTTGCATTCCAAATGAGCAAGGATTGGAATATTTAAGAGATTACCAGTTATCCTTGTGAATAAAGTGTGTTGTTTTTATTACCTTTAAGTGTGGTTCTGTACCTGGATTTTTTTGGTATTTTGTTGGTCTTTTGTACTTCCAAGTCAGTTCACCAGCTGGGCGTTTCTGTTGTTTGGATTTCTTCTCCTAACTATTCACCAGTACTAGATGCCATGTAATGCATAGTACAATAATTTCCATAAAAAGACCACACAAACTCTCAGTCAAAAACGGTTATCAATAATAAACCCACAGATATTGAGATATATCACAATCAATCTGTTAATTCTAAAGTATCTACTAAAATGACAAATGTCTTAGATAAAAAAGTGGATATATCAAAAGCTTGTCACAAAAAAATGATAAATACCATATCACAAAAGTATAAACACCAGCACAAAACTAAACGCAAGTTACTTTTAACGTGTGGGGAGATTCACCCTAATCGAGAACCTTCTGTGAATAATACTGTCATTTGCAATCTTAATTCTCCTTTCTATAGTATCCCTACTGTAATAAAAGTATGTCATATAAATCCAAATACTATGCAAAATAAGATAGACATTAGTTGCTAGATATTTCAATACTTATAATATAATCCCAATAACAGAAACTAGGCTTAAACCACATACAATTGTTTTGGCAATACAATCTCCAGCCCTGGCTATGATATTATCCATAATGAAAATACTAGTAAACAAGCTAGTCTGATAACAATTATATATTCAAGATCTTTTGTATATTATTCCACTGCATGTCATAGAAATACCAAACATCAAAACTATTGAAATCCAAATAACAATACTTAAAATTTACCCTCCAAAAATCAGTATATAGTACTTTCTAGTACACAAAATTACCCTCTGAGGATATAGTATCTTGGATAACTTCAATATATATCTATATCTATATCTATAACATATATATATATATATATATATATATATATATATATATATATATATATAGATTCATTTTATAATCTCAAAATACTGAAATATTGAATTTCAGTATTTCAAGACTATAAAACTGAAACATCAAAAAAAGAAACCCAAAACCGCGACTGTGAAAGTGCACACAAACACAACTACACCTACCTCTGCACAACAACACAAACACACACTCACACACTTACTATAAGCAGGGGGACAACCCCCTGCATCCCCCATGTGGCTGCGCCTCCCCACCCCCTACTTATATATACTAACTCCGAGGTCACACTAAACGCCAACACACACAAAACCCACCAACATTCAGTCCACACCCCCATCGCACAAACACACATCACACAGCTACAAACACCACCACTCTCAACACTGACACACTCACACTCTCACCTACGTACCCTAACCCACACCTAACACTCCCCGACACACTAACAAACACACAAACCCTCCCCAAAACCCTTAAAAACACCACACTTACCTAATGCACCATCAGTATCATGGGTTTGACATTTCCGGGTTCGATATTCTGCAGTTTCACGCATCTGCAGATTCGACACTTTGGTCTCGAGATATTGAAATTCGACATTTCAGTACTTTGAGTTTCCAAAGTGTTTATATATGTAGATATTTTACTTGAAGTAATAATCCTAGGTAATCTTAATGCTGATTGGCCCTATCATACTCATAAAGCTATTCAAACTAATATCAGCCTCTATACATTAACACAGCTAATACATATGACCACAAGGACAGATTAAGTTACTGAAAAAGAAGCCATTTCTGACTGGATACTGACAACTCACCCCAGCAAATCATCCCGTGTAAGAATTATGCCTGACACCATTAGTCAGTATAACCTGGATCTGCCATATAGAAACATACCAAAATACACAAAAAATTAAATCTAAAATTGTTAGAAATGCAACCCAATTCAGTGAATGGAAACCTTGACTGCCTTTAAGCACAAAAGCTCGGAAGCATTAAAAACAGTCCATTTGATATAGTGACTCATTTAAAGAAAACCTTTATCCCCACATTAAACTCAACAACATCTCAAAGTAGAAATCAAATCTGCACCATGGCTTTTACGACATATTAAAATAAGCTAATTCTTAACAGAAATAATGTATTGGAGAACTTTTTTTTTTCAAAATTCCAATCTGGAACAATCTATCCCTGCACCTTTCTCAATTTATATTTGTAACAAGTAGCTTGCTACAGCTTATACACACACAAAAAATTGAACATCTTCAGCTCTGATGGCAAATGCAGTATTGCCATTCATTCCTGAATGCTATACATCATTACTGACTGAATGGTATCTGCCAATGACAGCCCCAACACCTTGCACTCAGAGTGGCTGCCAAGCTCACTCCCACCCTAGCTATACCTCTTCTTTTGAAAATGTAACTAAGAATATTGCAATAATGCTAAGGAAAATAGCTACAGCCTATCAACTACAAGGAAGAACAAGTGTTAACATCATAAATTCATCTAACGTTATTGCCTTCTTATACAACTACCTGCAACATATTGCTGTAAACACTAGATCAACCCGGCTTATCCTGCTTGTATACACAATGTTTGCCTGCTACATTCTGGCCTATTTACTATTACACACTGCGTAGCCCTCTATATCACACTGCCTATGAACAACTCTGAACAACTATACCTCTATACTATCCTATTACTACTACAAATTTATGACCATTCTGCTTCATCCGCCCCATTGAGCAGCAGGTACTCCTATCTTGCCTATCAATACCCATTCACCACTCTGTTTTCCACCAGAAAATCTGGCAGCACACTACTTTCCACCCACTAACTTAAAATGTATTACCCTATTCTTTTATTCACTTGTTCTACCACCACTTCCATTTATAACCCTCATCCTTATGGTATCTTTCTTACTTACTTTCCTTTTTCTTCTTGGTGGCCAACGCTTTTCGTATTAAAGGATTTCCTTACTCTCTCTATCTACTCTTGTTTTTACTTTTCTCTCTTCCTTCTATCCACTCTCTCCTTACATTTTTCACCTAGACTCTTTATTTCTTTTTTTTGCCTGCTGCTTTTTTCCTTCCCCCTACCTCCACTAATACTCACCTACCACCCTTATACCTCCACTGTGCTATCTTTCTTAGCCCTAAACCCTCTATCCTTCTTTGTTTCTTACCATCTGCTCCTACTTCCTCCTACTTCCACCCCCTCCCCCACCATATCCTCTTTCCCACACCCAGTGCATCTACTTCTCCCTCACCTATACACCCTACTCCTCCCTTTTAATCCACACCTCTCTTCACTACCTCCTTACTTCCTTTCACTATCTACCATTTATATCCTTATTCTACACCCCCACTATCTTGGCAGCTTCATACCTCAACTACATTCCTCACAAACTAGTTCTTATCCCCTCCCCCCACCCAATATTCTACCTTAGCTCATCTCATACTTACAAAACTACTGTCATTCTTCAACCAACTATTACTACTTACTTCTGTTTTACCACCACTCCTTCCTCTTATCTCAACCTCACTCCACTCACAATAATCACTCCACATTCCCATCAGCTCCCTCCTGTCTACCACTTTTTACTTGTTTCTCTCTCAACTATCCTTCTAATCCTCTTATTCCCATCTATTCTACAAACACAACAATATCCTCATCTTCACAAACAACTCCCTCTTAACATCCAATATCCACCACAACCTGAAACCCCCCAATATTATAACAAACACTACCAAACCTCCATGGTATATACATTAATTCCTAAAGCTTAACTAATGTCTTGGAGTTGCATACCATCCCCCAGGTTAAAACACCACTGTCCCACATCTCTCCATCATATTTGCTAACTCACCCCAAAGTATAAGCTCTCACCTCCATGCCACCATCAATACATTTGAATATCTAGTCTAATACAAAGGCATTAAACTCATAAACGAAAACATAATAGTGCTACCAATTACTCCCAGCCAACAAAAAAAGAGTACTTTGTTGTAAGATCATGGGTGGGGTCCTTGCTAGCATTTCTCCTTCTTGCCATGGCTTCCTTTGCCAACCCATTCCTTCTTTCTCCAATGCTGAATTAACATTAGTTTGACAGGGCAAAATAAACACAAACAAATTTGGTATAGCCTCACTTTTACATAACAAATTTGGCTTAAAACCCTTTCACACGGATACAATATTAGAATTTTATCCTCATTTTAATGAAACCATTCTTTTAGTTTCAACACACCCCCTAACTGGTCTTCCATTTTCAGACAATAAATAAATCTTTAGCAACCTTCCCCCTCATCACCAAACCCTCAACCTCTTGGTATAAGTCTCTAAAGACTTCTCCGCTCCCATGTCTACTGAACCCCCACTCATACCCTGACCCCCACTACTAAGCATCTGGCTGACTCACTCTTCCTCCTGCAAAGTGACCACCCATTCATTTTCACCAGAACCTATTTTCTATTTTCAATAACTTCATCTACACACTGAATTCGGAACACAAAAACCAAAAAAATCAACTTCCTTGAGGCCTTGCAAAAATATACTCCATGGCGCTTGCCACTACCCAACAATGCTGTAAACAAAAAACTCTTTGATTCTAAACCCATAAACACCAAGTGCCCCATACAACCAAAGCCCACTTTAAACAAAATGCTGTACCCTCAAATAACCATCTCTGTAACTAATCATGCGACTGCTAGACCCTAAAAACCACACACCCAACACCCGCCAACTCCAAAAAACTAATCACAAAATAACCAACCGCGCAATCAACAAACTTCACAACAGACCCTCCCAAAACTCCCAAAACATTTTACAACTCAAAAACCAATCCCAGTACCCAAAAAAGGCATAAATACCCTCCTAAAGCCCCAAAAACAAGAGATAGAGATAAAATGGAAATAAATGCATCAGATATAAAAATGGCTATTTTCATAGACTCTGTTACCATAGACCTCTCATCCAAATCTAGTAACGCCCTTAAGAACAACTTCATCCCCTGTTTCTGCATCCCTCTTATCATCAATTCAATTCTCTACACTCACCTCCAAACCCCATCCTAAAACCCATTCAAATCCCCTACAAATGGAAAACCTCCTACAAGCCATAAACCATGCACATTCCTATTTCTCACAAATTTCATAAGTGCATTTGTTCCCCATCAGCATCCTAATCAATCGTTCTATATTCAATCGCTTGTTACCTGGAAAAAAGAAATCACCCATCATTTAAAAGGCATTGCCAATAGTATCTCACAAAGGAGCATATAACAATTGTGTTGTTTCATTTTATATCAAAACTTCCTCCTATATCAAAACTTCTAGAAATGTATTCATCTCCTATTATTCAGACCTGTCCACTGCACTCTACTTGCTCCCCACACAACTTCTATCAACTTTCTCTATCTTCTCCATTCCTGCTAACTCCAATGTGTCTGTTCTAAATCTTTCCTATGCTTTCTAGTACAATTCTCTTAATTTAACATACAACCTCCACTATTTCTCCTAACTAAAATATGTTTTCTCCTATCTAAAAATTATAGTTTAAACTCTCTCTCTCAACCTCTCTTCAACAGGCAACAATCTCTCCAAACCTCTACAAGCAACACAGCTCTTTCCATCTCCACCTTTCTCATCTCTCCCACCGGTTTCCCCAAGGTCCTTTTTTGGGTCCTTTATTCAGGATATTTATAAATCATTTCCTCCATTTCCCTAATTCACCTATTTGGTGTTCTATATTTTGATATATTTATTCCTGATTTTCTACTCTCAATCCATCAAACTCTCTTAAAACGCCTTCAAGACCACAGATCTACCACCACAAACATGGGAAATGGACAATTATCTAGCACTCAATGCATCAAAAACAAACTTAATAGAAACCACCCTCAAAAATGCTACCATTGATAGAAGCTCATTTTTCCATCGCTAGCCAGAATAACACACAAAACCAAACCCTAATGACGCCAAACTACTAGAGTCCAGATTGACTTGAATTATTAATTAATAAACCAAAAAAACATAAAAAAAAAAAAAACCAGAAAATACATTGCTCATACTATACACAATCGATTCTCACTACATCTACATTCCTCCATTTGCTGCTACTTCTCCTCTCTCCTATCCCCTCTGCTAACAAACCTCCTCTCACAACAAACCCACATACTCTTCTCAATAAAATAAACAATTCCTCTAAAAAAAATTCGCCAAATTTCATTTACTCCACAAATCACCCATCCATGTCTGTCCATTCCATCCACCCACTTAACTGTATCTCTCTTCTCTCTTACTTAGCTTGCTTTTTTCACTAATTTTTTTTGTCCCTACTTTAGCTCTTTTTCTAAAATGCACCTCCCAAAAGACTCCTTTATGTAGACTCCTAAGATCTAATAACAAAACCCTAAAAACCAAACCTAACTCTTAAATACTGTCTCAAACCCTACAAACCCTCCCCTTTGCTGTCTAACTTCCTCCCTTCCTCCCTCCATCCCTTCCCACCACCCCATCTTTCCAAAAATAAAAATTACTAACATTCAAATCTAACATCCTCATGCTCCTGCTCCCTACCCCTCCTAGCCTATTCTTCACTTCCTCCTCTTCAGCTTTTTTTTATATTATTACCAGACATTATAAATAGCCGAATAAATAGACATCTTACTTTATAATTATCTTATAATTATTTCACTAAACTATATATTTACTGCAGCAATTTTGCAGCACTTACAAATTTAACATAAAAAATAACATTTTATTATACCTGCTAAATCTTTTAGTGTTTCAAAAAAAAAAAAAAAAAAAAAAAAAAAAAAATTAAATTGTAAATGCTTTATTTTGTTCTGTTACCAAACTACCACTACCCTGTAAACTGCTGTAATCTTTTTTTGTTTTTAATGTTTTAAAGCTTTGTCTTTAACTTACAAATGATTGGAAAGCTGCTTGCTGTAACTTTTTGTAACCTTTTTTTTTTGTTTTTTTTTCTCCCAGGACTCCAAAAAAAAGGGTTCTTATTGGCCCAATGGACTATCCTGGTAAACCAACTGCAAATAAAATAAATAAATAAATAAATAAATAATAATATACTAGTCTTCAGGAAAACAATAGTAAAAATTCCAAAACAGTTTTAATCAACAGTCAATAAACTTACACAACCTGGTAAAAAAATCACACCGCTGCCTTTTCACGGAGGAGAAGAACCATAGCATAGCCTGCAGACTTAATTCATACTAGATAAATGTTGCTAACTCCCTTCCAAAACTCAATGCACCCAACATATAAATAAGTGACATGGACAGTTAGTACCACTTTCATATTTATCACAGCTGAATAGAAAATCAGAAGCTAACAGGATTTTAAGAAATCTGAATGTGCAGTTTGCAAAAATGTGGGATTCACTAGAGAAGACATTGATGCTGTGTAAAATCAAAGACAAAATAAGGAAGGGTAACTAAACAAAAAATGTATATCTGTTTGTTTGTTTTCCTTAGAGAGGTGTGTGGTGCTGTTAAGAAAGGAAGGTGTATTTAAGTTGTAGCAAGAGGTTTTCCTTGGTAATAGCTGCCTATCTTCTCAGGTGTGTAATTCAGACATATTCCTGGTCAAGAGGATATACATATTATTTTTTACTTTTTATCTACTATCTGCAGTAATAGAAATTGAGTTTCAGGGGTAGACAAACGCCAACGTATCTGAAGGTGCAGCTGGTTTTTAATGTATTTGATTTGTGTGTACAATTTCACTGTCACCTGGTAAACAGGAATTTTTGTCTGTGTTTCAGTTATCATTGTGCAGGTTTAGCTAAAGTCAAGGGTATTTTTTTTCTTTCTTTCTAGAAAGGAGATGAGGATACTGGGGCTTTTTAATCTTTTTTTTGTGGGGCTAGAGTGATGGGCTACACAAGTAAACAACTATATCATCTGCTGTATAGAATAATTTAAAATGTGAATAATTAAGTTTGTAGATGATTACTTAATAATGAAAAGTGAATTAAATATGATACGGATAAAGCCTAATCGCCCTAAGAAGAAACACTCTGGAAGGTAGCCCTTGAACCAGAAAAGCATTATCACTTATTCCAGCTGTGAGTAGGAATATTAAATAATACAGAACAGTCATTGAATCAAAAGTCTTAGCTCATTAATACAACACATAACAGGTGCTCAGTTCATTAGTCAAAAATTAGAGTGCTGTGATAATGGTTCCTTTTGTCCAGGAACTGTGTTAGTTTCAATACAAGATAACATATTTTAGATGAAGGAACACAATTGAATGTACATATTTTTTCAAGAATTTTTGCCTAATGCTGGCAGAACAGAGACACATTTAAAGTATGAAGGAGTGAAATATATGAACTGTGCCATTGGTTTTATTATTACTTTTTTCACGTGGTAAGAAACATTTTTGCAAAGTGAGCTGGTGCAGATATAATAACGAAGGATTAGTGTATATTTTTGAAACTGCCTGAGAAACCAAGGGCATATGTGACCAAAGTCTGTATAGGTATCAGTGGGGTTATTTTCAACAGATAGTTTAGTCCCTTTCCCTTTAATGTCAGAAAGTAGAATAGGGATAAAAAGAGGGAGTCAGCAGTAATAAATAGGAAATTGGATAAAGGTGGACCATGGTTGATGGTGATTTGGAAGTTTGTTAATAATATCATTTGGGTTATAAAGGCCACTGGTATATTGAATGGTATCAGAATTTTCCAGTTGATGATTAGATGAGGATGCTGTCACATCTGCAACTACCTGCTGCCAAATTTGCATTCTGCCTGACATATCTCCAGGTGAAAATGGTGTATGAGTGTCTGCAAGAACACAGCCAAGCTCTGGCTAGCTCTACATGCTGGTATGTCAGACTGGTGTGAGACATGTACGGTAGAGTCTGTAGTTCATCATTGTCATACATAACCATGAGAAATTGCTGTTCTGAGAGTTGCACTGGCATCTCCATGCCACCAGTCAGATGCACTGCTGCTATCTGAACATGACGGATGTCTGCTGTATGAGCTCCCCTCATGAGGATTCCCAGGAGCATGACCCCATGGCCTGACATATCTGGGTGTGGTCAGCTCAACAACTGATGGAGCAGTTTAAGTAGTGCCACCATGGGAGCATGATTGGGTATGGCCTTGTTGGCTAAAAGCAGACTATGTGCCTGACCTACACCCGTGAGGATGCTGTCCACCTCCCAGCAGATGTTCCATCGCAGACACTGCCCATTCCAACATGTCATTCATTCGATACATTGAATCAAGAACATGGTGAAGGCAGTCACACATGTCAGCCTCTGCCACATCTAAAACCTTATGCATTTCTCTGGAAGACATATAGGAACATCCTTGTGCTTCCATGATGGTCATTAACATACATTGAGTGGCACAGGAAGACAAACCTAGATCAGGTGGAGGATGGACAACAGGCCTCCTCCAAGCACCCCTATCAACTCTCCTGTATAGCACCTAGCCCACATTTTGGCTACAGCCAGAGTCAATAGGCACTGAAGCCACAGTAACCGCACTTCCCTGATTGATTGTCTCACCCTCCCCCTGTCCAGTATCTGAGGGCTCAATGGAATGGGTAGGCTGTGTTCGCTGGAATTACAAGGGATGGCTGTATGTCAAATCCAGTATCAGATTCAACCTCTGCATCCCCCCAACTGTGCCTCTGTTTGGCCACCATTATCATCAGAGTCTGCTGATACTCTGACATCAGTTGGTAGAAGTCCTACACTGCCACTGTCAGGAACACCCATGATAATAAGCAAAAAACAAAGGAAAAAATGAATACATACTCTACTGTAGCCCAGTATATGCTAACAAACAGTGATGCCACTATTACAGACAATACAGCAATATGCACAACAGTCCTCACACCGACATCACACATACTAAATATTTTTTTGAACTGCGTATCAGTACTGACATAAAAATGTTTGGCTTACCATGTACAGATGATAGTATGCTCCCTATGATGGGCTGTCCTGGAATAAGTTAAGCAACAGATAAGGACAACATCCTCACAATTAACAGTAAAACAGGGGGTAACATTTTTTAAACCTTTTCCCTTTCTATGTCCATTAACTATGCTTTCAACAAGAACTTGAATAACAAGTCCAACCTAAGCCACACATGTAATCAATCAGAATGTGTTGTTAACTGTAACAATCTACAATAGCCCCCCAAACAATTTCTTGTTAAACAGACCTAATGTATTGATGTAAATATTTTACTATACAAGAGTATTTAATAATGAAGATACATAAGCCTACCTGGAAGCTCCTCATGGGACATGCTTGCTGTCCCTGAAACAGTAGCACCAATGTCAACAGCATGCTGTTCTGGACTTTTCTGGACCTGTCTGGGTCTCTGACACTGGACAGGAACTCTTCATTTGGTGTTAGTGGTGGATCTGTAGCAGGACACCTTGGAAGCCATCTGGTCATGGGCCACTGCAGATGCTCTCCTCCATGCAGATGAGATCATGTCAGTGGCCGTATGGTTTACCTGATCATATGTCCTCCTATGGCTGCCTACTGAATTCACATCTGCAACTATTTGCTGCCAAATTTGCATTCTGCCTGACATATCTCCATGTCCTCTCTCAAGCAGAAAGGCACTATGTCACCTAAGACCTTCCAAAGTGACCTGATTCTCAGGGTCACTGAATGGTGAATTTCAGGGATTGAGATGCCTAGGTGCCATAGCCCTAAGTGTCCTAAAACACAACAGAAGGATAATACACATAAGTATCACAAAACTAAAAAATACCTGTTCCCAGACAAAAAAGGAAAGGTAACATTTCAGTATTACCCACTGGATGAACATAAAATTGTCTAGATATTTTAAATATGAACAACAAGAATTGTGTGGTTGTAACATATTACATTCATACACAAGGCAAGGGTGGATGCAAAACAAGGGAGAGTCGCAATAACAACATATCCATGTTTATGCCAAAACAGAAATGGGTCTTTGATCCCCCACTCCCAAAAGAACAGGCAAATAACATTTTTTGCTAATAAACCATCAGTGAAATGCTAAAAGTGCTACCAAATGAACTGTACCAGAAATGTGTACAGATTTAATACATAGCATTCTATTTTAAGGTATTGCCAATCATGTATACCTGTGAAATGCACTGACAAACATGCCTATGCTATCAGTACACTTCTAAGTAATGCACATAGATAGCATTAGCATTTGATAATTAATATATTTATATAAATATGAAACAGATTTTTCTTAAATGACATTTCAGCATCTGCAGTATATAGCTGAAAAATGCAAGCATACCTTCTCAAGTTCAGTAGTCTTCTGTGCAGATATATTTTGAAGTAATAGCTTTTTCTGTGTTCTCCACATAAAAAGCCTTCTCGCCTTCAAGTTCCCTAGCTACATGGTTGCCTTTTTATGGTGTAGATCCAGGGCTATTAGCACAGTGAAAATGCAAATGAGGTGCAAACTCAGAATTGCTGAATTCCATACTTTTGGCTTTGTGTGTCAGATGTAAACATAGTGCAGGCACTCCCTCAGCATTTGTTGCTAATGGATTGCAACTGTAAATGATTACTGATAAGGAGAAGGAAAACACAACAGCAATGCCAACTGCCCTACATCAAGTGGGTGTGTCATTTAGACTTACAGAGTATATAAGTAATTTTATCAAGGTTGGAAATGTAACTACGCAAGATGCTATTCACATGTTCTTTTCAATAGCATCCAACCTCCCCTTCATTTGTTGACAACTGTATATTATTGCCTTTTAATATCGTCACACATTTTAAGGACAAGGATATAGAATGCTTTATAGACTGCATGTCTCAGATTACTGGTCAGATAAAGGATGAGCAACAAATACAAAGAGGTAAGACATAGCTGCAGTTTTGCAAGAAATAGTCATAAATGATAGTGTGATCAGTCATTGCTCTACTTCTGAAATTTATACATGTACAAATAACTGTTATGTGGTTTCTTAGTACTGTGGATGATGTTGCAGTTGGCTGTATGCAGATTTTTTTCCAATTCATTGCTGCAAAGCTGTCTTGGGGGCAAAGTGGGATAAGGCACCCTTACTGTTTTCTGAAGGTTCATTGGAGTGAGAGTTCAAATCCAGACCTATGTAGAAATATTTCATGTGTACTTACAAACACTTTTTAGTATGTATATCATAGATTGGTTTTCATCATTTCAGCTACTTTTCCCTTTTATTTTTTTTTGGCTATTGTTTCCATAGTACATGGCTTAGCACAAGCAAGGGAAAAAGAGAAAATGAATGTCAAGTTTGACTGTGCTTATCTCATTTGCATGACGCTTAGCAGCACACAAACTAGACAAGTAGCCCACACAGGAAACAGACAGAACACCTGCAGATCACCTGCAGATAGGGCATCTATAAAAGTGCAAAGGTCAAAAAGAATACATTGCTGCAATTTTTGCTTTCTATCACACAGTGTTGCATAGTGGTTATCAAGGTTTCTCAACAGCTGCAGTCATGCACCACCTGCAGACAGTGTGCAGATAGCCAGCAATTGACAATGGTTGCATTCAATTAATTCTGTTGGGTACCATGAAAACATGCTAAGCGATGTTGGGTGGCAGTTAACACAAAGAACTTAAGAATGAATAGGAAAATATGGAACTGTCATGTGACTACTCTTGTGGCAGCAGATGTAAGTGTAGGGATGGAGTGTAGATGGTCCTGTGTTCTATTACAGGATGTGCAACCTATTTTTACTGTTGTGACAGTGCAGTTTATAACAATGAACTGTAAAATAGACAAGTGTTATTTCAGTATTCTTGTGGCAACAGGTGTAAGTGCAGGACTGCCATACACATGGTCCTGGGTTCTAATAAATGACATTCCAGACATATTTACTACTGTTCCAGTTCTCATTATATTCACTCTCACTTATGACACTTCATAGTATCATAGGAAATTACTAGGCTATTGTCCCTGAGGCTCTTATAAGCCTAGCCAAGAGTTTAACCCATGCATATACAAATCAGCACCCGATACCACTATCCAGCAGGGACACAGATGGAATCCCAGAGATGTATTTTCTATTTCCCATCCAGTTATCTAGATTGTGCTTAAAAAGGGGCATATGATCATAGGAAGTTACTACCCTATTGATCCTGAGGCCCTTATAAGCATAGCCAAGAAAAGTAATCATCTCCTATTCTGGATCCCAGGACCCTATGCACAACTATCACAGCAACATACCGCTACACCTTCTAAGCTTTATATAGTGGAGCTGATATAAATTATATGTTTAAGGGATAAGACACCCTTAGTGTGTTTTCAGATGTATGTTTGAGGGTATCCTGTCTACTATATTTCTATAAGTATAATTCTGCTATCTGGACTTGTGTGGCCCCCACAATTAAATACAACACATACACAGCTGGATCTATATACAAGAACCTTGTCAGATCACATACATACATGCATAACACCTCAAACTCTCAGCTGTATTTATTAATTATCCCTGACTATATCTGAGAATCACTTCTTCTGTGACAAAGATGGAAAATCAATGCTCTGGAAGAAAATATTTTGTCGCATATGCCTAGTTTTGAATCCCATACTTTAAAATTCAGTTTTGTCATTATATAAGCCAAAAAAATGTGTGAGGTCATGACATGTATGCCCCAGTGCATGTCTGCAAACATAACTCACCTCACAGTTACCTTCCACTTTTCAATACATATTTCCAAGCTTCATCACCAGACACCCCTAAGACTAAGGTGAAGTGTTAGATTAACCTTCCTATTTCAAATATTTATGTCATCTCTGCATGGCACTGCTGCGCTCTGCTTAATATCATGCAAACACAGATGTCCTTCATGGATGCATCTGCAGTCATAACAACTGGGTTGTCCTGTCGTCAGGCAGCCCCTCGGTCGGCCGGATTCCAAAGTCGCGGGTCCGCTTCAGCTGATGCCGCACCTCACCCGACGTCATCTCTGCTGGTCTTCGGGTATAAAGGCATCAGCCGACGCCATTTTCCTCAGTCTTTCTTGCCGCGTGGCGCCGAAGCAGAAGCTGTTCGCAAGTGCCGGTCGGTCAGATCCAGAGATTACTACTACCAATATACTTCAAGACTTCTAAAAGCTAGGGAATTACCCGTTGGGGACTCTTTCTTGCCTCAGCCGATGTCAGAAAAAGTCAATAACTGTTTAACTTGTGGGAAACAAATACCTCATAAAGATTTCCACTATTACTGTTTGCCTTGTTTAGGCCCAGACCACGACGTAGCAGCCTGTTCGGCCTGTGCTTCCTTTAACGCGCGTACGCTTTAGGGCGCCGGTCGGAGTTTGCTGAACAGTTTTTCGGCTCAGATTTTAGCTTATGCCGCCGCGACATTATGCCGCGGATCCTCCGACTACCCAAATTATTAAAACGAAAAGGATCGCACTTTCGCGGTCCGGTTTCCGCGTCAGCAAAGAAAAAGACCGAGGGATCGCTGTCAGCGGTTCGCCGAAACCACGGTTAAGCAAATCTCATGAGTGTCTCGGTTTCGCCGAAACCGAGAAAACTGATCAAAATACAGCCGAATCAATGACTACTACTGAGGTTCCTGCTACTTTACTTGAATCGGCCTCAGAAATTTTACCAACAACAGTGGTTACTAGTGACTTATCAGACACCATCCCTTTGGATGTCTCTACCCCAGCACGTGGTGCTGCTAGGCCTCCTGCAGCCATGTCTATAAGGGCTTTGCCAGGGCTAAAGCAGCCAAATCTACTAAGTCAGTGCCTGTTAAACCCCCCACAACCAGGCCCACTTCTAGTTCACAAATGCTTACTCTGGCAGAAGATTTAATATCCCAATTAGGGGATCACAATCTCACCCAGACGGGGCCTCTCAGACCCAGAAAAGAGACCTAGAGCAGAGCCCCCTGAGCCTGTGTCCTCTGATGATTCTGCGGATGACTCAGATATTACATACCAGCCAGAGGCTCCTTTTCCAATTATCAAGACTCCGATGCTGTTGACTCCATTCGAGCTGCTTCTCCACCAGAGGTATTCTCCTTGTAGGAATCATTACATGCCATGAGTGAACAATTCCAATGGCAGGAACAGGATTTCTCAGATTCCAGAAAAGACTTAGGACTTTTCTGCACTTACTATAACATAGGCCCTTAGCTGTACCTCCTGTCCTTTCTGTTGTGGACGATGCATTTAATGATGTCTGCACTGCACCTGATTCCTTACCTCCAGCCCCTGCCAAACCAGATAGATTTTACAGGGTACCAGACACTCATCACCACCTATAAAAGGCCCCACTCGCAGACCCCGAAACTATATCCCAGGGGCCTAAGGCAGTAGCCTCGACCACAGCAAAAAACCCTATTCCTTCTGAAAGGGAATCCAGGTCTTTAGACAGATGGGGCAAAAAAGTTTACACCTCTGCTACTCTCTCAGCTAGAGCTTTAAACTGTCAGTTTCACATGATACAATACCAAGAGTTCATGCTTGATCAGTTAACTAAAAAGCTATCATCTGATGACTCTATAGATAAGAAATATGTATTAGAAATGGTAAATAGCATACAACAGGTTAGTAACCATTCTTTAAAATGTGGCTATGATGCACTGGAGGCTTCATTTAGATCAGCCATGACTGGCACAGTGATAAGGAGACATGCATGGTTGAAGGAACAGGTCTTACCGGATCATGTTAAAGCTAAGTTATTAGATGCTCCTATGGATAAGGCCAGTTTGTTTGGTACACCTGCCCAGCAGGTAATGAAGAAAATGGAAGAAAAGGCAAAATCTGTACAAACGGTTAAAGATTTCTTACAGGTTGAGCCCCAAGGTTTAGCAGGAACTGGCCTGCCAAACATTGGTCCTTTCCTGACTCCACAAGATCCCAAAGGGGCAGGAATAGACGTTCCAGAGGCAGAAATCAATCCAGAGGGGTGCCTACAGAGGACGACAGTGGCAAGGTAATAACAGAGGCACAGACACAGCCACTACCACTGCAACAGGACAATCACAGTGACTTGACTCTAACTCCGCCTACCAGGGAACAAATAGCAGCACCATTAGGCGGAAAATTAGCCTTATTTTCGAAGAACTGGCACTATATCACAAAAGACAAGTGGATTTTGCAAACCATAGACCAAGGTTACCGGTTCCACTTCCACACTTTACCAGTCAAAAGAGGAATGCCAAACCTGCCTCCAAATCAAAAAATAGAAGCTCTACAGCAGATAATGCAATTAACAAAGATGAGAGCTGTGGAAAGAGTACCAATAACAGAACAAGGCAAGGGATTCTACTCCAGACTATTTGTAGTTCCAAGAAAAGAAAAAAGTTGGAGACCTATTCTCGACCTGTCCATCTTAAACACATACATCATTGTCCCAAAATTCAAAATGCTGACCCTACAGCAGCTTCTTCCCATGCTGGGCAAGGAGTGTTGGCTGGTAACTCTAGATCTCAAGAAGGCATACCTGCACGTCCCCATTCGACCAAACTGCAGAAGATACCTCAGATTTTTTGCAGGATCAGAGCACTATCAATTCTCAGCATTGCCCTTTGGCTTATCTACTGCACCCAGGGTATTCACAAAATGCCTGGCATCAGTAATCGCCCACTGCAGACTACAGGGAATTCAAATTTATCCATACCTGGATGACTGCCTGCTACAAGGGGACAACAAAAGCAAGCTGACAACAGATTTACAAAGGGTCATTTACTTGCTACAAGCCCTGGGATACACAGTCAATTTACAAAAGTCAAGGCTGACACCATCCCAAACGAGGACATTCTTGGGCGCGGAATTGGACACAGTAAAACAAATGGCATTCCTAACTGCAGAAAAACAAAAAGAACTCCCTCTTTACTTCTTGGCACTAACAAAGCAGAACAAGCTAACAGCAAGAAAAGTGCTGCAGGCCTTGGGCTTCATGGCATCATGCATAATCCTGGTCCCACATGCCAGACTGCATATGAGAAAACTACAGTGGTACCTAAAGAATTTATGGTCCCAACACAGGCACAGCCTAGAAGCAGAAATTCCACTAATCCCATGTCTAAAACAGGAGTTCCTATGGTGGGCCCAAGCATGCCAGTCAAACCCAGGCCTACCCTTTCACAACTTTCGAGCAAGCCAAACCATCACAACAGACGCCTCAGACCTAGGATGGGGGGCTCACATGCTGGACAAATGCGTACAAGGATTGTGGACGCAGGACCAGCTACACCTGCACATCAACCAAAAAGAAATGCTGGCAGTAAAACTGGCAATCCAAAAATTCAGACCACTTATCAAAGAAGGCCACTTGATGATAAGGACAGACAACACCACAGTCATGTGGTACATAAACAAACAGGGAGGCACTCATTCATACCCCCTATGCAGAATGACTTTGGACCTTTGGAACCTGGCACTCAGCTACAACATCCAGTTACAGGCAATATTTGTTCCGGGAAAGGAGAACACTCTAGCAGACATGTTAAGCAGAACTACCTCGGATGCTCACGAATGGATGCTACACCCGGACATCTTCAAGACCATCATAAAGAAATGGGGAATGCCACAGATAGATCTATTCACTTCCCCTCTCAATCACCAGCTCAAAAAATTCTGCACAAGGACATTCCATCCACTTGCATGGAAGGTGGATTCACTCTCCTTCAGCTGGAAAGGTCTGACAGCATATGCATTCCCACCTCTTCCCTTGATACACAAGGTATTACTAAAAATCAAGGAGGAACGTCCAAGGATAATCCTGATAGCTCCGAATTGGCCAAGACAACACTGGTACCCATTGCTGAGGAGCATGTCTCGAGACAAAATGTGGTCAATACCCCTGATGCCTTTGATGTTAACTCAGAACAACTACAGCATCATGCATCCAAACCTAAAAACTTTGCAACTGACCGCATGGAACATCTCATAGCAGCAACTAATCCAGATCTTTCCCAAAGGGTTAAAGACATTATCCTTGAAGCCCGCAGACCTTCAACAAGAAGGAACTATGCAGGAAAATGGAAAAGGTTTGTCATTTGGAGTGCTGAAAGAGGAAAAGATGGGTCGAATATAGATATCGCTAACATTCTGGAGTATTTGGCAGAGCTTCTACATACAGGCCTGTCCTATTCCTCCATCAAGATACATGCATCAGCTATTTCAGCAGAATACAGCTTTGATCCACCTGTCTTTTCACATCCTCTACTTAGGCAGTTCCTCAGAGGGATCAAGAATGTAAAACCTCCTAGGAAACCACCATTGCCAGCTTGGGACTTGAACTTTGTGCTGGAAAAGTTGACACTCCCTCCTTTTGAACCAGCAGCAACAGCAGACCTACAGCATCTATCATGGAAAACTGCTTTTCTACTGGCAATAACCTCAGCAAGGAGGGTTTCTGAACTTCAGGCCCTAATGGCAGTACAACCCTTCCTAATCTTCCACCAAGATAGAGTGTCCATGAGAACTAATCCTACATTTATGCCTAAGGTGGTATCCAGAGTGTCTTTAAACCAGGCAATCCACCTACCTACCTTCTTCCCAACCCACAAAACAGAGGGAAAGAATGCTGCATATCTTGGATGTACATAGACAGCTACGCTACTACCTGGACAGAACCAAAAGTAACAGAAAAACTGACCAGCTTTTTGTAGCCTATGCAACAGGAAGGGAAGGAAAAGCAATTTCCAAACAGACAATCTCCAAATGGATAGGAAATTGCATACGATTCTGTTACTCCTTCCATGGAAAACCAATTCCACAGAACATAAGGCCTCATTCTACAAGGGCAACAGCCACTACCACAGCCTTCTTACGAGGAGTGGCAACCAAGGACATTATTGAGGCGGCTACTTGGACCTCCGTGCATACATTTGCCAAGCATTATAATTTATCTCTGTATTCCAGATCCTGAGCAGGGTTTGCCACTGCTGTTCTGCAAGGGATCCTAACCACACCATAATTTCTTCTTCCTCCTCCCCTAGTTGGCTATGGTATTCTACCCAGTTGTTATGACTGCAGATGCATCCATGAAGGACATAGTACAGTTTTGTACCTACCATAAATGTAGATGTCCGAACTGGATAGCATCTGCAGTCAGGATTACCCTCCCACCTTCCCCTCTGTGGTACTCCTAGGGTATTTACCCTCCTAATAGCTAGCTGGTGGGGGGAGTCTCTTATGGTGTATTTGTTTGTATATATGTACATACATGCTTATTTTTTGTGTTTGCCTTCTATTTTTTTTGGAAACATTGGCATTTATCCAAAATTTAGCCTTCCAAGAGGGCAGCTGGCATCTGGGGCAAGAAACACTGAGGAAAATGGTGTCAGCTGATGCCTTTATACCCGAAGACCAGCAGAGATGACGTCGAGTGAGGTGCGACATCAGCCGAAGCCGGACCCGGACTTTGGAATCCGGCCGACCGAGGGGCTGCCTGACGACAGGACAACCCAGTTGTTATGACTGCATATGCTATCCAGTTCGGACATCTACATTTATGGTAGGTACAAAACTGTACTTTGGCATTGTTGCTCGGGTTTTCGCACTACCAGTAAATATGATAATAGGAACTGGTGGAAAAGCATCATTTTCCATTGCTCTAGCTTTGTTGTTAGACATGGCTGGAGTTAGTGGGGAAGCTGCCCAGTTTAGGGCACAGACATGGGGTGTACAGGAGTCCAGGATATTTACTGGACTCCTGGTAAAGCACCACAGCAAAAGGCTTCTGCAGGGGGACTATTCTGGCTCTCAGTACAAGTCTACAGTGTAGAGTACTTTGTCTCAGGCTGTATCCACTGCTACTGGCATCACATGGACTGGAGAACAGTTTAGGCATTCTACTGACCTACACAGGTGCAAAAGGGATACCCTCATCCATTGGTTGACTGAATTTGAGACCGTGGAAAACACACAGCTGTGTAATTATGACAATAATAGAGTATTTCTAATACTTAGAAAGCTAAATATAGGCAAGACTGTTATGCATAATGCTCTTCTGTTCTTTTATGTTCTTTCCCCAGCTAATGGCAACATAGAGTCCAATAGACATGCTCATGCTGCTTGAATGGAGAGACTGAGGGAAGCAAGTGGGATGTATTCAGCACAAGAGAAGTATTATTGTAGCTTTAAAAATTAAAGATAGATTTTAGGTTTTTTATATAGTTGTAGCAAATTGAGCATGCATATCATAACTTTAAAAGCAAGTATGCATGAAATTAGTCTGTAGCACAAACAAACTTTAGGAGTCAAATATAATACTGTAGTCAGAACTTCTGGGCTCAAATACCATGAGTCAGAACTATACAGTACTGCATTTCTTTAATAATATTTACATTAAATTAAACTATGTACAAGTGGCATAAATGCCCTGTTGTATAACTGGAATGCACATATTTTCAGTATATGCACATTTCAAGGATTACTTTCAGCAATCTGTGGTATAGTGTATATTTGTTAGGATGTATACTTAAATGCAATACTTCAGATAAAATAATTGTATAATTGTGTTAATGACTTGTATGTTACATAGAATGGTGCTCATTTTATCTTTTTTTTCTCTCACCCCAACCCTTATGTCTGTTTTTTTATTTTTTATTATGTGTCATAAAAATGTCTCCATGTCATCCATGTGTGCCAGATAACTAAATGCTACACAGCACAGTGAGCAAGGCCACCCCACTGGATCAGCCTGCCCACACTCCACCAGCTTCAGCACCAATGCCCAGCATGCCTGGGAATCAACCTGGCAGCATTGCCTCTGTTGCTCCTGCACTACCTGTGCTCTCAAGTAGTACAGCCTCATAAGCCGGTGCAGTGGTGCCATCCAGGAGCAGTGGCAGTGGGGAGATTTCATCACCCACTGGGAGATGCCAGAGTTGGTGCATAGGATTGTGCACTGCACCATTGGTGTATGCCTACACTGGATGGAGAGGCTGCTCTCCCACATGGTATGTAGAAGATATCAAGTACTCCAGCTATCAGTGGAGTATAGGGACAGTAATGACAGTCCATTAGGTGAGGACTCACTTCTCACTGACTCCATGTTTGACTGGTATAAGAGTGTGTTGTCCCCTCCCTCACCCCAATCATGATTCCCCCAACCCTTTGTGTCCATCACCATCCCTGTGTATTATCTTGTTTTTCTTGTTTACTTGCATTTGCTTCCTCACCTACCCACCTTACCAGACCCAGAACTACCTATTTTCCTTACTGAGCATTCTTCTTTTACTGAATATATAAAAAAGAGCACCTGTCCTGCAAAAATATATAGTCTCATACATAGCTATCTATTTTGCACGTGTCATTTTGACACACTTGATTTGATCCAGTTGGCTGTACAACATAATTGCATTGTTGTCAGACCTCTCTATGGAGATGACAGTCCACCTTCAGCTAATATTCTGCACATATTGTAGTTGTAGTAGTCGTTTAAAGTTGTTTTAAGTGTACTTTTTATTGTTTTTGCCTTATCTTTTCAAAAAAAAAAAATTCCTTGTTTCCCACCCTTCTAAGCTAGTATAGTCCAGTTTGCAGGCTAGGGCTGAATTCAGGGCTGTGTTACAAGTTTCTGAGTTGCCCATACCTTACTTGGATAGAGGGAAGTTTCTCTATTCATCTGTGAGAGAAGGGAACTTTGACCAGCCATCTGGCCCTGGAGGAGTGGTTCCAGCCCAGAAGTTAGAAATTTAAAAAACGCGTTTGCATGGTTTTGCACACCAGGCAGCACTGATTAGCTATGGTTAAATTATTCCCAGCTCCACTAAGTCTCCTCTTCAGTTTTTCCCTTGAAACTAGTCTAACTCTCAACCTAAGCACTCAAAAAGCATCCTACTGTCCAGCACTTGCTCAAACCTAATAGCAAGCACTAATATACCCCGACACTTGATTGCCCAGCAGGGCAAAGCTCTTTATTCACCCCTCACCAACCAAGTGACTAAGCAGCTCTCCCTACTATTCAGGCATGACCAAAAGGCATCTTCAAGTGTACTCTTCAGTCCAGCTGGTGAACCGGGTATCCTGAGGCAATGTTACAACTGCCTCATGTACACAGACAACCCTCTCCTCCTACCACAAAACACTAACATATTTATTTATTTATTTATTTATTTAACATTTGTTGACTGGGAATGTCCGACTAGGTTCCACAGAGCCTGTTTTCAGTGGAGGCCCGGGGAGAAATGCTCCAGATGCATGTCTCACATATGTGAGAGATGCAATTATACAGCCAAATTAGAGGCTAAGGTCTCTCCACCCAAGACTGGAACAGAAGTCATAAGGAGAAGGTTAACACTTGCACCACACCTCCAGCCTCACATAGACCTACTAAACCAGCACTGGCAAAAAATAAACATAAATACACTAAATCATACTTGGAAGCTCTAAATAAAAATCTGCAAAAGCATCAGAGAGCTCCAAAGCAGACACACAAAAACCTGCACCTCCCGCCACAAACCAGACAACACATAAAACACAAACTCAATGTGCCGCACAATCACAGCCCTTAAGGAAAAATAACATACCTATCACACTAGTAATAGGTGACTCTATAGTCAGGCACACTGACGTCCCACTCACTTGGGTGGACAAAGAGAAGGTTACTGTTAGCTGCCTGTCATGAGCCAGAATCCACCACATAACACAAGCACTCAGGTCACTCCAGAACAAGTACAAATATGACTCTGTCATTGCTCATGTTGGTATGAATGACCTGAGATGTACCTCCCTGGACTACATGAAAAGAGACATGAAACAGTTCTCTGATCACGTAGCCCAGGTGGATATGACCCTGACCCTGAGTAGCATCCTGCCCTCACAAAGAATGATACCTCAGTATAAAGAAAAAATTATCAATTTCAACAAACTGGCTAAGCTTCTGGTGTCATTCAAAGGGGATCCAGTGTCTGTCAGCTTGGGAAGACATGCTCGACAAGCCGCATTGCTTCACAAGAGGCAGTTTGCACCTGTCACCCCCTAGGCTTTCGAATACTGGACAAGGCTCTTGCTGCCCCCATAGTGCCTTTTTTAGGCAAGGCTCAAAAGTCAAACCCACCTCCATAAATAGCACAAATAAAAAAAATGATGGTTTATGCTACTCAACGCCAGGAGTTTAAATCTCAAAATGCATGTGCTCGAAGCACTCCTCAGTATGGAGAATGTCGACATCTGTGCAGTAACTGAAACCTAGTTCAAGGCACCAGAGACTACTCCAGCACTACTGGGCTGCAACTCATACCACACATTTTAGCCACAGAACATGGACCCAAACACAAAAGGAGGGGATCTGTCCATATTCATCAAGGATACCTACACCTCCAGGTTAGTGGTGCAGCATGATACCTCTGAGATCATCCATGTGCAACTAACATTGGGCAAATCTGAAATGCAAATTGTGGCCTGCTACAGATCACCCTCCATGACTTAGGACCACCACTCTGCCTTTCTGGAGACACTGGAAAATATGAAGTTCCTACCGAACACCCTGATATTGGGCAATTTCAATTACCCTACCATTAACTGGGAAAACTACTTGAGTACAAACTCCCAAGCTCAGCGCTTCCTGGAATTTATCAACTCAAATTCCCTGGAACAGCTGGTATACTCCCCTACCAGAGGTGAAAACATATTGGACCTGGTCATCACCAACATGGGCGACAGGTGTACTGCACCGGAGGTCAACCTGTCACTGGTTAGATCAGACCATAAACTAATCACTCTTGGATGTCCACACCCCACCACCACCCCAACCAAGGAAACCACAGTGAAAAACATTTCTAAAGCAAACTTCACCTTACTTAAGACAGAGGTGGTAAGTTACACAGCCCCCACGCTAAAGGATAACACTGCCCAGGATACAGACTCCTTTACAAATGCACTCTATGAGCACCTGCAAGGATGCATGGATCGTGCCATCCCTAGTCTCCCCTAAGAGAAGGAAACCAGTCTGGTGGACCCCTGCATTAAACAGGTTATACAATAAAAGGATTAGGCTAGTTCAGGAAAAAAGCAAATCCCAAGAAGGAAAGACATCCCTGATCAGTATCAGTAAGAAACTAAGGTCCCCTCATAAAATCATCCAACGCTAACTTCGAAGGAAAAATAGCCAAGGAATTGAAAGATAACCACACAGCCTTCTTTAGTTATGTAAAGAATCTAAGTGGCAACTCACAGATATGCTCTGAGCTAGTGCAAAATAGCACAAAATATACTGAACCTACTGATATTGCCAACATCCTGGCAGATAGATTCAGTGCAAACTTCACCCCCCTCTCACCTCCAAAAGGGCCCACAATGATACCGGAAAAGTGTAGTGTCCCGGACATCACAGATGCACTGGTGAAAACAGCACTTTCAAAAGCCAAAAACACAGCATCAATGGGGCCAGATGGTGTCCCAGGATGTGTCTTGCACAAAGTACAGAACTAACTAACCCCCCACCTAAACACGCTGTTCAACCTCAGCCTCTCCACAGGCTATGTGACCATAGAATGGCACACAGCAATGGTTATTCCGCTCCACAAAGGAGGGGCCACAACTGACCCTGGTAACTATCGCCCCATAAGCCTGACTAGTCTGGTCTGCAAGGCTATTGAGCACATCATCAATGAACTCATTAACAAAGACATTGGTAACCTCCAAACACTTGACCCAACCCAGTTCGATCATGCCTACTAAACCTGGTTGACTTCTTTGAGACAGTCACCAAGGCCATAGATGAGGGAAAGGTGGTTCACACAGCCTAGCTTGACCTTCCCAAGGTGTTCAACACCATTCCTCACTCAGGTATTATAGAAAAACTCACCAGCCTGAACATAAACCCCTACGTCACAAGATGGGTTGGCTTACAGACAGATCTCACATGGTAAGAATAGCAGGCTCCAGGTCCAACTCTAAACCAGTCACAATTGGTGTCCCGCAATGCTCAGTCCTGGGACCACTACTGTTCGGCATATACTTCTTAGAAGTACAGGCAAACACAGGAGGACTATGGCTAACCAAGCTCATCGATGACTGCAAACTGAGAGCCATAACTGACTCTCTGGCTGACACTGACATCCTCCAAAAAGGCCTTACTGAGATGGACACCTGGTGTCAAAGTCATGGCCTCAAGCTAAATGCCAAAAAAATGCATAGTCATCCCATGTGGGAAAAACAAAACACCCACGAATTACAACATAGGTGGCAGCCCCCTTAATACAGAAGAGGTGATAGGTACCGAGGTAGATAGTAATCTCTCCTTTGACAATCATGTTGCCAAAGTAGTTAGGAAATCCTTCTATGTTGCCCATCTAATAACTACAGGGTTTGCATGTAGAAATAAACAGGTTATAGTGCCCCTCTACTCATCACTCATCAGACCCATCATAGAGTAGAATGCCACATTTGGGATGTACCTCACAAGACACTTCCAACAGCTGGAAATTCCACAAAAGTACCTCACCAAGAGGATTACTTGCCTCAAACATATGTCCTATGCAGACCAACTCAAAAAACTCTGGCTGTACTCAGGGGCATATCCCTTACTCAGAGGTGATCTCTGCCTGACTTACAAAGCAATGTCCAACTCAGAATTGATGGATGTGCTCCACCTAAAAAAATCCAAGTCACTGCAAGCCATGAGCTCTAGTGAGCTAAACCTCGCCACAACAATAAATAGAACATGCTGGAGGGATAGATGCCTGTCACAGAGACTCCAAATGCTTTGGAACAAAATTCCTAACTACATTAGGAAGAGCCCCTCACTAATACTCTTCAAAAGAAACCTTGATGAGTGGATGGGTAACAGAAAATACACCCCTGGGATCACTTTATTGGCTCTACTTGACAGAGGCTCAGTTAATTAATTAATGGGGCGGCGAAAGCTGACACACTCTGGCTAGGCTTATAAATGCCCTCGGGCAGCTAGCCTAGTACCTATCTTTGAACCTGTGAACCTATGAATCTATATTATCTGTTTTTTTCTGTTGAAGAAATGGATAGCTGTGGTTCTTTCATCCCTCCCTCCCGCACATTCCTGTATTGCTTTCTCTTTGTTATTCTCCCTGCTTGCTCCTCATTTCACCACTTTCCTATCTACTCCATTTTAACTCCCATAATCTGGTCAAAAATAGAATCGCACACAACAAACACACATAAGTACCAGAATAATCAATGGATTTTTGGCCTGTATGTTTGCACACAGTTTGCATCGAGCAACAATGCCAAGCAACGGTGAGCAGCTTAACAATGCTGTGGTTACCTCTGTGCAATGCCCTACGACAATACACAACACATGTACTATAAAGCATTCCTCTCATTGCATTATCACTGGTAATTTAACAATTTTAGATACACCTGGATTTGAATCCAGTATCCTCTGTTCTCAAAAATACATGTGTTAATGCATTTACACCTGCTGCCACAGATTCAGCTAAGCTGCAGGTGCATTTCATAGCCACAATACTAACTCTCAGACTTTTAGCAATGCTGCTCATGTTTGCACACTACTTTGCTACATGCAAATAGGCAAAGTAATGGAAATGTATATCTCGCATGTGCAAACACTTTCCCAACCATCATACAAACCAGCTGCTCATCGTTGATCTATGTAAAGAAAATATTAGCATTCAGCAGTGCTTTCTACTGCCCATTTACTTTTTATGCCATGAAACTATATGTGGAAAAGGAACAAACTGAAAGCTCTGTCTAACAGTATGTCACTTATGTACAATGCAGTCATGTGCTGACTCCCTCCATGCACTGCAATCCTGGTATCTCAGTACTTTTTTACACATGAAAGTGTGATAAGAGACTTAGGGACATGGGTGGACAATGGTCTCACCTTCGATAACCACATTGCCGCAACAGTCAGGAAATCCTTCTATGTAGCACACCTCATCACTAAGGGCTTTTCATCGAGAAAAAAGGAGGTCCTTGTCCCACTGTACTCATCCCTCATTAGACCCATTATAGAATACAACACCCCGTTTGGTATGTACCTCCCAAGACATCTGCAACAAACTGGAAAGGCCACAGAAATACCTCACTGAAAGAATCACAGACCTAAAGCAGATGCCCTATGCTGACCGTTTAAAAAAACTCCACCTATACTCTGTCGCATATCGTCTACTCAGAGTCAATCTCTGCTTAATATACAAGGCCATGTCAAACCCAGAGCTGTTGGACATGCTACATTTAAGGAAATCCCAATCCCTCAGAGGCACACACTTCAGGGATCTAAACCTTGTCATCACAATGAACAAAACATGCTGGATAGATAGGTTACAGACCCAGAGACTCCCCAGACTCTGGAATAGACTGCCCATACATGTCAAGCAGAGCACCTCTTTGGACCTCTTCAAAAGGAACCTTGATGATTAGATGGGAGATAGGAAATTCACCCTGGGTATCACATCAGTCACCCTGCTAGACATGGGTCCAGAGAAGTAAATACTGTGGGAAGAAATAGCCAGGGAATTGTTATGGCTAGGCTTGTATAGGCCCTAGGGCTTATAACCTAGTACCAACCTATGAACCTATGAACCTATGAACATATGTCAACTATACTACATAAATTAATATTAAATGTTGTGTGACATGCAATGCACATCAATCTGGTTACATGCAGAACTAGAACTACCTTCACAGTTGAGCATGCCTACACATCCATCATCTGACCCTGGGAACTATTGATCTATAAGCTTAACCAGCGTTATCTGCAAGGCTATGGAAAGAATCATCATTGGTCCTATATACAGGGACATAAGTGATCTTCAGCAATCTTGATCTGACCCATTTTGATTTTGTTAAGGGTAAATCTTGCTTTTAAAACATAGTGGACTATTTGATAATGTCTCCAGAGTCCTGGATGAGGGAAAACATGACATACTGCCAATTTTTATTTAGCCAAGGCCTTTGACACAATCCACCATTCAGGTGTCATAGAGAAAATCTTCCATCTGGGTATAAATCCATACATTACTAGATGGGTAGGCAAATGGTTCACCTACATAATGCACACTGTCAAAGTTGGGGAGTCCACCTACACCAGTAGACCAATTATCAGTGGAATACCACAATGATCTGTGCTGGGCCTTCTAACATTTGTAAACTCTTTCTCTGAAGTCCAGGCAAGGGTAGATGGCCTGTGGCTTAGTAAATTTGCAGATGACTGTCAACTGGTCATAATCATATAGAGGTCCCAGTCATGTTAACATATTACAGAAAGGGAAGACACAGCAAATGATTGATGCCAAACTAACAGACTGAAACTTAATGCAAACAATTGCCTCATTGTCACCTTTGGTAAAGAAGTACCCCTGCAAATTATGGTATACATAGCACCCCTATAAACTCAAACTCAGTGTTGTGAGACATGGGAACATAGGTTCATAGCAATCTAAACTTTGAAAACTATGAACAAAACATGCTGGAGAGACAGACATATCTCCCAGTGATTTACACTTCTCTAGAATAGGCTCCTACTGCATGGGAAGCAGTGCTTCTCAATGACCCTATTCAAGCACAACCTTGGCAACTGGATGGGTGATCATAAATTCACCCCAGAGGTGGTGCTTATGTCCCTCATGGACAGAGGCAGTCATTGTTGATCACAAAATCTCTCTGCTAACAATGAACAATAAGGGTACTTGGATTTTTACACAGCTAGGCTTATAAATGCCCTAGGGCCATTATCCTAGTAAACTCCTATGAACCTATGCAGGCCTCCCATCATCTTCTCTCCTGCATTCATTGCTGATGTCATCCACTATACGTTGTCCTTTAGCCTTGTAAAAGTCAGACTTGTGCCATGGTGCTTGTATAAAGTACAGAGCGTTTTTGTGCATGTGTGCAAGTGTGTGTTTGTGCATTTACTTGACATTAGAGAGAGCCTTTCACACCAGCATATGGGACACTGTTATTACCATATTCTCATCACCAAGCACTGTTGATGTCATCAGCAATAATGTCTGTGTGTGTGTGTGTGTGTGTGTGTGTGTGTGTGTGTGTGTGTGTGTGTGTGTGTGTGTGTGTGTGTGTCTAGCCAAAAGAGCATAAGTGTCTATCCCACAGTTACCCTCCAATCCAATGAAATGACAGTATTTTGACACTTGCACATGCCTATACATCCATTTCATTCCGGCCTCCCAACATCTTCTCTCCTACATGCACTGCTAATATCATCCATTATAAGTTGTCCTACAGCCTTATAAAAGTCAGGCTTGTGCCTTGGTACCTATGTAAAGTATTGAGCTCTATAGTCTGTGTACTTAGATTGTTAAGGGTTCTGATCTCATTGCAGTCAACAGGGGTGGATGTGTTTGTGCTCTTGGTTGACATTAGACAGATCATTTTTACACCAGCATGTGAGACACTGTTATTACCATATTCTCCTCAACCAACACTACTGATGTCATCAGCTATATCTGATTTGTGGATGTGCACCATTCCCACCAGGGCAGAGTCAGAGACTGGCTTGGAGGCCAGACAAAAGTTACCTCATCCTATACAATCCAGATTACAGTAACATGGCTTTCAGTCTATCCACATATATCATAGCATGGTTTGCAGGCCCTCTGTTTTCTTGGTGAGAAATCTTTGTGGTCTCTCCAGCTGCTGCATATATCTGGTGAGATACATACAAAAGAGCGCATTATACTCTATTAGTGTTCTGATGAGATATAGAACTGCCCATGCACTCCCCTTCACAGGAAATTTACCCTGGGGATCACGTCAGTCACCCTGCTAGACAGGGCTCCAAGGAAGTAAATATTGTGGGAAGAAATAGCCAGGAAATTGTTATGGTTAGGCTTGTATAGGCTCTAGGGCCAATGGCCTAGTACCAACCTATGATGAGATTCAAGTATGGTGCTGTAATATAATCCTCAGATATGAATACAGTGACATGACTTATGATGTGCACAACATAGGCTTTAAATACCAGTGTGGACACTTGATGGTCAAAGTTCAGATTGTTATCTATGTTTGTTCCCAGCTCTTATATCACTAGGTTTCAGCATAGAATGACTGTTGTCAATGTTATAATTAGCAAGGAATTCCACTTTGTAGAAAGATAAAATAAAGACACATTTACATTTATTTGTAGACTGTGTAGCTTTGTCATTAATCTTTTGTCTATGGTAGCCCCTCTTGTAGTATGCTATCATCTTGATTGCATCCAGTATGCATGAATCTGCAAATGCAGTAAGCCAAAGGTCATATACTTTAGCCTGACCTGTTGAGAAATAGAGTCAAAACAGTAAACGGCCAAGCAAAGATCCCTGGAGTACACCAATGCAGACAGTTCTGCCGGTGCAGGTTAATTCACCAACATCCACAGGATGCATTCTGTCAGTGAGCCAGACTGGTTACCCACCTAGTGATGTAAGGGTTAAGCCTTAGCTGGGTGAGTTTTTCAATGACACCTGCATGGGGGATTTGCCCAAAGCCTAGGCCAGATCAGGAAAGCCAATATGCACTGTCTTACCTTCATCCTGGTCTATCACACAGAATCAATAGGCTGTGACAAAATCACGGATCACCTATCGTGTGACTTGGAAAATACACCTTTCTGACATGGTTGAATACATACATCAACATACCTTCCACACAGACTATGTTCCTGTAGAAAGGTGTACATTATCATGCATCCATGTGAGCTGGGGTGGGGCAGCGCCTGATGCCTGCATGTATAGACACACCCTAACTTTTCTCATCTGTGAGGTAGACCAACATGTCATCATGGACATTTTACTAAATGGACACTAGTAATATCCCAGCTGTGTGCAACAGACTTGTGTGAGTTGTTAATGATACATCATGTCTGTTAAATCTGCTAGATGTCCTCAAAAAGGCCATTGAGGGCATGCATGATGACAACACTTTCATCCTTTTAAACTTGACAAGCCCAAGGCATTTGACACAAATCCACATAGAGGTATTCACTCAACACTGTCAGATGTAGCTATAAGCAGCTATATCACCAAGAGGGGAGACCAGTGGATCAAATACATGGCATCTAAATATGTTGAAATATGTGAAGCAAACTATATCTCAGGTCCAGTGATAAGGTCCATACATCAGGGCTGTCTGCTATGTCCTTTCCTGTCCATTATTTAAGTCACAGACATCACAAATGACATACACATCCTGTGTCCAACCTGAAGGACTACAGATGGTGAGCAATCATTGACTCCAGCTGTCATATTACTATAACACAGACAGTATCAATATACACTAAAGATTGCTGCTACAGCCATGACAACACCTGCAATGACACAAAAAGATGTGGCAATTTTTTACGTCAGGAAAACAAACACACAACCCAAGTATAATGTAGACACCACACCCTATAATCAGACAAATAGGTATGTTAGCTGTGTCCTGGGGTAGATGGCATGTGGGACGTCCACTAGCATGTGGCCACAGTACTGAGTATTCCCTTATATGTAACACAAATACTGAGTATGTGAAGGACATCCACATCAGAGGCAATTATACTTCCATAGTTCCCAGCCTTCATCACATCAATAACTGTACAATATACTCTTCTTCATGTACCTCACTACACATCTTCCAGTGATGTGTAACTGAACTGTACCACATTTACCACAGTGAGCTGTCACACTTCTTATTGGCTGTATCTAGGTATTCTTTCTGTGGCATAAACGTTACTGTCTCATGGTGTGGAAACTCCATCAAATTGTTAGACCAGATGCATGTGTGATACCTGTTCTTGTGATGCACACAGTAAATGCATAGCTGCTGTTTGACAACATTAATTGCATGGATAACATTTGTGACAGTGTGAATTGTGCCATATATATATATATATATATATATATATATATATATATATATATATCCATAAAAAAAAAATATATATATATATATATATATATATATATATATAGGTCTACCTGATTACTCCAAAAGCTGAGAAGAATGACAATGAGATAATCGACACCGGAAGATCGACAACAGAGAAGACTGACAGTTTAGAATCCCGATGCTGAGAACACCGACATGTTAAGGTAAGTGCGTGATAGGGACGGACGTTAGGGTCATGGTGTGGGTAAGGTATGTGTGTGATAGTGACGGACATTAGGGTAGGGTGTGGGTGAGATAAGTGTGTGATAGTGATGGACATTAGGTTTAGGGGCGGGTAAAGTGAGTTAGGGTTGGGGTGCGGGTAAGGTAAGTGTTCGATAGTGACGGACCTTAGGGTTAGGGTTTGGGTTAAGGTTAATGCATATATAGTTGTGTATGTAAGGTTTAGTGTAGGTTTATAAGGTTTTTGGTGTGCTTGTGTTGTGTGTGTGTTTTTCGGGAAAGTTATTTGTTTTGTTGATTGCCGGGATTGTGGTTTGTCGGGCTTGTGAAGTTTCATGTTTTTGAACTTTCGGTTTTGTCGTGTCGGTTATTTCATTGTCGGTGTTTTGGCGTGTCAGTGTCATCAGGTAGACCCATATATACATATATATATATATATATATATATATATATATATATATATATATATATATATATATATATATATATATATATATATATATATATATATATATATATATATATATATATACATACATACATATACATATATACATAAAGTATGCCATGCACAAATGTCTTTTGGTTTGGTCCTTGTAAAATTTGTGGTTTTCTGCATATCACTGGATTGATCTCAGGACTGATGTCACTAAATAATTATATACATTTGAGTTTCAGACTTCAAGTCCTTCAGAAAATGTATCTTAACACAAGCATCTTGTTATTTTAGCACATCTCTAACATGAAAATATCTAGAATCTGTCCCTACTTCTGGGTCATTGTCCCCCAATTATGTTGGTCTTTGTCTAGATTTCTTGCACTAACAAATTCAGAGCTATGGAAACTTATATATGTTAAGCCCTGGTGATCATTGTGGTGTTCTGCACAAATATTGTAAAAGACTGTGCTCTGCTGTAAATAAGATTGTTATCCCTGTTGCTTTACATGGTTTGCCATGAAACTGCTCTTGGTTATGTTTAAATACAGTGTGGTGCTTGAATATGTAACTAGTGCTGCTGCTCACTCCGCATCACTGTGCACACATGTAAACTCTGTGTAAGCTTTGAGCGATGCCTACACAGAGTTTACTGAACACTAGGGAATATATAGCTTACAGGTATTCATGTGTGTGCACAGCAAGGAAGAGATAGCTACACTTGAAGTTTCCTATGTTCATTCATATGTACATATGCAGCACTGTCCTGATGGGTGATACACACACACACACACACACACACACACACACACACACACACACACACACACACCACCCCCCTCTGTATATTTTGTACAAGGTTGTTAGTATGATGAGGCAAGTACAACTCTCTGTGTGAGTGTATCACTGCATGACAGAATTTCTTGTACAGAGTTTGGATTAACAGAAGTGCATTAAAGCATATTATGCTACATTACACCATGTCTATCCACCATGCTGTCAATATGAGGCAAGTAAAAAACATTGAACTCCCTTCTATATCACACCAACAGAGCTTATCCCAGATGCATGTTGCAGCAATACAAATGAAATAAATGAAAGTCTATGTGTTCTTATTATATAAGCGAAGATGGAATCCTTCGAATGTGTCTTGATTGAACTTGAAAGCACGAAACAGCAAAATAGTGAAACGGCATATAAGCAATTTCTTTGCCTGGGAAAGAAATCGCTTGGCCACCTCTGTTACTTTGCCGCTTTCCTCACTGTAGTGCAATCTTGGAGTTGGTATATTTAAGTGTGGGGGTGTGGGGGGGCACATCCCCTCCACTTTATGTAAGGTTTTGAAGTTTTTATTTTTTATTTTTTTTTTTTGTGGAACAGCGATTTTTTTCCCTGCTCCAAGTGTTCATGATTGCAAGCTTTCACTTACATGGGGTCGATAAATCAGCATTCGCTTTTTAAGTGTCATTGATTTAATATAGACACAAGTCTACAACATCATGGTGCACCATTTACCCTTCACAATCTTTGTCGATTTAATGTCTCCTAGTCTTCTCTACCTGGCTTAAATGCCACTGTTAGCATCCGGCCAGTGTTAAAGTTAAGATCTAATAGACTGTGATAATTTATCATTGTTTTGTAGGTATTCTGTAGCTGCATCAGCATCATATTTTATATTTTGTAATTAGCTTTTTGCTGATTGGGTGTTTTTAATTAGATGTGATAATCATTTAGAGTATTTATTAGAGTCCTGTATAGGGTGTCCATGGTGGTACAGCGGTTAGTGTTGCCGCCTCCTACCAAGAGGTTCTCCGGTTCAGTTCTTGGCTGGGGTGCCTTCTGTGCAGAGTCTGCATGTCCTCTCTGTGGTCACGTGGGTTTCTTCCAGGTGTTCTGGTTTCATCCCAAAGACATGCTGTAGGTGGATTGGACACTCTAAATTGGCCCTAGGTGTGAGTGCATGTGTGTGCCTTCTGTGGAAAGTTGGGTGCCAGGCTGTCAACTTGACACTGTAAAACTCCACTGCCAATCATGAGCAGACAGGTGATCTGCTGTGGCAATTTGGCAACCCCTAACTGGGAAAAAGCCAAAAGAAGAAGATTAGAGTCCTGTATAATTCTGTATCTTCTTATAATGATGAAGAGTAGTTTTGCTTGACACCTTTTGTGGATATTAAATTTACATGGTTTTGAGCAGTCATATCATTTATTTTTGTGATTGTTGGTCTTTTATTTTTCTAGTATAATGACGGGAATGTACCCCATTCCTAAGTTAAAGTATGATTAATGTTCTTGAAATTAGTATTGTTTCAATCTTTGATGTCAGCCAAAAGTGCTCTTTGCAGCACCTGCAAAGTGTTGAGCATCGACTGCTTCTGTAATTTTTACAGAGTTACATATATCGGTGGTATATCTAAATAAGACTGTAAATTCTTTTTTGTAAGACCCATTGATCCTACAATTTGGATCTCTCTGGGTATCCTTCTTCTACATTGCCCTCCTTTCTGCCTGCAAATCTTGGTATTTTATGACTGTGTCTCTCTGTACATAAAACACTGTAGTTACTGGGATAGCATTTGCAATGATCAATGCTACTTCCATCTTCTTTTCATGGACTACTATATCTGCTTTTTGCTCATCTATTTTTTGAACTGTTGGTAATGGGTGACCCCTTAAGATATAAACTCCATCAATCTCTATAACGCTTTGTGGATCTTATTTCCAGTGCTTCTCAGTTACTTCAAAATTGTAATGTTTGCACACTCCCCAGTGCAACAGTCTTATTTTTTGCCTTCTCATCTGATCCTTCTCCTTATCTTCTTTCTTTTTTTTTTTTTGTCTGTTTTTTTGTTTTTTGGAGTTTTTTGGCATATTCAGTTGCTGCTTGATTTTTGTCTACTTCTATTGTGTTTTCCATTCCCACTTGACACCAATCTGCTTCTGCTAAACTAAGCAGGGAAGACATCTTAGATTTGTGGACTTCATGTTTTAAAACTTTCACTATGTTTGGATATAGTGAAGTCAGCAGATTTGTATATGGTCTTACAATTGCAGATTTATATGTGCAATCAGTTTCAAGGAGACTCATACCTCCTTCAGAAAGGAATATATAATCTTGGTATACACTGATTTTTATATATCATTTAAGAAGTGTGAAGCATTTTTCTTGTTTTCCTGTGCAATGGATCCAGTGCCTTTTGGGACCCATCAATCACCCCAAAACTGTAAGAACAGAAAGAGCAAACTGGTTTATAGTTTGGACTTTGTTCCTAGATGTCAGGGCTGTTTTCATTATTAATTTTGGTCATCTGAAATATTCCTTACTGAGGTTTGTTCGCATTTGTTCACATCTTATTGTCGATCCTTCATCACTTTCAAAATATTTATACACTCCTTCCTGCTTAAGTTCTTTATATCACATTCCTGTCCTGGACTGATATTTTCTTGGTGCTGTAGCTTATATTTTTGCTTTTGCACATTTATCAAGACCAAATGACATTCTTATATCATCTGAGGAGGTTTTGACCACTTCCAGCTGTGCGTTCAGCTCCTCATCTGATGAACTATGCAGGTTTAAATCATCAACAAAATGAAGATGAGAGTCTTTACACTTGGTTATTTTCTCTGAGCTGAATTGTAACCATGACCTAATCTGTTAAGTAGACAAAGTAATGGATTGCATGCAAGACAGCAAAAAGCAGCAGTACCAAGGACTCACCCTGGAATATCTCACATTTGAATTTATATCCTGGGATAATAATAATTTAAATTTTATCATGGATTAACTGCATGTAATGACATTGGTCAGTGTAGGGTATATCTTATTCTCTTGTAAGCACTCCTTTATCCATGAATGTGGGATGCTGTCAAATGATTTTTTTGTAATCTATCCATGATAAACTTAGATTCTTCTCCTTTTACAATTCTCTATTATGACTTTATTTAACAACAAATGATCATTTGTTCCATATGACTTTCTTTTGTTACCCTTTTGTTCTATTACCACAACTGAGTTTTTTTCTAAATGATTATAAACTCTCTCTGCATCAATTCCAGTATATAGTTTATATATCTTCGGAAGGCAAGTTATTGGTTTATAGTTTCTGTAATAGCTTGCAGGTTCACTCTTAAGGATAAGTATCATTTTTCCTGTTGGTAACCAGGCTGGTGTTTGTTTGGGATGCACATATAAGCAGTTCTTACTCAGGGCTAAATCTTCACATAAAGATATTATTACTCTTAACCAGAAGTTAGGTACTGCATCTGGGCCTGGGGTTTTCCATTTAGGAACTTTTTTATTTTGTTTCAATTTCTGTGGCTGTTACTTCATCTTATTGCATACCCTGTATACCTAAATGTCTTACTGTTTCTTTTACTTCTATCCATTCAGCATCTTTATTAAGTTCCACACAATCTTCACAGATATTTCTCCAATATGTGTCTATTTTCCTATTTTTGTCAACAATGCAGTTTTGTAAATGCTATAAAAATGTACCTGCAAACCCAGGTGACATCTTCAACACTTCACACCTTCAAGCTAGTGTTCCAAAATGCTTCAAGGAGATGACTATCATTCCTCCACCCAAGAAACCTCAGCCAACAACTCTGAATGACTACCAAATAGTTGCTTTAATCTCGAAGGTAATGAAGTGCCTGGAGAGGTTGGTCAAAGATCATACCCCCTCAATCTTACCTGTGTCACTGGATGCACTGCAATTTGCATACAGGACAAACCTCAGTACAGGGGATGCCATCTCACTAGCTCTCCATGAAACACTGACCCACTTAGAAGAACTGCTATGCAAGACTGTTATTCATCAATTTCAGTTCTGCCTTCAACACTGTCATCCCTGAGAATCTCATATTGAAGCTCCTTCAACTGGGCATAGACTCTCATTTATACAATTGGATTGTGAGCTTCCTTACTGAAAGGCCTTAAAAGGTTTGTGTGGGAGACAACAGCTTTGGATGTATCATCCTGAACACAAGAATACCACAGGGGAGTGTCTTAAGCCCTCTCCTTTTCACTCTGCTGACACATGGCTGCATGGCCACACATGAGATGAATAGGATCATCGAATTTGCAGATGACACCACTGTAATAGGCCTGGTCAAAGACGAAGAGGAAAAGGCCTACAGGAACAAGATTGATCAACTACTGGTCTGGTGTGACAGCAACAATATAGCACTGAATGTCAGCAAGACAAATTGATTTCAGAAAATTGCAAGTACCACACAAACCTCTAGTGATGAAAGGGATGACAGTGGAAAAGGCCAAGAGTACAAAGTTCTTGGGTGTTCATCTCAAGGAGAACTTATCCTGGTTAGTCCATGTATCCAGCTGTTAGAAAAATATGTATTAATGTATATGTTTAGTGCTTATTAGAAGCTAAAAGGGTTAACACATTTCATTCTATTTTATGTACAGCTTAATTCTGTATGAAATTATAAGATGTTTTTTCAAACTGCAGTATGCTTTCTGAAATTGCAAGATGCTCTCTGACCTAGTACTTGCTAGCACAGCAAAATTCATGTTTATGCCTTTTGGAAATTTACTGAGAAGCAGGTGATTATCTGCTAGGTCAGGAAAATGAATGAATAGTGAATGAATAGAACAATACTGTTTTCTATAACGTGATTGAATATGAACAATCAGCTCTGTTCGTGTTATGAGAACATGCACAGCTGCGGAAAAGAAAAGATACATCAGACAAAGACTGCTTGAAGAAATGAACTATGATCTGTACTTGCTTTGTGCTCAAATTAGCCATAGTACCTTAAATGGTAACATTGCATAGTGAGAAGTCATATCTGACCGGTGGTCATCAAGGCCACGTTGTTTTTCTTAGGAAGTTTTTTTTGTAAACTTGATATGCCAGCAAAAAATCATGGACAAACAGCTGCTGTGAAATAATATTGAAAGAACTTGTGATTTATTATGTCAGCTTAGTAGGCAATGCCTTGTAAGAAATGTATAAGAATAGCTTCACTTCCTGATTCTAGTTAGACAAACTCTGTATTAGCATGTTTTTGTCTCCTTGCTGCAAGATTAAAGTGCCTTAACCTGAACCTGCCATGTGTTGATCATTTTGAAGTTGTTTTTCCTTTGACAGATTGGTCCTTCGGACCGGAAACTCTCAATTTGCCTCAGGTCAGATGGGCCAGGTGGCATGAAACCGTACGGGGAAGAAACCACATCGGTTCTTCTGCTTTGAAAGACCTCCGACTGAATTGTTGTTCAAAAGAGGCCAGCCACTTTTCTGATCTGCGACTGAAGGATGAGTTAGCAAACGAACCAGAGACGGTCAATCATGGAGGCTCAGGTAAGGTGAGATTTACCTTTTTTCTGTTTTAGATCAGGGACTTGATTTGAATCATCTGTCAGGAGATTTTTTTGTACAAGTCAGGGACAGAAAGATTGCAGTCTTGTCATAGATCTGGGAAACAGAATAGGTAAGACAGTTATTCTAGATAAACTGTGAAATAGAAAATTGTGGTACCACGTGAAAATAAGAAGGGTTACATAACATTTTTTAACAGTCAGAACAATATGGGTAATAAGTGCACAAAAGGTTCCCAAAACCCACCGCTAACCGAAGATGCAAAATATATGCAAATACAGCGTGCCAACAATGTTAGATACTATACAAAATGGGTTAATAAATATGAATTTAATGGCAAATTAGGAAAATCCTTGCTTATTAAACTTGTCAAACAGCTTAAAACTGACGCAAAAGGTCAGGTAAAAAAGCAACGTCAATTGGGTATTCCTCAGGCACACAGGTGGATTGAGGAAGTAAACCTTAATGAACAAAAAAGTAATAAATCAAAAGCTATGTTTCTAGATAAAGAAGACAATAATTTGGTAATAGATCAGCCCCTCCACTTCCCACACCAGAATATGAAGTGAGTGGACAAGCTGGTCCACCTCTGCTATACCCGGCTGTTACCGCAAAGCCAAGACCGTATGTTAGAGATCCCATCGAGACTAGGTCTCGAACACGTAACTTAAGAGGGGATACTGAGTTATATGAAATAAACAAAAATTCATGAGCTATGAGTGAAGTAGAGATATGTCCACTCATAGAAGTACCTAATCCTCAGGCAGGACAGGCAGGACAGGACCCGACTCTCCTAGTATATAGACCGTGGACACCGGAAGACATCCAGAAAGCCACAGAGGGAATTCCCCATCCAAAAGTTAATTTTAGAAAATTCTTAGAAGACTTACAGGGCATGAGGTTAAGTTATCATTTAAATGGAGAAGAAGTAGAAAAAGTAGTCAGACAAATCGTAGGTCCAGATTGGCACATGATCAGTGGCAACTGGAATCCCCGTGACGCAGAACATAAGCCACTTCCACATAGCAATGCAGAACTGGATAACAGAGTGAAAGGTCTAACAGACCAAATCTCTGAGAAGTGGAAGCCTAGGGCAGACTGGACTTGCATTAATCAATGCATTCAACAGGAAGGTAAAACTGTTGACAGATATTATGCTAAATTATTAGAGTGCTTTAACAACCATTGTGGAATGTAGGTACCTGAAGACCAAACACATGATTCCTCGTATGAGCAGAAATTAAAGAATGCATTTTTAAAAGGCAGTATTTTGCCTATAAGCAGCTTTATTACAAAGCACATGGTAGACCATCGTACAAGTAGATTACAGTCACTACTTGAATATGCTAGGCATGCCGAAAGGCATTTTAACAGTAAAAAGAAAAAGAAAGCCCAAGTATTTGCTGTAGAAGATGGAGCAGAAGTTTATGTAGTACACTCCAGAAAAAAGGGCAAGAAAAATGCCCAAGGAAACAAATAATCTGATAAACGATCAGAAGAGTTTGAAGAGAGAAAGAAAAGGGGTGAATGTTTTAAGTGCGGAAAGAAAGGACATTTAGCAAGGGATTGCAAGCAAAATAAGAAGGTAGCCATGGAAGATAAGGAGGGTGAGGACTGACTATATGATAGTCAAGAATCACTAGAAGGGAGTAACTGAGAAAAGACAAATGCAAATGTGATAGAAAGAGTAGAGAATGTGATAGAAGAAATAGAGGAAGTACAAGAAATCACCGATGGTGAAGAAAGTGAAATTTTGGACTTAGCATTATTAAGCCTAGAGCTTTATTTAGCAGACACGAAACTGGAAGTTACACTTCTGGTAGAGGGGAGGGAAGTTAAATTCCTGTGTGACTCAGGGGCTTCACGAACCCTGATACATCCTTCCAAACTACCAGAAAATTTGGAATCACTTGATTACATATTAGTGAAAGCAGCTAATGGACAGCTATATCGGGAGCCACTCTCCCATAACATAGCAATAACTGACCCTGTTTCAGGGATGACCCAGAAAAGCAAAATTGGTGTTTCTGCAAAATGCCCAGTGAACCTTTTGGGCAGAGATCTTATGCAGATATTTGGCATAGCAGTAGTACCGACTATGCAGGGTATGGAAGCACAGCGACAAATGGATACTTGAGGGTGAATCATTTTATTGGTACAGCCAGGACTTAGTCACGACTGGTCCAGGGGCAGTAACCGAAGAACTGATGAATGTAGCCATCAGTAAGTCCCCCTCCCTTGACACTGATAAACAACATTTGTTGCACTGTACTCAATTGTAGCACACTAGGACCTGATAAGGAATATGAGCAAGAACTGTTTAAAAAACATGCAAACAGATTAGTATTATGTAATCTGTACTGGGACACAGAAGGGAACAGTGTAGTTAGCTGTTCATTGCCCCAGGAATTCTTTGCACTTCTTAAATCTAATTGATTACCACATGTTAGTTTAACTAAGGACAAAAATGTGAAATGGGCAGATCTTGGAGAAAAAGTCACAAAGTGGGAAAAACAAACAGAGTTAGAATTGTCAGAACAGGGAGTACAAAAGCAGAAGTTAAATTGACACACCCAGTTGTACACTTGCAGTCTAGCGAGGACAGCTGATTAGCACTCTTACTAGAAGAGGAAGAAAAAGCTTTATGGAACATACCAGAAACTCTCTGGTCAGATGTAGGACGCAGGACCATTTACTATTAAGCCAAAATCAGCATTTAGACCTCAAAAGAGACAGTATCCCTTAAGAAAGGATGCAGAAGTAGGAATCAAACCTATAATAGCAGCTTTACTGAAGGAAGGAGTACTGGTAGAATCTCGATTCACCATGTAACACACCCTTATTTCCTGTTACGAAGAAACGGAGAGAATGGAGAATGGTCCAAGACTTTACAACTGTAAAATGATGATTACTATTTTTAGAGCACCTACGGTGCCAGATCCACACACCCTATTGAATGATTTAAAGCCTCAACAGAAGTATTTTTCTGTGGTAGATATTAGCAATGCGTTCTTTTCGATACTGATACACCCTGACAGCCAACATTGGTTTGCATTCACATTTCAGGGGAAAAGGTATACATATACGCGACTACCACAGGGGTATTGTGAAAGCCCAACAATATTTGCACAAGGGATGGCAAGCTACTTGGCAGGATTTAGCCCACTAAGAGGCAGCCAAATTTTACTTTATGTAGATGACATCCTGCTGGCAGCCCCCATCCAGCAAGAATGCAGAGAAGATACCATAGCATTACTACAATTTTTAGCCACTCAAGGACATAAAGTAAACAAAAGCTTTGAAGAAAGCAGGTTAAATACCTGGGATATGTAATATCCAAAGAAGGCAGAACATTAGATGAAGATAGGAAAATAGCAATTTTACAAGCACCCAAACCGACTACCAAGAAGGAAATGATGTCCTTCCTGGGCACAACTAACGTCTGTTGGAGTTGGATTCCAAACTATGCCTTGGAGTCTGCTCCACTGACCAACTTGATATATAAGATTTATTACAATGGGAAGCAGAATCAGCTTTCTGCAAACTGAAACAACTGATAGCATCCTCATTAGTTTTAGGATTACCGAACTATCATAAACGTTTTTTCCAAACTGTGGATTGTAAGCAAGGTTACATGACATCAGTGTTAACAGCAACATGGGGATAAGCAACACCCCATAGCTTATTATTCATCACAGCTGGACCCAGTACTGTGTACAAGCAGTAGTTGCAGCTGCAATGGCTTATTTTACTGCACGAAAAAGTAGCATATCTTTCTCCTGCTAGACATCTTTCCTGTATGACTATACTCTTGAGCCAACCTCATATGACAATTGAACGATGTACAGCTTTGAACCCGTCTACCTTGCTCCCGACCCCTGCGGATGGCACACCACACAGCTGCCTGCAGGAGATTGAGCAAAAAACACTGCCTAGAAAAGATCTAATGGATGTTCCCTTGGATGATACCGAGGTGACATATTACGTGGATGGCTCATGCAGAAGGGGTCCTACAGGACAGAACCTAGTGGGGTATGCAGTAGTTTCTGATACTGAGATTTTAGAAGTAAGTCTTTACCACACAACTTATCTGCACAAGCAGCAGAACTGATTGCCTTCACAAGTGCTTGTACCTTAGCAAAGGGTAAATGTGTGAACATTTTTATTGACAGTCAGTACGCTTTTTCTACTGTACATGTTTTTGCACAACAGTGGAAAAATGGAGGAATGATAACATCTACTGGTAAACTGATTAATCATGCGCAATTTATTTTGGATTTGTTAGAATCTATTCAGTTACCTCAGAAAGTAGCTATTTGTAAATGTGTAGCTCATACCAAGCAACAGGATAGGATTTCAAAGTAAATGAGAGCTGATAACAGCTGCAAAGCAGGCAGCTTCAGCTTCAGAAGTATTTCTTTTGAGTGAGGAACTACAACCCTCTGAGATTTTAGATTTAGAAATGTTGAAAACAATGCAGACACTTACTACGAAAATAGAAAAACAGAAATGGATAAAAAGAGGAGCAATTCTTGAGAAAGGGCTGTACATCTCCAAAGAAGGAAAACCAATTTTGCCGTCTAACTTGTTTAGATATGCAGCTTTGTTGAGCCATGGGTAGTGCCATGTCTCAACAGGGGGGGTGGTACAGTTAGTGAACCGAGTGTTCACTGCATATGGATTTACAAACTACACAAAAAATTTTTGTGCAGCATGCCATGTTTGTAACAAGCATCACGCACAAGGGCCATTGAAGCCGAAGCAAGGGAGTTTCCCAACACCACCGTACCCATTCCATACTATCTGTATGGATTTCATAGAACTAAACAAATGTGAAAATAAGATATATTGTCTTGTCATTATAGTTATGTTTTCCAAATGGGTGGAAGCTTTTCCGACTAAAAATCCAGATGCAGCTGCTGTTGCAAAAGTCCTTGTTAAAGAAATTATTCCTAGATTTGGCATACCAGAAAAGATCTACAGTGACAATGGCACACACTTTGTAAATCAAACGATACAACAGTTGAGCCGATATTTCGGAATTTCTTTAAAGAACCATTGTGCATACCACCCCCAATCCGCAGGATTAGTAGATAGGCATAATGGGGTTTGAAAAACAAACTTAGGAAATTGATTAGTGAGACACAGAAGAACTGGGTGCACTGCCTGCCTCTGGCACTGTTGAGCATGAGAACTGTTCCAAATGCAAAGGGGTTAACTCCTTTTGAAATACTGTTTGGGAGGGCATATTATATACCTCAGTGGAAACCTCTCATGCCTGCAGACCAGGAGGATGACAGTTCACTTGCAGAATACATGAGATGACTTTTAAGTAATAAACAACTTTTGCAGTTAAATTCTGTTTCAGATAAAGAACAAGCCATCGGAAGCAGCAGTAGTCCCAGGCACGTGGATCTGGGTGAAAGTTATCAAGAAGAAGAACTGGACCACACCGAAGTGGGAAAGGCCATACCAAGTGCTACTGTCAACACCCACTGCAGTCAAGATTGCAGAGCGAGCATCCTGGATTCATCTGACACACTGTAAATTGGTTAAAAACTTTGAACTGGAAAAAAACTTGTTACTGTTACACAAGAACAAAATGACCAGATACGGAGCAAATAGAAATGCTGAACAACCTCAGAAGTATTGCATGATCATTCTGTTGGCCATACTCTTTTTGTTGTGGCCTTTCCTTTTTCCAGCCACACGAACTGAACTGAATAAACGTGAATCACTCATAGACTGGCATCCAAATTTTAACACTTACCAAGCAATTAAATATGTGTATGCTGAAACTTTTAATGTTTCGAATTGCTGGATTTGCACAGCTATACCAACAGCATACGGGGGATTATTAATGACTGCTGTCCCCCTAGGGATCAATGAGACCTGGGAAAATTTGCTTTTTGATACTACAACTGTAAAATCACAAGACAAAATAGCATTGTACCTGCCTGTTACACAGAAGGGAATTGTATGTTTTTACAAAAATGATACTGTTCAGGTAGGTTGGAGTAATTGTAATGTGACTGTTCCTTACAAATGTTATACCGAAGCCAATAATGCAGGTTATATCTGTGATGCAAACTATGACTCATATCTTGAGTCGATACATAAAACTATTGATGAGATACAACATAATCCTGTTCTTTTTAAACAACTATCTATTATTGATTAGAAAATGTTTCATGCAGGGCAAGTGTACATTAATACTAAAGTAGAAAATTGTTATTTTGTTTGTGGGAAAAAGGCATACAAATGGTTACCTGAGAACTGGTCCGGCAGTTGTTTTTTGGGTTACCTGGTTCCGGCCATATGACACACTGCAGTCTTGCCTCAGGGAAAAATTTGAAATGTCAGAGAGGTCACCAAGAAAACCGGGAATCCAATCAAAATGCCTGAATATCCAGTGGGACAAATCAAAGCAGGCTGGAGAAACCATAATTCCATGCAAAACAAAGATAAACTGACACACATGGACTTGTGTGACACTATTATATCATGGGCAGGTATAGCCCCTGCATATGGCGCAGTGAAATCGATTTGGGAGCTGAGAAAACTGTCCAAACTTCTCGAAGTAATGCATAATGCAACTTTTTCTGCTCTCGAATTAATGACTGATGAACTGAACGCTATGAGAACTGTGGTGCTTCAAAACCGCATGGCTCTTGACTTCACCCTAGTGGCAAAAGTCGGTACGTGCGCTTTAATAAAATAGGAGTGCTGTTCGTATATTCCTGACAACCAGCATGATATAAACGACCATCTTGAGGTGATTCAGCAAGTGTCGGCCATGACCAAACCAGGCCCAAACCCACTGATGGACTTTTTCCAGAATTTGTTTGGGGGGTAGGGTAGCATCCTAATGAACATCCTGATTGCCATTTGTGTGGGATTACTCCTATTGGGAGTGTGTGTTTGTTGTGGTATTCCCTGCATGAAAAAATTAATCAAAGATTTTATAGACATGTCCGTTTCTGAAACTTTATATCAAAGTACTGAGATTGAATAATTGTTGAAAAATGAAACACTTTCATGAGTTTTAACTGAATGACTCTCTTAACTGCAAATTCTGAACAGAAAGAGGTTAGGAGAAGAAGCAGCTGTTTATGTTTTTGAAAATAGAATAAAAAGTATTAACAGGGGGGAAATGTTAGAAAAATATGTATTAATGTATATGTTTAGTGCTTATTAGAAGCTAAAAGGGTTAACACATTTCATTCTATTTTATGTATGAAATTATAAGATGCTTTTTCAAACTGCAGTATGCTTTCTGAAATTGCAAGATGCTCTCTGACTTAGTACTTGCTAGCACAGCAAAATTCATGTTTATGCCTTTTGGAAATTTACTGAGAAGCAGGTGATTATCCACTAGGTCAGGAAAATGAATGAATAGTGAATGAATAGAACAATACTGTTTTCTATAACGTGATTGAATATGAACAATCAGCTCTGTTTGTGTTATGAGAACATGAAAAGATACATTAGACAAAGACTGCTTGAAGAAATGAACTATGATCTGTACTTGCTTTGTCCTCAAATTAGCCATAGTACCTTGAATGGTAACATTGCATAGCGAGAAGTCATATCTGACCGGTGGTCATCAAGGCCACGTTGTTTTTCTTAGGAAGTTTTTTTTGTAAACTTGATATGCCAGCAGAAAATCATGGACAAGCAGCTGCTGTGAAATAATATTGAAAGAACTTGTGATTTATTACGTCAGCTTAGTAGGCAATGCCTTGTAAGAAATGTATAAGAATAGCTTCACTTCCTGATTCTAGTTAGTCAAACTCTGTATTAGCACGTTTTTGTCTCCTTGCTGCAAGATTAAAGTGCTTTAACCTGAACCTGCCGTGTGTTGATCATTTTGAAGTTGTTTTTCTTTGACACCAGCACAGTCAAAAAAGCTCAGCAATGCTTGCAATTTCTAAGAAAACTTAGGAAGGCAAAATTACCAAGCTCCATCCTTTTATAGGGGCACCATTGAAAGTGTCTGACCAACAGCATTGCAGTCAGGTATGGGAGCTGTAATAATCAGGATGGGAAGGCTCTCAAGAGAGTTGCAAGGTTAGCAGAAAAAATCATTGGCACCTCCCTTACTTCTCTGGAAGATCTACACAAATGCCAGTGCATAGACAGGGCCAAAAAGATTTCCAGCGTTTTAACACATCCTGCCAGTGGTCTGTACACTTAGCTATCTTCTGGCAGGATATACAGAAGCCTGCATTGTAAAACCACCACACTAAAAAACAGTTTCTTTCCCCTCTCTGTTGGACTGTTGAACTCTTGGGAAAAACAAACCATGACATCTGTTACATAACTAGCCTATCAAGGGGCTTATTTTATGGATGTGCAATAACTAAGTGTAATACTAAGGCAATTCACTTACACACTGAAGGACTGAAAAGTGCAATATACAAATTGTGCAATAATTCAGTCTAATCATAAATATGCTGCTATTGTTTCAATTTTACTTTGACAATATTACATTCATATTGTTCCTTGTCTTCCTTGTCTTCTGTTCTGGGATAGGTGTTAGTCACTGCTGTCCTACTTTACTTACAAATTGCTACTTATTAAATTTCTACTGTGATATCTTATTCATTATTCTCTATCTATACGTGCAACTGTTTACTGCATTGAGAATGAAGCATTGTAATTTCATTCATCTACACTGCTGTGTAGTTCTGAATGAAAATAAAGCTTTCTTTGACTGTATTTAACATTTGTTTGGTGGAAAAGTCCAACTTGGAACAAAGCCAACTTTCAGCAGAGGCCCAGGGTGGAAACACTCCAGGTGCATGTCTTTGTATGCAGGAGGAAAGTAGAGCACCTGGAGAAAACCAACACAAACTCAAGGAGGAAATGCAGACTCCACACAGAAGGCTCCCCAGCCAAGAATCAAACTGGAGAACCTCTTGCTGCAATGCACCAACACTACCACTGCACCACTGCACCACCCATGCATAAGCTGATGCTATTATTGCTTAATAGCACACCACAATATAATGTAATCTTATATCATTCAAAAATTTTAAAAACAATACAAACACAGTAATTATGCATTCTTCCATGCTATATAATCTTATGATATGTGGATAGAAATATAACATAGCTCACAAAAATGTACTAATAAAAGTTGCTGATAAGTAATATTTGTCAGTCTTTGCATGCAGTTCTGCAGTTATTACAGAGGACTGAGGCTGCAGCCTGCAGGATGTTTCCTGTTGTTCAGGATTTGACTCCCTCTGCCTTCATTTGCCCACTGTTAGATTCCGTGCAAGTCACTTAACCAGGCAGTGCTCCAAGACTTAGTCTGATAAAGGTGCATATGAATCAGTCCTCTACTTCAGTTCACAGATGCAAATAGTTGCAGTCCTTTCTACTCACTGAACAATCTATTTGCTAGAGCAGTCACTGCTAGCACAATATTTTTAAGAAATAATTTATTTAATGTTAAGATATCTGTTTGCTGCAGCAATTGCTGCTAGGACAATACTCACCTGCAACATTAGCATTACTGATAATAATAGTCTAATGATAATCAATCCTGGCCAACTACTTCCCCTCAGGATGCTTGCAGATATGTCCATAGGACTGTTAATACTGCTAAAGCAAATGAAAGTGTTATCGTGTTGTTCCAGTAATTAAATATGAGACTGCCAATAGATCATATGATATGAACTTCATATCATTCACAAAATAAAATATCTTTACAAAACCACTCCAGTCAGAGAAATCAACAATGTATTCCACTGCTGTACTGCAGTATATAACCCAGTGTCTTGAACGATACTATAGGACATGGTCCTTGAACATGATAATCATGGTTTTGTTTTTGTATTATTACAATCTGAAGTAAAGTCTGTTACAAATCCAGATACTACAAAAAAAAAATGAAATCTCATTCCAAGAGCACTTGCCATCCATGTGGAGACAACAAGACAAGAAAACCTAGAGCTTATGTGTCCCGACAATCATATGCATTAACCTGAAGATGCAATTTTATAAACAGTATAGAAGTGAAAAAAGATGTTTGGCGATGTCACACATGAAAGCTGCAATGGATGAGACATACTACAACAAAAATCAACATTGAATGGGGAATACAGAGCATTCATGTACAGGTAGCCAGCTGATAAAAGTGTTTATTTTGACTATTGTGACAGAACGTATGTATGACTCAAGGTCATACATATGTCTCATTCCCACAACCTATAGTCAACATAATGTGAATTACACTTCTGGACAGCCAAATACAGAGATACAGAAAGTACCCAGAAAAATAGCCCATAACCACATTAAAGCAAAGAGGTCTTGAGTATCACAGTCAGCACTCTACTCCAAAACATATGTAAATGGTAAGCGTCAGTCAATGTGCATGGGTGAAATAGGAATGCAGTCCATAAATGAAACATTAGGCTGAAATATACATATATACCAGTCTATGTACATTGTCGAAACAGTAATACAGTCAGTAAGTTAAACAATATCAGGCTGAAATATATGAAAATAAGAAGCTATGTACATGGGGAAAACAGTAATATAGCCTACAGTTTAAACAGATATCAGGCTGAAATATAGGTAAATAACTGGATATCACATTTCACACATTTAGGCTGAAATATTTGCAAATAGGTGCTCAATAAACATAAATGAAATATATGACTTACATAAATGTATCATGCAAGCCAATTCCACAAAGGATTAAGGGTTAGCCATAAGTAAATCAGGTAAAAGCAAAACAGATGTCTTTATTTGGTTAGCACTTTCATGACCATACAGATCGCTTTATCAGACCAATGAAATAGAATAAAACAATATAAAACTTTTACTTTTATACAGCAAATTCTCATTTAAAAACTTTAATAGACCAGTCGAGCAACATTTACCTTACTTCAAATAAATATTTAGTAAAGAATGGCGTTACATCATCATGCAACAAGTGCATTTCAATTAAAAACATCATAAGGCAATACTTTGTTCAAACAGATACTAATTAGCAAAGTGACATCATCATGCAACAAGACTATTCCATTTAAAGTTGTAATGCTGCATAGATTCATACTTACCAAAACAAATACACCCATTTCATAGCTCCTATAATTTAACCAAATCAGTCACACTTAAAATAACACTTAATGCATATGATCCTATCTACTCACTTCAATAAATTCTGAGACTTCAGAATTCGTCTAAGGGAAATCATACCATTAAGACCAGAGCCTCTATCAGCTCTAAGCTTTAATATCATTCTAAGTTCTATTTTTACCATGATATTCTCAGTGTCACCTGGCCGAATATTTTCTTCTACATTCTCAGTTGCCATAAAATGAAATGAGTGTGTGTGATCTGCATTAGAAACATGCTTAGCAAGCACATTCACATTATTACCTATGTGAATGTTATATACATGTTGTCTTAGACTCAATGTTAGTGAAGAAGAGTTTAGGAAGGATATAGACATGTTAAAGGAAAAATTATAGGAGCTGTGAAATGGCTGTATTTGTTTTGATACGTATGGATCTATGGGGCATTATGCCTTTAAATGGAATGGTCTTGTTGTGTGATGAAGTCTGAAACTCAACTGCATGTCATTATTTAGTGTATAGTTCTCAGATCATCCCAATGATTTGCCATAAAACAACAAGTTTTATGAGGAACAGAACAAAAATATGAGGCAAAAATCTGGACAGTTGAGAGGCATGGGCATTCCGGAGGGAGAGACATATGTTAGTTAGCCATGTTATCCCTCTCTGAAACCACTCCAGGAAGACATATACATGGCCAAGAAATTCAAGAAAGCCCTTGACCATGTAGATCAGCACAGTCATCTCCAGCATATCATGGTGTTGGCTGTGTTCAATGGTAAAACATGAACACGGTGAGGTGGAACCACTAAATGCCAGGGCTTACTTGTAAAGTGCCATAAAAGAAACAACAGCAAAACAGGGAATAGGGTGATCAGGGATACATTAGGCCACCAGGGATACATCTGTAAAGTACTATACTGGCATCAACATTACTATGGGGACTGGGTGGGGGTTATACTAGACCACTGGACCTTACTTTATTTGAAATGATGGCACCGACATTACAACAGGGATCAGGGGTTAGCAGGAGCAAACAATGGACAGCAGGGAATATGAAAAGTGCTGTGATGGCACCAATGTTACAATAGTGATCCGGGATGGAGAACCACCAGACACAAGGTAATGCCTTAACTGCTGTGGAGTTAATGTTACTATAGGGACTAGGGGTGCGGAGGTGGGAGATACACCAGACTCCAGGGAATATGCCATAAAGTGTCCTAAGGCACAGAGCATAATCATGATGGGGAAACCACCAGATGCAGTCTAAAGTGCCATAATGGCGACAACAGCTATATGGGATCAGAGGTGGGATAACCACTGGATGCATAAGATAAACTGAAGAGCTGTAATGGCACAGATTTCTTAAGGTGGATAGAGGGGTGGGAGGAACCAAGAGAGCATCAAGGATGACTCTTTAAAGTGCTGTAATGACACCAACATTGTAATGGAGATTGGTGTGATACACTAGATCACTAAAACTTAATCCATAAGCTGTGTAATGGCAACAAAGTATTACAGGGGTAAGGTGAAGCATGGGACAGTAAGGATTGAAGCAAAGACTATGGTGTATTTGAGTGTATCTGTGTGTTTGTGTTTGTTTATGTGTGTGTGTGTGTGATAGAGTGCCTGAATGGAGGAATCATGCCTACATGAGCAGCAGGTTACTACCTCAATATGCAGAACAGCCATGATCTGCACATCTCAGTAAAAACTGAAACATGTAAACTAGCCAGTAATGAGGTGTTACCTTATCTCAGCTAGCAAGTTTCCAAATCTCAAATTGGTGTGTTGTGCTACAGAGACCATACATCTTGTGCTAAGAACTTTAATGAACTCCCCAAACTGTATTTCACACTCTCTTGTATGATATACATGAAAAATTCTCTGTCCTAAACTGTAAAATATAAATGTTGTGTGCATAGAGAAAATCAAAGTCCTTCTGCCCAGATATAACCAGTGATATAATTGTGTTCAGAGGTTATATTAATAAGTTTATGGTTTACTGGACTTGAAGAAGCTTGACTGCATTAGCCTTCATGCTATAATTTACCTCTTTAAGGTAAAACATATTCAATATTCATATAACCATTTCTCTAAGAAACTTTTCAATAATATGTAAACAAAAGCATCCCTTAAAATGACCTATACTTCCCTCTGAATGTCACCCTATACAGAGATATCTATCCAAATCCAGTCTCACTACAGCATCCAGTAAAAACTTCCACTCCACCAAAATGTCCCACTCCTAGTATTACTCCATGCCCAATGAAAGTCTCTGGCCTATCTTTCATAAATGTTCAGTCAAGAAGCATTTGAGGCAAGTTAGTTGAAGTCCACACACAGATAGCCATGCAATCTCCTGATGTTTTTGTAGTTACAGAAACATGGCTTGAACAAGTTATAAGAGATAAGAAATTCTTCCACTTTGATCCACTCTCAATAGATCAAGCAGAAAAAGGGTAAGGTAGAGAGAGCCTCAATATTTTATAAAAATGTGATTAACTTATCTCTCTGTCCCATTAAACCCCACCCCCACCCCACTCAAATCAACTGTTTTTTGTCTCTCACTTTATTCCCTCAGGAAGCCTTAGAGGCTTCTAACTGTGAATATCAAGGGAGTCCAGCACGTGCCTTACACAGATCGACTAAAGCCCTTGCCACAATACTCAGCATCCTATAGACTTCTTAGGGGAGACTTATGCCTGGCTTACAGAGCAATCTCTGACCCAAACCTAATGAATTTGCTGAGCTGCCCATTCCAGGGATCTAAATATGGCCTGTGACTTGAATAGGACATGCTGGAGGAACAAGTTTGTCTCCCAGCGACTACTGCATCTTTGGAATGAGCTGGCAATTCATGTGAAGCAGAGCACATTTATGACACTGTTCAAAAGGAACCTGGACAAGTGGATGGGGATAGCTCTTACAACCCTCCTGAACACGGATGGCTATTACTAAATAAAATCCTGGATATTGACTAGAGTATCTATGGCATTACATTGGGATGAAACAGCTAGGCTTGAAATGACCTCCAGGTCGATAGCATAGTAACCTCCTAATAAAATCACATCAATAAACTAATTAGTTAATTAATGTTTTAACCCTTTCCTTCTTAGATATTCTCTGTTGTTCAATAGAGCTGAATTGTGAGTTTATTCAGTCTGAAGGAATCTTATGGAACAGGACAAAAACCCATTTTATTAGTATTTAGTCAAGTTGAACTGTGAGTTTATTCAGTCTGAATATGTCTTGTGGAAACAGGATGAAAGCACTTATGGAATTTTGTCATTTTAATATGGAATAAGGTGCTGATTGTTTTTATTCAGAAGCTGTTTTTATTTAGTTTTTATATCTCTTAAGTTACAACTTTTGCTATTTTGTGGTTACCATACAAATAACATAAATGACAAGTGAATGTATAATTTTGTGCCCTTTAAGCAGTGAGAATACATGCTTTGTGTCTTTCTACAGTTATATATGGAATTAATGTGGATTTGTGACAGTACCTGTCCCCCTGGCCGGCTTTCCCTAAATATTTCATAGTACCCATCTTTAAAAGCACATGATCATGCTAGATGACATGTAGTCCAGACTCATGTTCAATGGTGATTAATTATGTATCACATGACAAGGCCCTACATTAATCCACATGATGCACACTTGTAATGGAAAGGGTGTTCATGTGCAAATTATCAGAACTAACAGGCATCTCAAAAAAGTAACAATGTACAAAACAGTTCCATTCCTATTACTGAAACAACAGCATGTGTGCAGATTATTGCAGACATTGTGGATGCACTGCATTCAGAACATGCCTACTGTCCTTCAATAAATAAGGATAATACTGTCATATCAATGTACCTGTAAAACTCCCAGCCATACAGTGCAGGAATGCTTTCACAAGGTCAAGTTCATCCACTGGATGTGTCATGCTATGTTTATACATGTGCTACATGCAAAACGCACTGCAATCTGTGTTGGCACATCACAACTATGTAAGGGGTTTGACTAAGCACAATGCCCTACAACATAATGGCAGCATTATGTCTCTGTCTAAGTAACAATATACTTGTAATCACATGGCCGGTGCCACTTCATGAAGAACCTCCATATGCTTGTGCTATATGGTGTTCTTCCGTTTTTGTGTTCCTGCCCAACCCGATCAGCTTCAAACGTTTGCCAACAACTCACCAATCCTTCTTTTCTCCAAAGAATAAATAAATAAAATAAAATAAATAAAATACCCATGTTCCCTGACTCTCCCTCTGACCTTCCTTCCTTTCCCATCTTCCATGTACGTATTATTCCTCTTTACCCTTACCCCTCTTCTTCTGTCCTTGTTCTCCAACTTCTTCAGATATATGGGTTGTGTGAGTTCCCTCACATTATGTTTTAGATTTTTTTCCTAAGCTACTCGACAAATTCCATACCGTTCTAACCATACAGTTCTGCACACACCTATTATATACATTTTTTTATTAGCACTTTAGTAAACAGGCTGTTCTTTGTACATGCATTCTTTAAAGGGTGATTCAGCAATACTTGCATTGCAAAAACAGACACATCTTAAGCATATGCTACATATATTTGTGCTATATTACATAAATATGGCATTCCCTGTTAGACATGCATTTTTTTTATGCTGTTACTCTTTGACTAATTTTCTTATTACTTGCATGTTTTTTCTCTGCACTGTAAAAATCAATCTCCCAACATATCCTCACATGTTTTTTTCGAGTGCATCTGACTATGGGATGAATTCCAAAAGCTATTTCTGGACAGCACACTGAAGGAAGATTTCAGTACATCAGCTGCGGGCATAATTTCAGTAGATACATGACAAGCAGTCCAAGTACCTAACTATTCAGTGAACGAAAATTACAGATTTTGCACATGCCAATTGGATTCCAAAACACATTGTGCACGTCCAACAAAACTTAAATGTGACAAAGTACATCAGCTCTTTCCAAAATCCTCTTCATATGCCATATCACAACTCAAGGAATTGAAGCTATTATGATGGAATACAACGGAACTGTAATAAATACAGACAAAAAAAATGCTACCTGCAGCAAATGAACTGCAGCTGTGTTACTGCAAGCTATGGAAAAGGATGTAGCTGTGCACCCTAGATGGCAGCCAGCTAGGCTGCAGCTAAGCTAACTATAAGATCAACAAATCATTGACAGGTACTTCCTAGACAGAAAGACAGCTAGTACAGCTGTGTGCAACATGTGTGCCCCACGTGTCTATATTATCTTATTGAAGTTTCAGAATATCGAATCTGATATAGTTGACATCATATCATCGAATTCTGAAACATCGAAAGTAAAAAAAAAATGCCTAAAAACAAAAAAATAAATAAAAATGTACCTTTACTGCGCCCCCTCCCACACCCCCCTACTTAAATATACCAACTACGAGACCGCACTACATTGAACTAAATGGAAATCTCCCCTTAGGAAGATTTCCATTTAAACGTTCAATGTTTTTGCTTTCGTTAATCTGGTGCCGACAATATCAGCTTCGATATTGTCGGCCTTCGACAACGTGAAGTAGACCCATGCCACACACATCTTTGTGGACATTTTGAGGCAACCCCCTCCCACTTGAAATAAAAGTGTGTCTCAGTCTGGGTGTACTGGCAAATGTGCATTCTAAAGACACATGGTGGGTGCTGTAGGACTGTTACAGATAGCTGCCAGTCATATGCTGTCAAAATTACTGGCTGTAGTCTGCAACAAGATGGATGAGTACATACAGTTTCCATCTGCCACAATGGAGCAGAGAACTACTATGCCCCAGTTCTATAACCTTACAAACTTCCCACATGTACTTGGTACAATAGACTGGACCCACATCCCTACTAAGACCCAAGTTCACCTCCAAGCAGACAGATACATCAAAAGAAAAGGGTGACCATCCCTGAACTGCCAGTTTGTGAGTGCAACAGATGGCAGTATAACAAATATCATGGCAATACACCCTGGAAGTGTCCATGATGCTGCCATATGGGATGAAAGTGGCCTGATGGTTGCATTCCAGCAAAATATGTGAGAAACTATGACTGGGTAAGTAAAGGAACAAAGCTGGGATATGAGCTAAGGATATCCCTGACAACATTATCCATGATGACAACATATGTGTTTACTCCCCACAACAGGTGACTGTGGTCATCCACTCAAGCTGTGGCTAATGATCCTGTATAGGGAACCATCCAACCCTGCAGAGGAGGTTTATGCACAGTAAAATGAAATGCCACTGAGTGTCTGTTTGGTGTACTGAAAGCTAGGTTCAGATGTCTGGGCATATCTGAGGATGCACTGCAATGCATACCTGAGAAGTCAGCCCAGATGATAACTGTGTTTCATGCTGCACAATATGCTAACAATAGCACACCGTAGTCTTCCAGCTGCAGGTATGGATGAACTACCCCTACGACCCAGATATCTGAAGATGACATCCCACAGCTATCAGAAGAGGAGAAGGAGGACACAGCGGGGCAGGAAACACAGGCAAGGACAATGGAGGGTGTGACCACAAGTGTAACCCCAGACAATATGGTGGCATGTGACACAACTTTGTGTTATGGCAAGCCATATGTACAGAAGTACACAGGTTAAACATTGATGTTTAAGTGCTGCCCAACCACAGCAGCACAGATTGAATCTAATGGCACTTACCCAGTAGATGCACACACTGAGAATCAGACTTAGCAATGCAGACATAACATATAACAGTATGGACATATAAACTCTGTCCCAACATGGATTATCCACTTAGGCCACAGCTAACAACTGATATGGGTATGCATACAGACTCATATTTGTGTATATGCATATGACAAACAAGGGACACACATCTGTGAAACACATTCCTGTCTGCCCACTATCAAAAGATGCAAACATTAAACCAACTCAAGACATAATGAAGAACTGTTGTCAATATCACAAGCAATATATATCAACGTAAATTAGGGAAAAACTAATGCAATTAATGGAGTCACCTATGGTTAGTAAAAATGTCAGACTCCCATGGAATCAGACTTCACAACAACCACAGAAAGATGACATTTCATTGGTCTGCACAGCAATCATCATTATCATCATCATCATGGGTGAGACTTTAGCTACCAGACAGAGTGGATCAACTGTCAGTGTTACTGTAATGCAGTCTAGGGCATCCTCACTGATGGTTTACACTGCAGTCCAGTCTTCCAAAGCCAGGTATGGAACCACTTGGCCCAGATTGCTCCACAGAGGAGACTAATGGGGGTGATGCCAGCTTGTGGAGATACATTTTTGGAAGGAGCATGAGTGCAAGTTGACTGGTCATGACTGTTGGGTCCACATCAGATGGGCCAGAAGTGGAAGTGTATGCACATTGCAGCATAGACATCGATGTCCAATGATCAAGATTTGGTCTGCTGAGAAGGGGCCTGCCTCTCCCATATGACAATTGGCTCAGCATAGTCAAAGCATTCAGCAACCCTTCTTGTACTATGCCATTGTACTGTTTTAACCAGGGATTCAATGGACCATGCCACAGATAACATGCTTTCATTCTATGCAGCCAATGGTACCATGAGCTCACTGTATCTGTGCTCCTGTCCTTCAAGCAGCACATCCAGTTTGTGTGCAAAATGATCTATGGCATAGGTAGCACTAAACAGTTTGTACACTTACACACCACAACTCCTATTTATCTTTGTAATAATGTTCTCATCAAACTTTTTGTCTGTTTTATATGTTGGAGCTTTTCTCCCTGGGCCTCCACTGAAAATTGGCTTACACCCAGTTGGACTTTCCCAGTAAATAAATGTAAATTAAACTAAACTAAAATAAAATAAATATGCACCCAGCACTTAAACCTTCATATGCAGCGGTTCTCCCCAGAAACCTACTTAAACACCAGAGACCTCCAAAACACAAACATGGTATACCTAACACAACACTCCAAGCACCCAATACATATAAAAACACTAGCACCTGTGTCTCACCAAATAAGCCCTTAAGGCAATGCACAGCTATTCCAAATGTTTTAGTTACAGGTGACTCTATAGTGAGACATGCATATGCCCCACTTACCAGGTTGAACAAGGAGAAGGTTACAGCAAGGATTCACCAGATCACACATGAACTCAACTCTCTCAACAACAAGTACTGTTATGACTCCATCATAGTTCCTGTTGTTGTGAATGACTTGAGATTTACCTCTCTGGACTATAAGAAGAGAGATATGATTATGCTATCTGGATATGTGTCCCAGGCGGGTATGTTCCTAGCTTTGAGCAGCATTTTATCATGCCTAGGATGATTATTTATTTATTTATTTATTTGACATTTGTTTACCAGGACAGAAGGAAGTTTCTCTGTTCACTGTGAGAGAGGGAGCTTTGAGCAGCCTATCTGTCCCTGGAGGAGTGGTTTCAGCCCAGAAATTAGTAGTTTATTTTCCATTTTGGGCTAATTTCTATCTCTTTCATTTCCATGCTATAAAGCCTGCATTTGCGAGGTTTTTGGGCTAGTATACAGCTTAGCAAGCTCCTGTCTGGTGCCCTGCAGTTCTACAATAGCAGAGAGACAAAAGAGAGATTTTGGAGTGATTAAGTATAATTTTTCTGCATTTTCTTGCTGCCTTTAGTTAATTCCGCCAAAAACTACGATTTTCTAGAGTTTGTGATTTAAAATGCTTGTTTCAGCTGCATATTGGGCATATTTTACTGCCTGCACTTTAACAAAGTCGTTTTTGTGTTTAAATTACCTGTTTAACTGTTGTAGGTTACACACTCAAGTGTGATAGCCATTTCTGTGCATTTAAAGTGTTTTTTGATTGTATCTGCTTTATTTTCTGAAAAAAAAAATATATATATATATATATATATATATATATATATATATATATATATATATATATATATATATATACTTGTTTTTCTATCTTTCTAAGCTAGTAGAGTCTAGTTTTCAGGTTAGTGCTGAATTCAGGGTTGTGTTACAAGTTTCTGTGTCTGCCCATACCTTACTTAGATAGAATCAAGTTTCTCTGTTCACTGTGACAGATGGAGCTTTGAGCAGCCTATCTCTCCCTGGAGGAGTGGTTTCAGCCCAGAAATTAGTAGTTTATTGGCCATTTTGCGCTAATTTCTATCTCTTTCATTTGCCTGCTATAAAACCCTCAGGCAGCGCTGGTTAGTTAGGGTATAACTATTCCCAACTCCACAAAGTCTACTCTTCAACCTTTCCCTTGCAACTAGACAAACTTTCAACTTAAGCACTCAAACCATTCACTTCCCATCCCAGCACTTGCTCAAAACTCATAGCAAGCACTAATAAACCTTAGCACTAGACCCCACTATACTGTAGAGAAGGACAAGGCTCTCTATTCTACCTTACCAGAAAATCAGTAAAACAGTTCACTGTACCTATCCAGGCATGTCCAAAGGGCATTTTCAGGTGTACTCTCCGGTCCAACTGGTGAATCAGGGCTTTTTGAGGCAATATTACAATTTCCTCATGTACACAGACAACCCTCTCCCCCTTCCACCAAACACTAATACCTGAGAGAGATGCAATTATGCAGCCAAACTGGAGGCTAAGCTCTTTCAACCCAAGACTGGACCAAGCAGTCAAGAGGAGAAGGGAATTACTTGTATCACACCACCAGTCTCACATAGACCTATGAAACCAGCACCAGCAAAAAACACACATAAATACATGAAAACATACTCAGAGGCTCTAAATAAAAATCTGCAAAAACAACAGAGACCTCCAAAGCAGACATCCAAGCAACCTCCACCCCCCAACACAAACCACGAAACACATACTTCACAAAACCAGTCTGCCATGCAATCACAGCCCTTAAGGCAAAATAACATACCCAACACACTAGTAATAGATAACTCTATAGTCAGGCACACTGATGTTCCACTCACTAGGCTGATCAAGGAGAAGGTTACTGTTAGCTGCCTGTCGGGTGCAAGGATCCACCACATAACACAAGTACTCAGGTCACTCCAGAACAAGTACAAATAAGACTCTGTCATTGTCCATGTTGGTGTGAATGACCTGAGCCGTACCTCCCTGGACTACATGAAAAGAGACATGGAGGAGATGTCTGATCACGTAGCCCAGGCCAGTATGACCCTGACCCTGAGTAGCATCCTGCCCTCACCAAAAAGGATACCACGGTATAGAGAAAAAATTATCAATTTCAACAATTGGCTAAGCTTCTGGTGTCATTCAAATGGGATCCAGTGTCTGTCAGCCTGGGAGGACATGCTCAACATGCCACGCTGCTTCACTAGAGATGGCTGCACCTGTCACCCTTAGGCTTTTGAGTACTGGCCAAGGCTCTTGCCATCCCCATAGTGCCTTTTTTAGGCAAGGCTCAAAAGACAAACCCACTGCCGTAAATAGCGCAAGTAACAAAAAACTGGGGGTAATGCTACTCAATGCCAGATGTCTAAACCTCAAAATGCACGCACTCGAGGCACTCCTCAGTATGGAGAAAATTGATATATGTGCAGTAACAGAAACCAGGTTTAAGGATCCAAAGAGCACCCCAGCACTACCAGGCTACAACTCATACCATACATTTTGGCCACAAAACCCAGACCAAAATACAAAAGGCAGGGGAGTATCCATATTCATCAAGGATACCCACACCTCCCGGTTAGTGGCACAGCACAATGCTTCAGAGATCATCCATGTGCAACTAACAATGGGCAAAACTACTATTCAAATTATAGCTTGCTACATATCACCCACCATGTCCCAGGACCCCCACTCCGCATTCCTGGAAACACTGGGAAACTTAAAGTTCCTACCAAACACCCTGATATTGGATGATTTCAATTACCTAAACATTAACTGGGAGAACTTCTCAAGTACAAACTCCCTTGCCTAACATTTCCTAGAATTTATAAACTCAAACACCCTGGATCAACTGATCAACACACCCACCAGAGGCGACAACATATTGGACCTGGTCATCACCAACATGGGTGACCGGTGTTCCACACTAGATGTCAACCTCTTGTTAGTTAGATCTGACCATAAACTAATCACTCTGGATATCCACATTCCGCCACCACCCCTGGTCAAAGAAACCACCATAAAAAACTTTTCAAAAGCAAACTTCACATTATGTAAGACCGAGGTGGGAAGTTTCAAAGCCTCCATGCTAAAGGATAATGCTGTCCAAGCTGCAAAATCCTTTACTAATGCACTCTATGGGCACATACAAGAATTCATGGATCGTGCTATCACAAACAAAACCAAGACTCACTCCTCCAAGAAAAGGAAACCAGTCTGGTGAACCCCTGCCATAAACAAGCTATACAATAGAAGGAGGAATCTAGTACAGAAAATAATAAAATCCCAAGAAGGGAAGACATCCCTGATCAGTATCAGCAAGCAACTACATTCCCTCATAAAATCATCCAAGGCTAGCTTCGAAAGAAAAATTGCCATGGACTCCAAAGATAACCACAAGGCATTCTTTAGCTATGTCAATAATATAAGTGAAATTATCAGATTTGCTCAGAGTTAGTGCAGAATGGCACAAAATACACTGAACTGACCAATATAGCCAACATCCTGGCAGACAGGTTCAGTGCAAACTTCACCCCCCTCTCACTGCCCATAACTATATTAGAAGAATGTAGTGCCCCTGAAATCACAGACACTCAGGTTAAAACAGCCCTCTCCAAAGCCAAAAACACAGCATCAATGGGACCAGATGGTGTCCCAGGCTACGTCCTACACAAGGTCAAAGATGAACTAGCCCCTCACTTAAGCACACTTTTTAAATTCAGCCTCTCCACAGGCTATGTGCCCACAGAGTGGTGCATAACAATGGTTATTCTGCTCCACAAAGGTGGAGCCACAATGGATCCCGGGAACTATTGACCAATAAGCCTGACTAGCTTGGTCTGCAAAGCTATGGAGCGCATCATCATGGATCTCATTAACAGAGACATTGGGAACATCCAAACACTGGACCCTACCCAATTCAGCTTTGTTAAGGGCAGATCATGCCTCCTAAACCTGGTGGACTTCTTTGAGATGGTTACCAAGGCTATAGACGAGAGAAAGGTAGTCCACACAGCCTACCTAGATCTCACAAAGGCCTTCAACACCATTCCCCACTCAGTATTATAGACAAGCTCACCAGCCTGAACATAAACCCCTATATCATGAGATGGGTTGCCAACTGGCTCATGGACATAACCCACATGGTAAGAGTTGCGGGAACTAGGTCTGACTCTAAACAAGTTACAAGTAGCGTTCCCCAGGGCTCAGTCCTAGGACCCCTCCTGTTCAGCATATACTTCGCAGAGGTACAGACAAGCACAGGAGGACTATGGCTGACCAAGTTCACAGACAACTGCAAACTAGGGGCTATAATTGACTCTCTGGCTGACGCAGACATCCTCCAAAATGGTCTCACTGAGATAGATACCTGGTGTCAAAACCATGGCCTCAAGCTAAATTCCAAAAAGTGCATAGCCATCCCCTTTGGAAAAAAACAAAGTACCCACAAACTATCACATAGGTGGTAGCCCCCTAAATACAGAAGACATAATAAGGGTTCTGGGGACCCAAGAAGATAGCAACCTCTCCTTCGATAATCACATTGCCAAAGTGATTAGAACATCTTTCTATGTTGCCCACCTAATCACAAAAGGGTTTGCATCCAGATCGAAAGAGGTCATTAGGCCCCTCTACGCATCACTCATCAGACCCATCATAGAGTACAATACCCCATTTTTTGGATGTACCTTACAAGTCACCTGCAACAACTGGAAAGACAACAGAAGTACTTCACCAAGAGGATCACTGGCCTCAAGCAGATGCCCTATGCAGCTCATCTGAAAAAACTCCAGCTGTACTTGGTTGCATACCGCCTACTCAGAGGTGATCTCTGCCTGACATAGAAGGCCATGTCCAACCCAGAATCGATGGACATGCTCCACCTAAAGAAAACCATATCCCCTCAAGACACATGCTCCTGGGATCTAAACCTCACCACAACAATAAATAGGATGTGCTGAAGGGATAGATTCCTGTCCCAGATACTTCTCATGCTCTGGAACAAGATTCCAATCTACATTAGGCAAAGCTCTTCGCTAACCCTCTTCAAGAGAAACCTTGATGAGTGGATGGGAAACAGAAAGTTTACTGCAGGGATCACTTCAATGGCTTTGCTGGACAGAGGCACAGGGAGCTAATCTAAGGGGAAAGCGAAAGCCAACACATTCCAGCTAGGCTTATAAATGCTTTTGGGCCGATAGCCTAGTACCTACCTATGAACCTATGATAGTCCAACTGGGTTTCATAACCCGTTTTCAGCAGAGGCCCGGGGAGAAAAGCTCCACATTATTAACTTGGGTAAACATAATATACAATTGGTTACTTATATAAGAATACACTGAATATTTGCAGTTTACAGAATATTTAATATCTACATAGTAGTAGAATATTTACAGCTTACATTCATACACAAATTGAAATAAGCTTCTTAGAACAAATGGCATTTGCTTAGAGTGTGTTTGATTATCATGACACAGATTGGAGTGGTCAGTCTTAATAGCAGTCCTTTGGTAAATGAGTAGAAAGATAGAGGCAAGAGTGTGCTTGTGTATCATGACACAGATTGGAGTGGGTTAGTCAGAATATTTATCCTCTGGCAAAATAAGTAAAATGCTAGTATAGTATCCATAAATTTACTCTGATAGTGGGTAGATTAGTTTAGGAGGAGGAGGTTAATAAGGACCATGATATAATACCTCAATATATGCAGAAAATGACTGACTTCAACAATTGGCTTAGTCTTTGGTGTCATTCCAAGGGGATCCATTTCCTGTCAGCCTGGGACGACATGGTGGATAAACCATGCTGCTTTGCCAGAGATGGTTTTCACCTGGCACCTCTACGCTTCCAGTTGCTGGTTAAGGCACTTGCCTTCCTCATAATGTGCTTTTTTTAGACAAGGACACAACTACGAAATTCCTGACATGAAAATATCAAACACAAAGAAACTAAGGATGATGCTGCTAAAGACTAGGAGTATATATCAGAAGCTACACTCTCTAGAAGCACGCCTCTCCCTGAAAGATGTTAACATCTGTGTAGTCACAAAAACCTGGCTCAAGGCCACAGAATGTACCTTGCCCTTGCAAGGCTACAATACCTACCACATTTTCAGATCACAAATTGAAGGTGTGAGAACCAAAGAATGTGGAATATCTATCTTCATTGAAGATAATTACACCTCTATTCTAGTTAGACAAGAAAATGCTATGGAGCTACTCCAAGTCCAAATTACCATGGGTAAGACACCCCTTCAGGTCATCATCAGTTACAGGTCCCCTTCCACGAACCAAGATGCCCACACAGCTTATTTAGACCTACTTGGGACAATTAGGGTACAACCTGACACCCTAGTCATGGGTGACTTCAACTATCCTTCCATTAATTGGGAAACATATGAGCTCAAACTAACTTGCACAAATGTTCTTGGACTTGTTAAGTCAAATACCCTGGAACAAATAATGCACCACCTGACAAGGGGTTCCAATATTCTAGACCTTGCCCTCACCAATATGAGTGACCAATACAATGTCTTACTTGTAGGGCCTGCACTGGTTAAATCTGACCATAAATCAGTCATTTTTGAAGTAGCAATAGCACCAGAACTCCCCAAAGGAGAAGTCAGGCTAAAAAACTTCACCTAAGCTAACTATACCCTCCTAAGAGAGGGTATAATTGACTTCCAATTTCCAGTTTCCATGGATGGCATTGATGGCTATACTAAGGTATGCACTGATGCCCTGTATAAACATCTCTACAAATGTATAGACACAGCTGTGCCAGATAGAATTAAAGCAAGATTCTCAAGAACAAAAAAAGCAAACCATCCTGGTGGAAGTCTAGAATTAATAAATTATACAATAAGTGAAAGAAGTTGCTTTCTAAAACTACAAAAGTGAGATCCCAGAACTGGAAGAGCACCCTCCTCAATCTAAACAAGCAAATAAGACAACTCGTAAAATCTTCAAAGAACAGCTATGAGAAAAAATTAGCAACCATATCCAAGGATAGCCATAAGGCTTTCTTCAGCTACATCTGCAAATCTAAAAGGTAGGACTCAGACGGGTGCTGAAATAATGGTGGATGGCATCACACACACTGACCCTGTGGAAACTGCAAACATGTTATCAGACAAGTTTGGTGAAAATTTCATTCTCCCTCCTCCTTCAAGCATACCACAAACCATGTCTTCATCATCTCCTCCTCCCTGCATCCCCAAAGAATAAGTCATCAGTGTTCTCTCCAAGTCTAAGAACACAGCCTCCATGGGACCAGATGGCATTCTGGGCTGCATTCTTAATGTTCAAAACAAGAGCTAGCTACTCCATTAGGTACTCTATTCAACCACAGCTTAAGCACTGGCTTTGTCCCCACTGAATGTTTAACCAGCCTCATCTGTAAGGCAATAGAACAAATCATCATGGACCTCATAAATAATGATATAATGACCTGCAAACCCTGGATCCATCCCAGTTTGGTTTTGTCAAGGGCAGCTAATGCCTGCTAAACCTGATGGACTTCTTTGAGAAATTGACCAGAGCCATAGACAAGGGCAAAGCCATGCACACAGCCTATCTTGACTTGGCCAAGGCCTTTGATGCTATTCCACATTCAGTCGTCATTGACAAACTAACCAAGCTGAATATCAGCCCCTGTGTTGTCAGATGAGTTGCAAACTGGCTTACAGACCGACAACACTCAGTCAAAGTGGGAGACTTTATCTCTACCATCAGACCTGTCACCAGTGAGGTCCTGCAATCATCAGTGTTGGGCTCCTCTTGTTTGGCATATACTTTTCAGACATCCACGCCAAAACAGAGGGGTTTGGCTAGCCATGTTTGTGGATAACTGCAAATTAGGTGCTGTCATTGAATCCCCTAGTGATATCAGCATACTTCAAAAGGGGCTTACACAGACCAATGACTGGTGCTAAAGCCATGGTCTTAAACTAAATGCTAAAAAATGCATCATTCCCTTCATTAAAAATTATGTCCCTGCTGATTATAAAATAATAATACCCTAAGTACTAATTCAGTAGTAAGAGACCTGGGAACACAAATTGACTGTAACTTATGAAGGCATTCTGCTTCACTTACCTGATTAGCAAAGGCACTGGCTCAGGAGCAAAAGATGTTCATAGGTTGGTACTAGGCTATCGGCCATAGGGCCTCTACATGCCTAGCCATAACAATTCCCTGGCTATTTCTTCCCACAATATTTACTTCCCTGGACCCCTGTCTAACAGGATGACTGACATAATCCCTAGGATAAATTTCATATCTCCCATCCAGTCATCAAGGTTCCTTTTGAAGAGGGCCAAGGAGGCACTCTACATGACATGTATGGGCAGTTTATTCCAGAGTATGAGGAGTCTCTGGGTCAGGAACCTATCCCTCCAGCATGTTTTCTTCATTGTGATAACAAAGTTTAGGTCCCTGGAGTGTGTGGCTCTGATGGATTGGGATTTCTTTAAGTGTAGCATATCCAACAGCTCTGGGTTTGACATGGCCTTGTATGTTAAGCAGAGATCGTCTATGAGTAGATGATATCCAACAGAGTATAGCTGGAGTTCTATTAGTTGGTCAGCATAGGGCATCTGCTTTAGGCCTGTGATTCTTTTAGTGAGGTGTTTCTGCGGCCTTTCCAGTTGTTGCAGATGTCTTGTGAGGTACATACCATATGGGGCATTGTACTCTATGATGGGTCTAATGAGGGATGAGTACAGTGGGACAATTACCTCCTTTTTTCTGGATGAAAAGCCCTTAGTGATGAGGTGTGCCACATAGAAGGATTTCCTGACTGTTGTGGCGATGTGGTTTTGGAAGGTGAGACCACTGTCCACCTGTGTTCCCAAGTCTCTTATCACACTTTCAGTGTTTAGTGTACTGCCAACTATGTGGTAATTCATGGGTACATGTTTTTTCCCAAAGGGGATAACTATACACTTCTTGGCATTGAGCTTGAGCCCATGGCTCTGGCACCAAGCATCTGTTACTGTAAGGCCCTTTTGTAGAATATTATAACTCTCCTGTACTCATCTCTCATTAGGCCTATTATTGAATATAATGCTTCCTTTTGATGTGTACTGTACCAGATACCAGCAGCAACTTGGGAGACCTCAGAGACTTCTAACTAAGAAAATTCAGGGTCTCCAGCACATGTCTTATACAGACAGACTGAAGTCACTGTCGTACTCAGTAGCATATAGACTACTCAGAGACAACTTATGTCTGGTTTAGAGGGCTATCTCTGAAACAGATCTAATAGAAATGCTGCACATCTGTAAGTCAAATGGGACAAGAGTTACTCATTCCAGGGACCTCAATCTAACTTGCAACATAAACAGGACCTGCTGGAGAGATAGATACATCTCTCAGAGGTTGCCAATGCTCTGGAGTAGGCTTCTAATCCATATCAAGCTGAGCACAACTATGACCCTGTTTAAGCAAAACCTGGACGACTTAATTGGAAACCGTAAATTTCTGCCAGAGGTTGCCTCAGCTTCTCTCCTGGACATGGGTAGTTCTAGCTAGAAAATCCTTGGACATAGACAATATCTTTCATCTAATATTATATTGGAATTTAATGGTTAGGCTTGTAAAGACCCATATAGCCTAGTAACATCTTATGAACGTATGAAAGAACATCAGATCCATGATGTCACTGGGAGTATTCATTTGCCTGTAGGAGTAGACGGACACCCTCTGACATGTGCCCATGCACACCAGCTACATGTCTATGTCTACTGCAACTGGCAATATCAATGTGTTGTGGAGAACTGTTAACACTACCAACAGACTCAAAATGGGGCTGTTGCCCACAGCCCTCATCCTGTCCATCATCTGATGTCCCCTCATTGTTAGAACCATTGGACAGGTTTTCCTCCACATCTGAAGCTACAGCTACATACACATGACTGTCACCATGTGCGCCGGACTGTATCACCATGTCAGTGTCCTGTGGGCCAGGAGCCTTACTACCATATTGAGACACATGAGATCTGATCCAAGATCAGGATCAGTGGACAGGTTAATGAAGGATAATGCCAGTTGATGTGCTAAATTAAGAGTAAGATGACACAGCTCAGGAGAATGTGCGTTACATCACATGCTGTATATCACTAATGCCATATGTCACATATATCTCACTCCACTGTTGCAGATAATAATGACCTACAATGTGTTCCTCTCTGTGTATGGATCATGGAATCTATATAATAGGGAGTTGCTAATTATGTTACATGTCCTACATGCACGACATCTGTGGGGAATACAAGCATAACACACACTGACAAGTCCTCGTGGGAAGACAGTGCTAGAGGAGATGAATGAAATGCAATTACTGCAGGGAAACAAAGTCATAAATATATCATTCTTAATCACATCCTTGCCAGCATAGATGACTCCAACAGGTAATACATATACATACCGGTTGTTTTTGGATGAGATGATGATGTAGGCTGTCCTATGTATGGTAGAAGGACAGATTATTAATGGAGGACAATGGCAGGAATAACAGCAATGGTATGTATGAGAGGTAATAGCATACCAGTGACATCTTCCTGATGTGGTGATTTTGTGTGTTGTATTGTGGATCCTGCAGTGGTAAGGTAAAGACAAAGCCAACACAGTCATGTATGCAGGTGACAGAATGGTCACAAAATGACATACACAGGACAATAACAGAGTCTGCTGATACTCACTTGACATATGGTGCACCTGCTAGCCAGATGACCCTCTGCAGAAAACAGTGACATTAATTTCATGCAAGACAGATCTGCTGCACATTGCTGCAACCTATGAACATGTGTTGGTACCATACCTGGTCTTGGTCTATCTGTAGGTACACCTGCACGACTTTTGTCACAGTAGGATGTACCTGTAGTTTACAATGTGAGGGAAATATTAGTATGACACTAAAAAGCACTGTCATAACATAACATGAGGCTGAGGCAATAACAGGTAAGTGTCACAGAAATACTATATGGAGAGACTCACCTGTCATTTCCTGCTATTGTACAGAAGTAGATTGACCTGTAAAAATAAATGTAGACATTGCACCTGTTGGTTGCAATGTTTTATCTGTACTGCAGTTATATGGCTACATGTCATTACACTTATTGATCATCAGCAGCCTGTGTGGATCCTTGCACATTATGCAAATCTGTTTCTGCAACACAAAAATGACAATATCTGAATATGCACACAACAGCAATGAGTGCTGATTTACTCTATATGCAGAAATGCTATGCAAAGTAACACATACATGTACAGCCTGGAACACCTGCTTCTTTTCCACCTCTGGGTATGCAGCCCTTCCCACTCGCTTTATGCAGTGATGCAAGATACTGTGTGGCCTCATTGGGGTATCAATGGTGGGCCACCACTTGTGGCATCCCTCAGTCTCTCACACCCTTATACCCCATTGGCTGCATGGAGGATCATGTCAGAGCAGCATCAGTGACAGGCCTCAGAGGATTTATTGTGACTTCCCACAGCATTAATCATGTTGGGGAGGTCAGTCCATATTTCATTCCTCCATACTGTGTTTCCTGCCCATCCAAGGAAGCTTCATCCATGTTAGTGCAGAGCACTCTTTGGGGAAATATTGTCACCCCCTAGGTCTGTTTGCCATCTGAAAGACACTTATATGCACATGGTTAGATTCATGGGGGGCCTACATATGGAGATGATTATGTGGACAGCTTCTGCTACTGTAAACCCTATGCAGTCTTGTGCCATGCAAAATTCTAGGAAATAGTCTTTGTGCCATATAGTACTGTGACCTATAAAACCATAAAACAATGCTTGAATACCTAACACTTGGAACAGCAATATAAGCTGTGATATCTGTAGAGGCTGTCTTGTTGGACTGACACTCCTTACAGTGAATATCAGAGTAATGAAGGTCTAGGTACAACAGCATTGTGCCACAGGAGCCATGCAGTTTGCATGCATCTCACATCAACATACTACACACGCATATGTGCACAACAGAAAATTTTAATGATTGTAGCTGTAATGCAATTGCAGCTCAAACTCACAACCAGTGTAAAACAATCTGTCATATAACATGTTGTACATAATGAGTTTATATCAACACAATCATTACTGAGTAGTGAATGCCATCCACATTAGCAGAGAGTATCTGTAAATTATCAATTGAACAGCTTATAGAAAGCCTCAGGATCCATAATCATGCCCAGACAGTACATGGTTAGTGACATAAACACAGATCCATTTGCATTAGGTAAGTAGTTCTAATATTGTTTTAATAAGCAACAATGAATAAATATCTATAACATCAATATGAATACATACTACATAGCAACATATGAATAATGTGTAATCCATAGTTTTCCGTACTACTACCACAGAGTATAAACAGTCAATCACAAGATATATGGGACATCTGTAAAATCATCTTTATGTACTTTTCAGTTGGTCTGTTTACATCTCTCTGTACAACTGCATTGGAAAGGCTCACCCAGACTCTGCTACACTTTGCTATGATGGAAAGGTTGGTTTGCTTTTTATTTGTTGTATTTTGTATTAGTTTATTGCCTTTTTATATTCTGAGTGCTGTGATTTGTTTTATTTACCTTGTGTTTTGCTTGCGTTCTGCTTTTAACTGCATATTAAAACTTCAAAAGACACCACAGCTCTGTCTCTTGTGAGTCAGGCAGAATTTTTTCCCTACCCCCCCACCCTGTCACTGTCGTGTTCTTAAATACCATTGTCTTTCTAGTTGCCTGCCTCTTATGTTAATTTGACCATATATCTCATTTCCTCTCTGCTTTCACTGGCTTGTGTGAGTAAGCACACCATTATCATTTTGTGAAATCACTCCCCTTCAACTATTTAAGTGTATTGGCCACTCTATTGTATTCCATAGTACCGGAATACAAAAGTGATCACCCCTTTCAATCTATCTTGCTGTTTTAAAAATAGTGACTCTCCACTAAAACTTAACTTTTTAGACAGGTAAAACTTAAGTTACCTACTTTCACATCTAACTTCTCTAGTGCACACTGCAGTGTTTAGGATAAATCATTTTTTTTTCATCTTACCTTTAAGCATCCCTGTGACTAGCACTTGCTCTAATACCTGCTGGAAAGCACTAGGAAGCCTTAAACTGATACAATACAAGCACTCAACTCTCCTTATTAATAAGGAGAAATTAATCATAGGCACTAAACATCCTATAATTGCAAAGTACCTTGCTAAGGTAAGGGAAAACAGCTCCTGTACTTTTAAAAAAATGCACCAAACCAGGCATGTCCAAGGGTCAGCTTCCATTGAATTCTCCTGTCCACCTGGTGAATATGGGCATACTGGGGCAATGCAGCAATTGCCTCATGTACAAAGACAGCCCTCTCTTCCTACCACCCAACACTACAACCTGTGAGAGATGCACTTGCATAGCCAAACTGGTAGCAAAGCTCTCTCCACCCAAGATTGTGCTAGACAGTCAAGAGGAGAAGGTTAACACCCACACTACACCTCAAGCAAAACATAGCCCTTCTAAACTCACATCACCAACACCCACACAAAGCAACACTAAATCCACATATGCGGAGGCCATTAACAGTAACCTGCCCAAGTAACAAGGACCTCCAAAGCTGAAACGCAAACAAACACCAATCACAACCAAAGTGTCACATAGCTCACAACACCAGTGTGCTACCCAGCAACAGCCCCTAAGGCAAGACAATGTACCTATCTCTTTAGTCATAGGTGACTCTATAGTCAGGCACACCGATATCCCACTCACCAGGCTGAACAAGGAGAAAATTACAGTGAGCTGCCTGTTGGGTGCCAGGATCCGCAACATAACTCATGCACTGAAGTCACTCCACAACAAGTACAAATATGACTCTGTCATTGTCCATGTTGGAGTGAATGACTTGAGACATACCTCCCTGGACTGCATGAAAAGAGACATGGAAGAGTTTTCTGATCATGTGGCCCAGGCAGGTATGACCCTAGCCATGAGTAGCATCCTGCCTTTGCCCAGAATGATATCATAATATAAGGACAAAATGACTGACTTCAACAATTGGCTAAACTTCTGGAATCATTCAAATGGGATGCAGTATCGGTCTGCCTGGGACGACATGATCGACAGACCACGAAGCTTTGCCAGAGATGGTCTGCACCTGTTGCCCCTGGGATTCAGGTTACTGGCTAAGGCTCTTGCCACCCCTATAGTGCCTTTTTGAGGCAAAGTTCAAAGGACAAAACCACCACCATAACAGGTACAAGCATGCAAAATCTGAAGGTAATGTTACTCAATGATAGAAGTCTAAACCTCAAAATGCACTCTCTTGAGGCACTCCTAAAAGTGGAGAACATTGATATCTGTGCAGTAACTGAGACCTGGTTCAATGCTCCAGAGAGCACCCCTGCAATACCAGGCTATAACTCTTACCACACTTTTTGGCCACCAACCAGGATCAAAACACTAAAGGTAGAGGAGTGTCCATATTCACCAAGGATATTCACACCACCAGGTTAGCTGCCCAACACAATGCATCTGAAATTCTCCAGGTGCAACTAACACTAGGTAAGACTGCAATCCAAATTGTAGCTTGCTACAGATCCCCCACCATGCCCCAAGATTCTCACTACACCTTTCCAAACATACTGGAAAATATTAATATGTAACCAAGCACCCTAATACTGGGTGATTTCAACTACCCTGCCATTAACTGGGAAAACTACTCATGTACCAACACCTTTACCCAACGGTTCTTGGAATTCATAAATTCCAATGCCCTGGATCAACTAATCCATAGTTCCACCAGGGGCACCAATATCCTAGACCTGGTCATTACCAACATGGTAAATCGATGCTCCACACCTATGGTCACCCCCTCGTTGTTCAGGTCAGACCATAAGCTAATCACCCTTAACATCCACATCCCACCCCCACCCCCCAGTAAGGAAACCTCCATAAAAAACTTCGCCAAAGCCAACTTCATGCTACTCAAGTCAGAAGTTACAAACTTCATGACACCCATGCAGATGGGAACTGAAAGTTCAACTGCTGAGTCCTACACTAAGGTACTGTACGAGCACATCCACTCATGCATGAATCGTGCCATCCCAAATAGAACCAAGATGTTCTCCTCCAAAGAAACAAAGCCAATCTGTTGGTCCCCTGCCATAAACAAACTTTACAACAAAAGGAAGAAACTGTTGCAGAAAAGAGAAAAATCCCAGGATGCAAAAAACTCTCTTACCAGCCTCAGTAAGAAGCTGAGATTTTTATTTTATTTTTTTATTTATTTTATTTTACATTTGTTGACCGGGATAGTCCGACTGGATGCATGTCCATTTTCAGCAGAGGCCCAGGGAGAAAAGCTCCAAGGGTAAGCAGATACAGCATTACATAATACCAGCATTACATATTACAAACAGACTATTTACAGAGATTACATAAGCAAGCAAGTTAAACAAGTTCCACAGGTTACAGTTAATCCTGAGCACAAGTCAGGATTAAATTAAATTACACAGTAAACTGGTTAACAGATTTTTACACATTCTAGAGAGAGTTAGCCAGGCATGATACATTGACATAGCCAGTTAAGTGACAAATGTTGTTTGAGTCTAGTTTTAAATTGACCTAAGGTGGAAAGTAAGGTAATATCAGCTGGAGGAGAGTTCCAGGATCTACTTACAGAGTTTGCAAAGAGAGAATCACCGGCTGTGTTATTAATTTTGCTAGTCTGAATTAGTAGTTTGTTAGAGGATCGAAGCGGTCTAGGATTGTTATAGGGGGTGATAATATTTTTAAGTGCAGGAGTATTGTCCAGATTATAGAGGATTTTATAGGCTATAATCAGTTGGTTATACTGGATTAGGCTGGGTAGTTCAAGCCACCCAAGCTGATTTAGATTGATGCAATGATGTATGCTAAAAGGCAGCCCAGTGGCAAACCTGGCAATGTGGTTGTAGCAAATTGAGAGTTTGTTAAGGACAGTCTTGTTCAAATTCGAGAGTAGAGGGGATGCATACAGAAGGGTTGAAAGAAGGTGAGAGTGAGCTATGGCAATTTTAGCTGGAGGGGTTAGGAAGGCTTTTATTCTGTAAAGTGACCCTAGTTTTTTATTGATGGTTTTGATAGTTTGGTTAACATGTAGGTCAAATTTTAGATTATTGTCTATGATGACACCTAATAGTTTTGTAGATGGGTCAGGGGAGATTATTGTGCCATCATTTGATTTTATGGTAAAGGTGAAAGCGGTAGACCTACGTGTTGGTGAAAATAACAGCATTTTATTTTTTTTGGGATTTAGGATCAGGTGATGTTCAGAAAGCCAGTTTTCTATAGTATTAAAGGTGGTCTGGGTAGCTGACTATAACTCTACTGGAGATGTGGCTGAGCAAATCAGAGTAGAGTCATCAGCATATTGGATACAGCTGACTTTTGGGATGACAGTATAAAGGTTGTTAATGAAGATGGAGAACAGCAAGGGCCCTAGTATAGAGCCTTGTGGTACTCCAAGGGTGTTAGGTAGAAGGTTAGAGAGTTTGTTCTGCCAGAGGACAGCCTGCTGTCGACCATTCAGGTAGGATTGAAACCATTGGAGGGCTCCAGTATCTAGACAGAATGTTTGCAGGGTGTGGCTTAAAAGTTGGTGATCAATCATATCGAATGCCTTGGAAAGATCCAAAAAGAGGGCTGAGGATATATAATTATTGTTGTGATTATGGTTTATGGTGTTAGTAAAGGCTAGGAGGGCTGAAGAAGTGCTGTGATGAGGACGGAAGCCATGCTGATTGTCTGCCATAAGGCAATTTTGGATTAGGTGGTGCATGAGTTGTCTATGAATACATTTTTCCATAATCTTTGCAAGTGGAGAGAGTATAGCTACTGGCCTATAATTGGAGAATTCAGTAGAGCTGCCTCCTTTGTGAAGTGAGATTACATAGGATATTTTCCAGATGGTGGGTATTTTAGCTTCTACAATGGTTCAATTGATAAGTATTAAGATGGGGTAAGCAATAGCATCAGCTGATTTTTGTAGGTACTCGGCAGGGAGTTGATCAGCAGAAAGTGTTGTGGGTTTTAATTTTTCGATCAAGGTATGGATAAGTGAAGTGGCGACTGGTTGGAAGCTGAATGCAAGTAGGTTTCTAGGGGTGCTACTTTCAGGACCAGGGGAGCTAGGAGGTAGGTGGCTAGCTATGGCTTGAATTGTCTCAGTAAAGAATTGGTTATAACTATCAGAAACATCTTCAGGGGTTTTATCAATAGTAGCAGCAGGGATTGGGGTTGAAGATCCCTAATAAAATCCTCCAAACCTAGTTATGAAAATAAAATAGACAAAGATTCCAAAGACAACCACAAGGCATTCTATAACTATGTCAAGAATCTAAATGGCAATGCTCAGATCTGCTCTGAGCTACAACAGAATGGCATTTAATATACTGATCCCAAGGATATTGCCAATATCCTGGCAGTTCGATTCAGTGCCAACTTCACCCCCCTCTCACCCCCTAAATGGCCCATCTCAATACCGGAAGATTGCCAAATTCCGGTAATAACGGCCACACAGGTAAAAAACATACTCTCCAAAGCTAGGAATACAGCATCCATGGGACCAGATGACATCCTGGGCTGTGTACAACTTGAACTACAAAATGAGCTGGCACCTCACCTAAGTGTCATGTTTAATCATACCCTCACCTCAGGATTTATGCCCACCGAGTGACGCACAGCTACAGTTATCCCAATCCATAAGGGGGGATCCACCTTGGATCCTGGGAACTACCACCTCATCAGTCTGACGAGCCTGATCTGAAAGGCCATGGAACGTATTGTCATGGAACTTATAAACAAAGACATTGGCAACCTTAAAACACTGGACCCCACCCAGATTGGGTTTGTGAAGGGCCGATCTTGTCTCCTGAACCTGATTGACTTCTTTGAATCAGTCTTTAGAGCCTTTGATGAGGGTAAGACAGTCCACATAGCCTATCTGGACCTCACCAAGGCCTTTGACACCATCCCCCACTCTGGAATCATAGATAAACTTACTAAGTTGGGCTTTAATCCCTACGTCACTCGATGGGATGCCAACTGGCTTACTGACAGAACCCACACTGTAAAAGTAGCTGAATCCAAATCCATCTCCAGACAAGTGACAAGTGGAGTGCCTCAGGGTTCAGTCCTGGGACCTCTCTTGCTTGGTATCTACTTCTCTGAAGTAGAGGCCAACACTAAGGGACACTGGCTAACAAAGTTCGCAGATGACTGCAAACTGGGAGCCATTATTGAATCCCCAAATGATGTCAATACTCTACAAAAGGGCCTTACAGAAACAGATGCTTGGTGCCAGAGCCATGGGCTCAAGCTCAATGCCAAGAAATGTATAGTTATACCCTTTGGGAAAAAACATGCACCGGTGAATTACCACATAGGTGGCAGTACACTAAACTCCAAAAGTGTGATAAGAGACTTAGGGACACAGGTGGACAGTGGTCTCACCTTCAATAACCACATCGCCACAACAGTCAGAAAATCCTTCTATGTGGCACACCTCTTCACTAAGGGCTGTTCATCCAGAAAAAAGGAGGTCATTGTCCCACTGTAATCTTCCTTCATTAGACTCATTATAGAATACAATGCACCATTTGGTATGTACCTCTCAAGACATCTGCAACAACTGGAACGGACACAAAAATACCTCACTAAAAGAATCACAGGCCTAAAGCAGATGCCCTATGCTGACCACATAAAAAAAAACTCCAGCTATACTCTGTCACATATTGTCTACTCCAAGGCGATCTCTGCTTAGCATACAAGGCCATGTCAAACCCAGAGCTGTTGGACATGTTACACTTAAAGAAATCCCAATTCCTCAGAGCCACACCCTCCAGGGATCTAATCCTTGTCATCACAACAAACAAAACATGCTGGAGGGATAGGTTCCTGACCCAGAGACTCCCCAGACACTGGAATAGACTGCCCATATATGTCAAGCAAAGTGCCTCTTTGGCCCTCTTCAAAAGGAACCTTGATGATTGGATGGGAGAAAGGAAATTCACCCCGGGGATCACGTCAGTCACCCTGCTAGAAGGTGGTCCAGGGAAGTAAATAATGTGGGAAGAAATGGCCAGGGAACTGTTATGGCTAAGCTTGTATAGGACCTAGGGCTGATAGCCTAGTGCCAAGTTATGAACCTATGAAAAGTACTGCATGTTATTGATGCAGCTGTCACCACCTGTATGCATACAGGTAAATCCCACACCCCTCCAGTAAGTCCCAAACAGTTATCATGATGCACACATTTTCCATAAATGTATCAATCTAAAGAGATACACATTTGATAAGGAGTAATGTTAACATAAATCATTAAAGAGTTACATATTTCCAAAAACAGGAATGCTAGTACATGCCAGATTACCTGTTCAGCTACCTATGAGTCAAGTAGAACAGAAAATAAGACCATCTAAGTGCATACATACTCTTAGTCCCATTTGGGCCATACATAATTAATGAGGTTCATAAAAATTCAAGGTTTTGGAATCTTATGTCTACATGTCAGCATAAGTTCTTGAAATTCAGTGCAACAGCTCAGCATAACAGGAAGGTGCTCCACACAAGTTCATAGATTAATAGGTGATTACTAGGCTAATGGCACAACAGCTTTTACAAGCCTAGCTAATAATATCCAGGATATGACAATATTAAATCTTAATTCCCCAGATATGTTAATGGATAGTATCAGGGTAGTGGATCTTTTGGAGCCCTGAGTCATTTTACAGGCTGCCTCTGTCCATAAGAGATATGGGCAGTACCCCGGGAGGTAATGTATAGTTCCCCATCCATTTATCCAAATTCTTTTTGAAGAGAGTGAGGGACAGGCTTTATTTTGTGAAGATGGGAAGTTTATTCCATAGACAAGATAACCTTTGATATTTGAATCTGTCTCTCCAGCAAGTTCAGTTTGATTCCCAAAATAAGGTTCAGGTTCATGGAACATGTAACCCTCGTATAATTTTTTCTTGTAAATATGTAACATTTTCATCAGGGCTGGATCAGAGAATGTCTTGTAGGTCAGGCATAAGACAGAAGGCATAGGGCATTTAGATAGACAGTTTACGATATGTGTCTTACGCTTTGCATTTTTTTAGTGAGAAACCTCTTGGGCCACTCCAGTTGTGTTAGTGCCTGCTTAGGTACATGCAGAAGAGAGCTTTGTGATCAATTTTGGACGTGATGAGAGCTGACTAGAATGGCACTATGACTTCCTTGATCATGATACCATGCCTTTATTTATAAGTTGAGCCACACAGAAGGATTTCCTCACTACCGTAGCTAGCTGGTGGTCAAAGTGTAGGTATCTATCTGTGTTGTTAGGTCGCTCACCACTCTGTCTACTTTAAGGGGTGTGCTAACAATATTATAATTTGCAGTGATATATGATTTAACAAAGTGTATGATTACACATTTGTTGGCATTTTTGTGCAGACCATGGTTTCGGCACCAGTCATCTGTCATGTTTAGGCCTGTTTGTAGGATATCAACATCATTTGTGGATTCAATGATTTCTCCCAGCGTACAGTCATCAGTGAACTTGGAGACCCATAGGCCCCAGTAATGTACCTTGACTTCAGATAAGTATATACCAAGCAGGAGGGATCCAATCACTGATCTCTGTGGGACACCACTAGTAACAGGTTTCTTATCGGAAGAGGATTCACCTATCTGGACAACATATGCCTCTTCATTAAGCCAGTTAGCTATCCGTCTAATCATGTAGGAGGTTATGCCTAACTCAGTAAATTTATTTATGATCCCCAAGTGGGGTATTGTATCAATACCTTTGACCAAATCTAGATAAGCAGTGTTTACTGTTTTACCATCATTCATGGCCCAGGTGACTTTCTCAAAGAAGTCCACCTGATTGAGTAGGCAAGACCTCCCTTTAACAAAGTCAAATTGGGTCTGTTCCAGTGTTTGGAAATTACCTATGTCATTACTGGTCAAGTCCTTGATAATTCTCTCCATAGCCATGCAGATAAGACTGGTTAAGCTTATGGGTCTGTAGTTCTCTGGGTCAGGTGATGTGCCCTCCTTGCGCAGAGAGATGACTGTTGCATCCTCCATTCCTCTGGAACAAAGCCCATCTGGAGGCTGTGGTTAAAGAGGGTATCTAGTGGCTCTGATATATTCTGTTTTAAGCTATTCAAGAAGCATTTTGGCACATTGTCAGGAACCACAGAGGCTGTGATTTTGCCTTTAGTGAGTGCAGTAAGGATCTCTTCCCTCATAATGACTGGCAGGGGGATTGTTGCAGGCATTTCTTTAGCTATGGTAGGAGGTAATGGTGGAGAGAAGATTGAACAGGTCTTGTCATCCAGCAGGTTTGCTATAGTTTCAGGCTGGGTGTAAGTGTTGACATTCATGATTAATTCAGCAAATTCCTGAGCATTTCCTCTGAGGTTGTGAACATAATTAAAAAAAAAGCCTTATGGTTATCTTTCCCCTGGGAGGCTATCTTTGCCTTGAAGTTTGCATTGGCAGATTTGAGCAGCTCTCTTATTTGTTTGTTTATACTAGGGAGTACCTTTTTGCACTGTTTTGTCTGTTCCTTCTTAGGTTTGGACAGGATTTTTTTCTTTTGTTGAATAGTCTCTTTATGCGAAGGGTCCACAAGGGTGGTTTATTTTTGCCAATAATTATAGGTTAGACTCAGACAGGTACTACCTCCTCTATGCAGCTATGAATGTGGTTGTACAGTGCTTTTGCACACAGCTCACAGTAGGCCTCAGTGTCATCTGGTATTGAGGTCTTAGAAGTTTAAGAAGCTGTCACTTAATTTGAGGTAATTGGCCTTAGCAAAGTTCTTAATGCGTGTGAAGGCTGCCAGCCTAGCTAGATAGAATTATGTAGATAATTCTGTCATTTGTAAATATTAATATAAACCACAGGCTTGTTCTCTTAAATGGAAGAAAAGTGTGTTAAATGTTGAATGTCAAACGTGTAACAACAGGGCACTCTGCTGGATGAAGGCTGATAAGTCAAGCCTTGTATGACTGTTTGATCTCAAACTCGGATCCATGATGTCTGGACCAGCAGATTCTTTCTATTGTTTTGAGACCAGAGTTAATTGCTAGATTTTACATATATAATGTCTTTAATTGCTGTGGTTTCCTGACCAGGTGCAAGATCAAAGCTATGTTAAACTCTGAGTTTCTGTTAGCCTGGAAAACCAGAGAAGTGTCAAGAATGATGTAATGTGAAGCAGTACTGTCACTGTGTTGTCAATTTAAGGACAGAAAGAAAGGAGCATTTTGGATTTTGTCTAAAGCTGACAACAACTCACCAGTTCTCTGCTTTTGCTCTATATGTAAGTTTATTTAGTACTGTGATTGCTCTTAGGAAAAGATAGAAAATAGTAAGTTTAGTCTATACTTATGTCAGAACTATTCTACAGTATTATTTTAAACATGTTCCTGTGATGTCTGAAGTCTTGACTAGCACTGTGTAGTAAGAAGTATTGTCTTGTGTTTGTATTATTTATTATTAAATATTTTTAAACCTTTCAACTGCGGCTGTTTTGTGTAGAGATAATTTAAGCTCTAGGGTACATTGCATGTATATAGTGATACTGTACAAAGCCACTCCAATAGTCTTGCTGCTCAGTCACACTTACTATTTGTATAATAATATTGCACAGTAAAATTGGGCACCCTTTGGTAAGGACCTTATCAGTAGCTGATATTAGTGGTTGGTTCAAAGGTTCATAGGTAGGTACTAGGCTATCGGCCCAAGGGCCTACATAAGCCTAGCCAACAAGGTTCCCTGGCTTATGTCACTCAAGAAAGTTATTTTCCTGTGCCACTGTCGAGCAGAGACACAGAAGTGATCCATGGAGTGTATTTCCTATTTCCCATCCACTCATCAAGATTTTTCTTGAAGAGTGCTAATAAAGAACTTTGCTTGACATAGATGGGTAGCCTGTTCCAGAGTATGGGAAGTCCCTGGGACAGGAATGTATCCCTCCAGCATGTCCTGTTTATTGTGGTGACAAGGTTTAGGTCCCTAGGGCATGTAGTTCGGAGGGATTGGGATTTCTTTAGGTGTAGCATGTCCAATAGCTCTGGGTTTGACATAGATTTATATTTTAGGCAGAGATCACCTCGGAGTAGGCGATATGCTATGGAGTAAAGCTGGAGGTTTTTTTTTTTGAGGCAGTCAGTGTAGAGAATTTGTTTGAGGCCAGTAATCCTCTTTGTGAGGTACTTCTGTGGCCTTTCCCGCTGCTGCAGATGTCTTGTGAGGTACATTCCAAAAGGGGCTTTGCACTCTATAATGCGTCTAATTAGTGTCAAGTAGAGGGGAACAATGACCTTTTTTTTCCTGGATGAGAACCCTTTTATGATGAGGTGTGCCACATAGAAGGACTTCCTGACTACTGTGGCGATGTGACTATCAAAGGAGAGACTACTATCCACCTGGGTCCCAAGGTATCTTATCATGCATTCAGTGTTAAGTAGATTGCTGCCTATGTGGTAGTTTATGGGTACAGCATTTTTATCAAAGGGGATGCCACTGCACTTTTTGGCATTGAGCTTGAGGCCATGGCTCTGACACCAGGCATCTGTCTCAGCGAGGCCCTTCTGTAGGATGTTCACATCATATTTGGACTTGACTATAGCTCCTAGTTTGCAGTCATCTGTGAACTTTGTTAGCCAGAGGCCTTCTGTGTTAGCCTGTACTTCAGAGAAGTAGATACCAAACAGGAGAGGTCCCAAGACAGAACCCTGTGATACTCCACTTGTCACTGCTTTGAGGTCAGATTTGGAGTCTGTAACTTTTACAGTGTGGGTTCTGTCAGTGAGCCAGTTGGCAACCCATCTTGTGACATAGGGATTTATACCTAGTTTAGTGAGTTTAGCTATAATTCCAGAATGGGGGATGGTGTTGAAAGCCTTGGCGAGGTCAAGATAGGCTGTGTGAACCACCTTACCCTCATCTACGGCTTTGGTGACTTCCTCAAAGAAGTTGGTCAGGTTCAGGAGGCATGATTTGCCTTTCATAAACCTGAACTGGGTGGGATCCAGAGTTTGGAGGTTACCAATGTCTTTGTTTATGAGTTCCATGTTGATACGTTCCATGCCCTTGCAGACCAGGCTCATCAAGCTAATAGGTCAATAGTTCCCAGGATCAGTGGTGGCTCCTCCTTTGTGGAGTGGGATAACTGTTGATGTGTGCCATTCAATGGGCACAAAGCCTGATGCTGCTTCATTCTGAAGTTCATGTAAAACGCAGCCTGGGATGTTGTCCGGTCCCATGGATACTGTGTTTTTGGCTTTAGAGAGTGCAGCTTTTACCTGCGTAGTTGTGATTACAGGGACTCTGCATTCTTCCTGTATAGATATGGTCTGTTTAGGGGATGAGTAAAGTTAGCACTATCTGCCAGGATGTTGGCAATATCAGTTGGTTCTGTAATTTTTGTGCCTTTGTTCTGTGGCAGCTGGTATGACCTTATATACTGGCAGGAAGGGGCATAACTGGATAACCTGTGCTAGCCTTCCCCAGGAGTGTCTGTGTGTTTGTATATAACTCATATCTTAAAGAGTGTGTGTGTATCAGCTACTTTGGCAGGGACACAAAGCAGTGGTTGGACAGAGGGGGTACTGGAGGTTTTAGCTTGATCACTAGGCTGAGACCTGTACCCTATTGCTATGCCAGTGGGTAGTCTTATTGGGGATCTAGCGAGAAAGGGGGAAACCAGCCCCATACTGACTGTGATCTCTCTGTGCTCGTAAGGGAAATTGTACTTTACTGTGTGTGTATTTCTTATCCTTCCCAATGTGGACACCCCGCACTGGTGTTAGTGGTAAGGATTGAGGCTCCTTGATTACTGGGCCAGTGCATGGGTGTCACAATGGGTTTGGAGTTTGATGGAGTTCTATGTTAGTTGTAATTCTAAAGGAGATAATTTTGTGATCAAATCTTACCAGGGAGGAGTTAATGCAAGGGAGGGAGCAGCATCGACCCATATTAGTGAGTAACAGGTCTAGGATATTTTTACCTCTGCTTGGGGAACTAACTTGTTGCTCTAGGGCATTTGCATTTTATGGAAGGGTAGTTGAAGTAACCCATAAGTATGCTGTTTGGCAGATTTCAGTATATTTATGTAGGAAATGTGGTTTTCCAGACTCATGTTAGGGAATTTGTAGCTAACAAGGATGTAATAGGGGTTGCAGCTATGGTAAGTTGGGCATGGGGTAGCTCAAGTGAGTCATGTTGTTGGACCAGTCTAACAGTGCACATGTGCTTTATGAAAGCTGAGACACCTCTTCCTTTTGTTTTTTTTTTTGTTTTTTTCCTGAGCTCAGGGGGATCAAAACATATGAAAGGCATTGTATCCTTTTTTTAGATTGGATGTTTTCCATGGTTCTGAACCATGTTTCCATGGCTGCATATATGGCTGAATTGTCCAGAGTGAGGAGTGCTTTCCTGGAGTGTAGTTTTTTTTATTTACACTCCTAGCACTGAGCAGTGGCACTATTAGGTTGTTATGAGTGATTTTTGTTATGTTGGAGAGTTTAACAACTTGGCACAGCCTAAAAAAGGCACTATGGGTTTAGATAAAGCTTTTGTCAGTATTTGGAAGGCAAGTGGTGACAACTGCAAACCCTCTCTGGCAAAGCATCGGGGTATGTCTATCATGTCTCCCCAGGTTGACAGATATTGGATCCCCTTGTTGTGACACCAGTAACTAATTCAATTGTTGGTACTGTGACATCATCATTAGTGAAGCAAGGATTCTACTCAAGGCTAGATTCATACCCACCTGGGACACATATTCAGAGACCTCCATCATGTCTCTTTACATATAGTCCAGTGAGGTGTTTCCTAGGTCATTTACTCCCACATGGACTATGAGAGTGTCATACTGGTGATTATGGTTTAAAGACCTAAGTGTATGCATGATCTGGCAGATCCTGGCTCGAGACAGGCACACTGTGATCTTCTCCTTGTTTAGCCTATTAAGGGGGGCATCAGTATGAAATTCCCAATAATTAGAACATTTGGCTGTGTGTTGTGTTGCTTTATGGGTTTGGAAGTGGGGCTACTTAGGATTTTCAGGGTTCTGTGTTGTGTGACATGCTGCCTTTTATGAGTGTGCATGGCACCATTGAGAAATGATTTTGGGAGATCTTGGAGGTTTAAGTAGATTAAATATTATCACCTCTGCATATGTGGGTCTATGTGTTTGTTCCTTAGTATTGGTAGTGAGTGTTTTGGATGCACCACTGACAGTGACGGCTGCTGACTTCAAATTAAAGGGGGGCAGCAGGAGACAGCTGAATGGGTGGGGCCAATGGGAAGGGGTGTGGTCAACTAGAGAGGGGTGGGGCTATGCTTAAAACCACAACAACTGGAACTTTAATTAAATACGCTGCCCTTGGTGCCAGTCATTATGAGAGTAAAATCAAGACAAAATGAACTGTAGAAGAGAAAAATATTTCAATGCATTGGCTACATGACAACTTACTTAATATCTAGATGGAAACACAAAGATTGTGAGGCATGAAAAAATAAATTACTTTTTAAATACATTACTGGAATGCCAGTCAAAATCAAGTATAAAAAACAAAACAATCAGCACTCAACTCAAACCACTTCTCCTTGCACTGCAGTTCTAATTATAATTTATATTCAGTTTTTTAAAATTACCAAGTAACATGGTGAAAGTAACAATCTCTGTGATACCACCCCTTGTAAAAATGTTTCTTATCCAAAAAATACCTGCTGCCTGACAACAACTATCTACTTGTTTCTTGGGGAAGACATGATCAAAGTAAAAAATGAACAGCCAACAAGAAACAAGCTCAAGATAAACTGCTTAAAGGATTACTGCACAAGTTACGGACCACACATGATAGATTGGCATTCTATTTAGTTTATGAGCAAAGCCTGCAAAGATGACTGCAAGTCTCCAACAAATGTAATGAGCTTCTGAAAATACTGTAATCCTGTCCTTTATTACAAATGCTGTCATATGCATTTCAATACCTAAGGCTTATACGTTATCACATTATGTAAATATTCTCCGCATGGCAACAACAAAAAGGCTTTCAATGTTGGTATTTTTTTAACAGTATGCTTATTAAAGCTTACTTGCATCTTAGAATCTCCGACAAGCTTACCTGATGGTCATTAAAGCATTGCTACTTAAACACAGAGCAACAGGGCACTGCAACAGCATGCATTTTCTGAATAAAAAGAATCATAAATTAACAGTATAAAAATATGACAGAAAACCAGAACATTCTGCAAAATCAAGAACAGATGAAAAGCCACTGTACTACTTGTATCTACCTTGGATGGGGGATACTCCGCACACTTACACTGCATAGCTGCTCTTTGCCTTGCTTGGACACATCCAGAGTCAGTACATGGGGGAGTGGGGTGCAACAAGTATGTCACAGTTTGAAATGTCTCCGGCTGTTGGTGATGGCTCTGACACTCATACCTCTCAACCTCAGAGCAAGAAATCTGGACAAAACCATACATAGAAGTGGGACACAGGCCCAAAAATAAGGACAATTTTTAAATACTGCTCTTATAAACTTAGAAAAATAATGGAATAGTAGTAGGTCTTGCATTAGTATGAATTTTCTGAAGGGTATGAAATCTGAAACTCAAACGTCTGCCATTATTTTCTAACTTCAATCTTTAATGATTTGCCACTAATTTGCCAGAAAACCACAATTTTATGAAAAACAGACCAAAAACGTGATGCAAAAATATAAAATTGCCACATAATACAGCTGGGAACCAGTCAAAGAAGGGACACCTTCTTAATATTAGTACTGTTAACTTGAGCAGCTGACAAAATAAGAGCATCTACCTGCATTTCTGAAATAAAAGTAATCTATAACTCTGATCATTACAGTTATTTATAATTGTAAACCCTCCAGGTTTTCTTCCAAAATTGTCATTTTGCAGAGGGATTATTAGGGGGACAGCAACATTTTGAGCCAAAATTGGGGACAGTTGAGAGGTTTGGATATTTCTAATTCTATAAAGCGATTTATTTGCACATACCTCTCAACCTCTTAATGAAGGAAATCTGGACAAGGCCAAATATACTGGGGGAACATACAAAAACATACAAACAGTACTAAAATTGCTATTGGGTAAACTTAAGACAGTTGATAGAATAACAGGTCTTGCTTTAGCATGGATTTTTCTGAATGTTATGACGTCTGAAACTCAATGTCTGTCTGTATTTAATGACTTCATTCCTAATTGATTTGCCAGAAAACAACAAATTTTATAAGGAACAAACCAAAAATAAGAAGCAAAAATCTATTCTTTCTGTAAAAATCTGGACAGTTGAGAGGTATAGTTCAGCCAGGGCTGTCTGCGTTTGCTGCCCTCCCACCCTCACAAAATAATGGTCAAATGGAGCCTCCCCCCTGCAGCCATTCTAATGTCCCATTCCTTGGTTATTTCGCCCCATTTACCATAAACACTGTAATGTGCATACTGCTTTACTTCTGCGATTATTTGGATTTCATTTGAAAGTTTTATTTGCATTTTACAGCACAAATGCTAATAGATATCTGTTAAACAAAGCAATGCTGTCTCACAATGAAAATAGACTTAGTATTAAAAATTCTCTGCCCTTGAAACTCACATTCATTGAAACAGCATTGAAACCCACATTCAAAGAAAAAAACATTTTGCCAGTGGCAGATAAAGATTAACTTTGGTCTGTTTACAAATTATAGGCCCCTTGAACACGAAACATAGCTCTTTGATACACCTTCCTGATTGTATTAAATTATATTCCTTGTACAATACAGTACAGTTGTTAAGAGGCCATTTTAATTTTATTGTTTTGAACATTTTTCCAGTAAATAATGAAACAAAATGCATGCACCAATAATGACAAAACTGCCCAATTCAGAACATTTCCATCATAAAAGTCTACTCAAACTTCTACAGTCCACCAGTATCAGTAAATATGCACAATCAATGAAGAAGTAAATGCCATCTAAATAATCCCACATTAAAGAAATATGTAACTAATGAAGATATTGCTACTAGTAAACAACTTTATATGTCATTGTTTCATCTACAAATAAAGTACCTGTTTCCCTTGAGGAATAAATTGCCTATGTGGCATTGAAAAAATGCTAAGCTAGTAATATCACAATAAGGAATGGATGACAAACTGATAACAGGTTCATAGTTACTAGGTATCTTTCCCAAAAAGGACTGCAGCACCCCCCCCCCTTTACAACACAGTACAGTATCAGCAATGCATCTACCTACTGCTGGAGTAGAACCCACAGCCTTCTGCATCAAAAGCAAGTGCATTACGTGTTGTGCTATTAACAATGCAAGCCAATTCAGCATAAGCAGAACTAATTTTTATTTCCCCTGCAACTCTCAGCTCCTTGTAAAATCTACTCAACACTCACTGTGTCTCTGAACTTTGCAGCGCAAGAAATCTGGAAAAAGCCAAAATGTATTGGGGGGGAGGACAAAAGATCAGAAACCAGGGACACATTTTAAACATTGTTTGTATAATGTTGGAAAGTTGCTAGAATAAAATGCTGTGTTACCACCATAGATTTCACTACCAAGTCTTGAACCCAGGGGACCCTGTGCAAAACAGTCGGAACAACATACCAATATGGTGAATTAGCAGTTTTGTGAAAGAGAGAAAGACTGAAACTTAAATGGCTACCATTTAGTGAATTCAGTTCTCACCATAGCTGTCAACTTTAGCATAAAAAACCTGGATGAAGCCAATAATGGGGGAATACAGTCCCAAAAATAGGGACAATTTTCAAATATCCATGTTATAAACTTAGAAGATAGCTAGAATAAAATGTTTTGTGTTACCACATATTTTCTGAAGAATATGAAATCTGAAATTCAAATGCCTGTTATTTTTATTTAACATTTGTTAACCAGGAAAGTCTGACTTGGAACAAAAGCCAATTTTCAGCAGAGCAGTGAGAAACACTACAGACACATGTCTTTGTAAGATGGGAGGATATGCAGATTCCACACAGAAGGCACCCCAGCCAAGAATCAAACCAGAGAACCTGTAGTTGTCTGGCAACAATGCTACCAGTGCACCACTAACTTTGCACCAAAAATAGACATACAGAAACATAGATTTTATGAGGAACAGAACAAATATGAGGCAAAAATCTGCACATTTTTTTTAAATGGTGGTGGGTAGGAAATCCAGGCCCTTGCCACCTGCACCCAAAGTACAAGATTCAAGCCTGAGAATTCTCTACCCACCACCATGTGTTCTCTCGAGCCACCAGTATATAGCAACTGGGGCATTTCACACACACACACACACACACACACACACACACACACACACACACACACACACACACAGCAACAACTAATTCAACATAAAAATAACACACACACACACATATATATATATATATATATATATATATTATACACCACTATTATATAATAAGCATTTACAAGAACCATAACTTCAAAATACACTGTCATATATGTATATACATACGCACACATACACGCATACACATGAAGGCTAGAAACTAATATTAACATAAAAAATATAGAAACAATCACCACGTTATATCTTCCCCATCCCATATCTCATGTTTTCCCATCTCTATACCTTCTATCCTTCTGACACTTTGTGCATTTGATTTCTCGCTTTTATCAACTGATCTTCTAGAATAATTTTCTCAGTTCTCTGTACTCTTTTACCTTTCCATCCCTTTGCAAATATTTACTCCACCCTTCAAAAACTAACAATTTTTTTCTTGTGTTGTCATCTCAGTTTTTTCCCCTCTGATCCATAAAATGACAACTTTCTAGTTGTTCAGAACCTGTCTAGCAAAGACAACTCTCATTCCTTTATATTTCTTTTGGATATCCCTTACTTTTGAACACCTGTAAAATGTGACCTATGCCTGCGAGAGTAGGCTGGAGGCTCCAGCCTGTGGGCGATGCAGTCCGGTGTCATTCTGTTCTGTGCGGATGTCACCGCACAGACTTCTGGGTTGCGGGGCAGAGATGCCATTCTCCCATATCCAGACTGACTAACACAGCAGTCTGAAGTTCTGTGAGTACCAGGAACTCCAAGCGTGGAGTTCCAGAACTTGTGAGTTTTTTATTTTTTTATTTTCTTCTTTATTTCTTTCTGCAGATGGAGGGGTGGGGTGCAGTCCTGCAGTCCTATAACATGAGCCACCCCTGACTACTGACAGTCTGGTTTGCATCTTCCGTGTGTGTATGTGAGAGCTTTGCCTCCAATGACATTGTGTATCTGTCTCTCCCACAGACTGTGTTTGTCTGCTCTAAAATCAAATGGTTGCCAGTGAACATGAGGCAGTTGCTACACTGGCTCATGATGCCCATATCCACCAGGCCAGAAATAGGGATGACAGGGAAGTGCATATCCATTATACCAAATCCTTAGTAAATGGGAAGGACTAAGGAAGAGTGACTTGCAAGGTCTAAGTGAGAGAGTTTTGTACTATACTATAAGATGACCTGTAGTGGTACTGCCTTCTGTGCAAGCTATCAGTTTTTCAAACAGCTATAAACAGTGGAAGACTATGGATAGCATTTTCTATAGTGGATTTTAAACTGGAGAAGTTTGCTTATATATAAATCACAGGTAAAGACACTGTGCATTAACAGGATGAAAAACTCTTAAGCCCTCAGTCCAATTAGATAAACATACAATAAGCCTTCCACCAGCAGTTCCCAGCTTGGATGGGTTGAATCAGCCATCTGCTCCTACCTGGAGTACAGAATAAACCTCTCTAAATGTAAAACACACTGATTTTGAGCTTAAGTGTAGTAACAAATGCTTTACAACAAAAGGCAGAACTCCTGCAGTATCATGAATCCTTGGAAATAAGTTCACAAACCCTAAGAAATGTTCCCAAATACAGAAAAAAGTGCAAAAATGTAGGAAAGTTTCTATAAATACAGAAAAACTTTGCAAAACTTAGAAATATTTTGGCAAGCTCAGAACAGCTTTTGCAGTATCTGAGGGGTTAGGAAATATCAGAATACTGTTAAAATGTCTAAAGAGCCGTACGGTAACAGACAGAGTTTAACAAGTGGAGGCTGAAAAAAGTGATAAATTCAAACAAATCAATAAATGCAGCACAGAGCTGTTAAATACCACTGAGACAAAGCAAGTGCAAAAAAAAAAAAAAACGTATATTAGCTTTGTAGGTTAAAAGATGGTTTTAGATGCAACCCAAATACCCAGTAGGTGTTATTAAATGGGATCATGTGTGGCACATGCCTATTATCGTTCAATGATCTGATAACATGACATAAATACCAATTTTCAATATTGATTTTGATACATTTACAGATCAAACTATTGCTACATGCAAACTGAGTAGGACCTTGGTGAGTAATTTTCTGATTTATTTATTTTTTTCTGAATTGGGTATTTTTGAGATTATCAACATTATCGAGATGGCTCTTCCAGAAGGCTTCTATCTGCCTGTGTACCCAATTGGAAAAAGGTGGAGACCACCAAGATTCTGACTGTCTATGCTAGGGTAGAGCCTCCCATGAGAGGCAAACCCCAGAACTTCATGAGGATTAGCATTTGGAACTGGATTGCAAGGGATCATTCATGACATACAGGAATCTACAAGACTGGAGTGCAGGTTCATCACCACTATGATGACCTGCATCGGACGGGCACAGAGAAGCTTCACTGTAGGGTTGGGAAGGTGTGTCAACAGATGGTGGATGTCTACATTAAATGTCACAATCCTACATATATCTGAATGTTCCTAAGGAATTCAGAGGTATAGCTCTGTCCCATGTATATCTGATACTTGCCTTCTAAAACTATTAAGTAGCTGTTCTGGCAATTACTTATCTAGATAATTAAGAAGACATGGTGACGATTCCCTATTTAAGTATGGCTTCTGTTCTCATGGGGTTTATTTATTCAGTAATGTTTATAATATACATAATATTGCACATTGTAGATGTGGGTCTATATTAGAACACCGAACTTTTAAAATTTCGAGTGTTCTAATATCGACCCGTTTTCAGCTGAAAATATCTAAGAAACAGAAAACCAAATTTTTTCCTAGGGAAAGAATTTGGTTGTCCATTTCTGTTGCTTCGGTATTTTCAGTGCTGTGGTGGAAAGTTACAGGTCGGGTTCAGGTAAGTGTGTAATTGTGTGGACGTGAGGGTTAGGGTGGGTTAGGTTAGTTAGGGTTTGGGTGCAGGTCAGGTAAGTGTGCGATTGTGTGGACGTGAGGGTTAGGGCGGGATAGGTGAGTTAGGGTTAGGGTGCGGGTGAGGTGACTGTGCGATAGTGGTGGACCTTAGGGTTAGGGTTTGGGTTAAGGTAAGTGGATAGTTAATGGTGTATGTATAGTTTAGTGTAGGGTTAGGTGTAAGAGTTTAGGTATATGTGTGTGGATTGATATTTGATTGGTGTGCTTGTGTTGTGTGTATGTGTTTTCGAACAGCAATTTTTTTCCCTAGGAAAAAATTCACTGTTCTGTATGTTTGATGTTTTAAATTTTCAATTAATAGGGTTCGATATTAGAACACTTGAAATTTTGAAAGTTCAGTGTTCTAATATAGACCCTGTAGATGTATATCTATTTTCCAACGTGTAACAACATCATTTCACACAACCACTATAGTCGTGTATCATTCACAACTGTTGTCCCTAGGCCACTGATGAATAAGCATTTCTTAGTTATCCATAATTCTTCAAATGCTTTGCCTAGTCTACCCAAGTACATGTGAAAAATAACTCGGAAATAACTTTGTTAATCTGCTCCTCTTCACAAACTGAACACTCTTATTACAGTTCTGTTTGCTTAATATAAGAGGAATGCAAGTCTGAAGGGCTACACATATCTTTTCTGTTGCAGTATTTGATGATGCTGGTATTTGTGTGGATCATGATGCCTTATAGTGTTTGTGTGCCTGAAGTTTCCATATTCTTCCATTATCCACAAGAATACAGATACGCACATGTAGTACTAGTTTGTTCAAAAAAACATGCACTGGCTGTTAGCTCAGCCTGTAACGTAACAGGCCCAGATGCATATATCTTGACTGAGTGTGGGTTTAGTTCTACACAGGTAAAATCGCTCATTATTTTCTTATTGTTGTATCTTTCATACATTGTTGAAAATGCTGCTCTACATAACCTGTTTACTGATATTAATGGTTATTTTGAGCATGCTTATTAATAACTCAATTCTTTGTTGGATTTCTGTGAATATCTCTGAAATCCTTAATGTTCTTCCATCACCTTTTTTACTACAGTGTTATGCGTAAGCCTGGAACAGACTTATATATTCTGCTGAAAGGTTTTGTGGAATATGTTAAAATTTGCAAAATGAATTTCAAGTATAACTTTGCCATTTTTTCTAACATGATTTCAACAGCCTTATCATACTTATATGGCTATACTTCAAAACATCAGAGTTCACAAACATTGAACAGCTAGCGATTGATTCTGAAAGATCAAAAGCCAGATCAAAGAAACAGCAAAACACTTATGTTTTTTACAGGGGGACAAGCACCCTGCACCCCCCACATCCCTGCTAATTATATATACCAACTCCAAGATGACTCTACAGTGTGGAAAGGGTAAATTCCCTGATCTTCACTGTGGACAATCTTGTGTGGTGCACAATCTTACATGGTCTTAGCACTGGAAGAATTGATAAATGACTTGTGAACACTTCTGTTGATGTAAAACATGTTCTACATTATGCTCAGACATACAGCTGGAATGCCAAACAGGGAGATACACTTATATCATGTATGAATGGTACCTGATTGAGAACCTGATCTGAGCAATGCATATTACTGTTATTTGAGAACTGCATCATTCATACTTGCTATTTTTTTTTCCGCAAGTGATGAAGACAGGATTTGGAACCATGCTCTGTGCATTGAAAGGTTGCACAGGCTGAATGAGTAGCAGAGGGAGAGTATGTTGATTAATTTGTTTTTGTAAATAAAATAGGTCTTTTCCTTGTTCTAGGCTCATGTTTTTTACATTACGATTTATATTACTTATAATGCAGGAATACCCATCATGTATCAGTAAGGTAAGTGCAATACTCATACACTACTGTGCTTATAAGTCTGATTTAATTAAAACTATCTTTAAATATCATTTACCAGCAAGCTATATTTTCTGAAGACAGGTTTTGAAATGCAGGCCATTACCTAAATGTCAGTTATGTGTAATTGTCACAGTGATTTTGATATGGATGTTTTACATACAAGTTTCTAGTGCACTGTTTGCTGTTTGTAATGCATGTGTTGGCGCAATTGTATGTTTGGCTGTGGTTCTCAGTGACAGATCTGCTGTTCATAGCCTGTTTCTTCACATACTGACTTGGGGTCTGATGTGTTCATCTTTACACTGTTACTGTCAGCTGAGTTTGTGGCATGTCTGTTAGTTCAATATGGTATTGCTTCTGCCTACAGCACCTTTGATGGTCTTATTAAAGCTTACGTGTATCCTGCATTTGGGATACTTGTGCATATAGGCATTTCTTTTGCACCAGTTCATAATCAGTAAGCAGCATCAGGCTGTCTCCATTTAGCAAGGTAGTGTTTGCTAATAAATGTATGTAGACCATGCATACATTTGTAGAGAGACAATACTGTTTATACAACATATACTAGATTATCATATGTCAGAGGTTGCCACTGTGTATAGGACTGAACACTATTACTATTGTGTTGTGTTGTATTCCTCAAACTGATGTGGGGTCAGCCAATGGCCATGTTGTCTGGCTCAACTGTTTGGCATATGCCTTTTTTATATTTTCTACTGTATTGTCATCTGACCCTGTCTGCATTATAACAAAGCTAATTGGTAGCTGTTCATACTACTCATTATATGCACAGACTCATGGGATACATTTGAAATTCACACACAAACATAATTGTTCAGGTACACATGCAAGGGAAAAATATGGAAATACTGATATTCTGTCAGACAGACAGCTTGACAATTTACTGAGGCATACATCAGTATTGTACAGTACTAGTTCCAATACTACTGTTATGTTGTAATTTTCCCAATATTTTCTTGCAAAGTAGAGTTGTGTGAATGTTGCATGAGATGGTTTCAGGGCATGCTTCACTTGAAATGTCATGATATGTTAAGTGGGTTGACTTTGTGTGTGCTTTTCATGCTTAATGCTGGCCAATAAGCAACTGTACAGCTCATGCCATGAGTTCCACAGGTAAACCCTGTTATGCATGCCATGGCACAGCCTTGACTAAGCTGCTCACATTGTGTGATGGATACAGTATCCATGACATGTTCTGGTATTGTAAATGTCCATAAGTATTGATAAAGGGACATAAGGAAGATTTTGTATGTATGAGGAGACATCTACTAGCAGCAAATTCATTAATTATAATAGTGCTGCATAATAATGTTTGCACCATTTCATCTGAAGTTGTGTTTTAAATGAGACCTATTGAATTATCACTTGTGACGCAGGCAAATTTGCATTCATATAAAAGTGGTCACACTATAATTAACATAAACATTTTACTTCACATATAATGCTATATATCATATAACCTAAGCAACATTACATAAATTATTCAATTCCTGCTTTTTTCTTTAAACAAGAAACATCTTTATTAAAACATTTCTTACTATATAGACAATCATGCATTTATACAAATGAAAACTAACCACACTGACACAATCCTAGTTGCAAGCATTTTACATCACAAACCACACTGACACTCTTCCAGTTGCAAACATTATACAACTCTTATAATCTACCCAGTCTTTTTCAGTCAAACATTGCATAGCTTATCTAAGTCCTGCCACCCTTTAAACCTCATTCCTCCCATGTAAGTATTGCTCTCACAATTTCCATTTTTTCCTACATAGTTTGCACCTACCCTTTTCTAAAGATCTCAATTCCAGTTGTTTTATTTTTGTTACTATAGTCACTACTTGTACAGTTGGTTTAGATTTTGATTTCCATTTTCTAGTCATTGCTTTTTCAGGAGCCACCATTATTATACACAGGAAGGCCTTACCATGTCTAGGCAATTCCAATTCTGCATCATAGCTCAGAAAAATCATCTCCATCATCAGACCAGTCTGCCCACCCAGCATCTCCAACAGTGCATCCTGCAGGGAATCCTTAAAGTCCACCAGTTCACCTCACTCCTGGATAATATATTCCCAATTACCTCTTTCTTCCCCATCACATCTCCAACATTTGTTGTCTGCCTGAGGAAAAATTCTCTGGAGTCTATTTGGAGTATTGAAATATCTATGCAAACATTTCCAGGCAAAAATCCTAAATCTTCTAGATTTTGTTGCATATTTGGGAGCTATACATACATCCTCCCATTGTTTCTTTGTGAATTGCTTATTTAATCTCTCTTTCCAATCCTTTCTAACCTCCTCTGAATTATTCTTATAGTTATCATGCAATATTTTATATGCTCTACTAATTATTCCTTTTTTAATGGCAGCTTCTGTTCTAGATTATAATAAAAACTGTATCAGTGCTGGCCTTTTATTTAGGATACCCCTATTTCTTTCTCTTTGCTTATACTCTGGTATCAATCCCTGATAGGGAAGGCAATCTCTAAACTGCAGTCCAAAAAATTCTTGGCATCTTCTTATTCTATCATTTTTCCATTATAGTTATTTGTTCTCAATACTTTGGTTCCTTTGCCAGTTTTCTCCAATAAGTTCCAGCCCCTCTTGGCCATTGTCTATATCCCTAATTGCAGTCATCCCTATTGGCAAAATATCCTTTCTCCAATCCCATGTTGGCTTATTTTCTGCTACTTTATGAATATAATATTCTGCACAATTATTGTCATTCTCTTTAAAGGCCTGCATCCTAAATCCCAGTCTCTCTGTATTTTTTGAGTTTGCCCCCTGTTTCATCATGATCCATTTCCACTTTGACATATAGTTTTCTGCTTGTGCTATATATAGGAGTCTTAACTGTGTAGACCTGAAACATGCGAGTACACTTTCATTCTCTTATTCTGATATGCAGAACTCACATCACTAATGCCTGTTAAGACTGCAGATTTGCACATCAGTTTTAGTTTAATATCAGACATGATTTTCACATGAATGTGTAGACTGATACACAATTGGTTTTCAGTGTTAAGGTTTTGATTACTGATGTACATTACATATGGAGGTACAGGTCACTATGGTCATAGCAAATTGTAAAGTTTCATGATGACTGTTTTCTGCCACTCATTGTGTCACAGATTGTATCCCTGGGATTCAGCAAGCTCTGCATGGCATGCAGGAATATTGCAAGAGCTGCTGCATGCAATATGACTGATGAGCAAGCCAGGAACGAGCTCCCAGGATGTGCACGAGCGCTCCTACACTATTCCTGCATGGACACAGCTCCTGTATGCTAATAACCCCATTTCCAGGTGAAAACCTTGCAAATGAGATGAATTAGAGATCCAGGAAGCAGGCAGGCATCTGTGCAGGAATAGTGTAACCTGCAGAAATGTATTTGGCTACTAACCGAATACATTTTTGCAAATTACAAAATGGAGTATGACAGCTCCAAAGAAAGCATGTATTCAATGTAGTACTCATGCCAATGGCCAAATACATGGCCATTGGTATGGTAAATAGTTGTAAAATTATAAAAAATAGCTTTTATTTTTTTTTGGCCGAATTTGGCCGTTTAAGCATAGGGCAGTGGTACACAAACGGAATCGGCCCGAAAATAAGAAAAAAACCATTGGAAATACACTTTTAAACCAAAATCAGCATTCTGCCATAATAGTCAATGGCATGCATAAGACAACAATACCATGGAATAGTGGTTGCTAAGGGGGAAGGCTGAGTGTCAGTTTTGTAACCATGCATTAGCAGTCAGTTATATGCAAATGAGGGGACTGATACTGAATCACAGATTTCCCCTCACTGTTAGCTTGCACCCAACCATGTAGGTGCAGCAACACCATGGTATAAGCATAACAGGTTGAAGACCTCATAAGGGGTTAGTGTCATGCATGCTGTAAGTTTATTGGAACTCTGTGGCCTGTGTTTGCCCTTAGCTAAGCACAGCTAAGGAAGATGGGGGTGTGTCTGAGGCTGCCTAGCAGTTGTTATATTACATAAACATGTCTGCGCACAGCGCACCAGGTTAAAAAAAAAAAAAAAACAGGAAATAGCAGGTCTTTTCACATCTGAGCACTGGGTATGTGCGGCGTGCCTTGGAGCTTAAATGGGAAGGCAATGGTAAGGGAAAACAGCAGTAGGAATGCAATCAAGGAGAACTAGCATAGCTGGCAGGTGAAATGTATCAGACTCAGCCAATTACACAGGCAACAGCCCAGCACACTACTATGAACTATGCAGACACCTTTCCCTCTGTTTTTTCCCACAAACTCTACACCAGCGGTGTACACAGATGGAGAACTTTTACCTGACAAAACTAACAAAATAATAGGGGCTGCTGTTGCTCTCATACATCAATATGTGGAAGAGGCTGAGGGTGGTGAGGATGGGAATGCTGATGACCAACCCACAGTGAGGAGAAGTAGAGTGTACAGACCCAGGGTAACCTACCAGGGGCTGCATCAGCTGGAGATAGTGGAGCACTATAGGGTGGACAGGGACATCCTAAAGTAAATTGTTGAGCTGTGCCAGCCACTCCTCACACACAGAACCAACAGAGAGGATCCCATCCCAGTGGATACCAAGGTATGTGTAGGCTTAAGAATATTACCTTCCAAAGGCCAACTGGAGACATCTTGGGGATCTCACAGGCATCAACATCCTGGATGCCATATCAGCAGAAGCCAGTGAGCGCATATATTTCCTCAACATTCTTGAGGCGTTGACCAGCAATATTCGTCTCTTTCACCAAATAGCAGAATACCCTGAGGTTGTGGGTGCTATAAATTGCACACACATACACATCAAAGCACCAACTGGTGAGCAGGGTAGTGTCTACATAAACCTCAAGGGCTTCCCCTCCATCAGCTGCCAGGTCGTGTGCGATGCCTATGGCATTATAATGAATATGTGTGCTGGCAGCCCTGGAAGCTATCACGACTCACACATCTGGTATATGACACAGCTGTAAATAAACCACAGTTCATAGAGAAAAAACACCTTTATAAAACAGCAAACGTCAAAGCTTTTGGGTATAACCCTTTCTCAATGCTAATAAACAATTTAAAATCAATTGAGTTTAAATACACATCAAAGGATCACATGACATGCAGCCCAAAGATCATGTGACAGATATAAATAAAACAATATAAAAAGACCTTCAAGTGGTAAAATACATATATGACTACTAAAATATTCTACATCAAAAGATATACTACATCAAAAACATATAGCACATTGAACATATCAAACAATAATAAATCTAACAGTATTAAATCAAGCAATATAGTTTAGTTTGTTGCAATTTAGTGAGGGGATAGTAACAATTTCCTTGAGACTAAGGAATATGAATTGATTCTCATATTGGCTGCTGACCATTCTCCAGGACTAAATTCCATGGTTACACTAAAACCCATCCTCACTAAATTGCAACAAACTAAACTATATTGTTTACATTGAGAAAGGGTTATACCCGAAAGCTTTGCCGTTTGCTGTTTTATAAAGGTGTTTTTTCTCTACGAACTGTGGTTTATTTATTGATTATTTGCAGCTTTTTGCATATGACACAGATGTACCAGAGATTTGCCAGTGAGGACATCCCTTATGGCCACCTAGTGGGGGATGCTGGTTTCGCACTGGAAACATGTCTGATGACACTCATCAGAAATGCACACACACCTGAACAAGAACACCATAAAGAGGCACACTCATAAACCAGAATCATAACAGAAAGTGTGTTTGGGATGCCTCAAGTCATGGTTCCGGTGCCTGGACATATCCGGTGGAGCCTTGCAGTACTCTCCATCTACATGTGCACAAATTTTTGTGCCATGCTACACAATATGATCCTGCGGAAGCAGTTGCAGCAGGAACAGCACGGGGGTAGGGCCACACAGCCCCCCACCATTGCTAAGGCCAGCACAGCTATAGAGTGACTCAGAGGAGAAACAACCTGAGTCTGCCCATGTAGGCAGAAGAAGGCATGCCTAGTATGCCCAGACATTGGCAAAGGGACAATCCATAGCACATATACTGACACGGTAGGAACCCAGGGAATGACACCTCTCTCTGATTCGCACATACAGTAAAAGGGATGCCAAACATAACACTACCTGTGCTTTACTACGTATAGGGAGTGTACTATGTGCGTCCAACATAGTCAGCCCTCCAGCACCATTATCAATACTGGCACAGTCCCAAGGTAAGTTACTCTTCCTATCAATTGCTGAATGGAGTACTAGGTTTTGCTAGTTGTATCTATGGTATGGATGTGAGCATGCAAAGGAATCAGGTGGCTGAAATGGGATGGCAGCAGATAATGGACACCTATATAGGCAGCATGAAATTCATAACAAATATTGGTGTCAACAAAGTAGGCAGTACTAGACAAGGTGACAGATCCCACTGCAGTACATGTGGTGGCCCAAATGTATGTCCATAGGACAAACACATGCATGTCAGTGAGGCTCACATACCCAACAACAGCCTCAGCCAGCAGAATTGGTGTAGATGACCATAACAAATGGCTGTGCTAAGGCCTCCAATTAATGGCAATGGAGAACAGCCCACCTCCAGACCTACGCAATCAGACTACAACAGGTCAGGCAGTTGTATGTTAGTTCTGAAGGGTAAGAAGTCTGAAATTGAAATGTAGGCCAATAAAAACTTAAGATCTGTACTCTACTGATATGCCAATAGTCTGCATGATAGGTCAAAATACAAAATGAAATGGAAGCCAGCAGAGTACCTGAAATGCCAGTACAGTCATAGTAAATGTTTACAGTTGCCAGGTGTGCCCCCCCTCCCCAATCCTATGTAGAAATGCAGTAACATGTATGTGTGGGTTTAATAACAGTGGAGCACAGATTACCTGCGCTGGCCCAATTTACAGGATAGATTGTTGCATGTGTACAATATGCAGGGCTCTGTGTGTTAGGTTGTTGTGTGTTGTATATTGTGTGGAAGTGGTCAGCATGTAGGCATGGAGAGTTGGGTCCTGGTGGCCTATGGCCAGTACTGTCAATGACAGGGCCATGTTCTAACAACTGCAGTGCCAACCACAATGCATTCCAGCAAGACCCAATTCAGCAGTCATCCATACTCATTGTTCAGATGTTAATATCTATCACCATCTAAAAGATGGACATGCCGTGAATGTGGGGCCAGACATACACACAGTACACAGGTGGAAGTACCCTATACAGAGTACATAAAATGTATCTGTCAACTGCACATACCTTTGGAATTGTACATATAGGTTAGCAGCACATTAGTTGTCTGTGTAGTATGGAATACTGATGTAGTCTGGCCAATCACTGGCAGAACACAAAAGGCACAGTTATGAAGTAGTGAGAAACTGCCTATGGCCCCGCACAAGGCAGCATAAGGGGAATGTCCCCAGGTATATCTGTGAGTCAGCTGCAAGAAGCTTCCATATCACACATGCACACAGCTCACCCCACCATCAGCCACAGGTTTATCATAGGTCTTATCCCTGCTGTTGGGAATGAGTACAGTATGACCGCCACTTCTATATGGGAATACCCACAGAATGCAGTATGCTGAAGAGGAGTCGCATGCAGGTGTGTCCCTAGCTTTAAGCAGCACCCTGCATGCATCCAGCACAATGGATTAATATGGATTAATATGGAAAGGAATTATTGCCATTAACACCTCACAAACTTACCCTGTCACCCCAGGGGAATCCAGTGGCTCACAGCCTGGGATTGTAGGAGTGACAGAATGCACTGGCCTGCTACAGATGGCCTGAATCACTACCAAATTCCCTACAGTCTTCTTTCAAAGATTTGTGCCTCACCTGTACTGCCAATGTATGTTATCTCATAGGGTCAAAACTAACAACATAACACAGTCCACAGAACACAAATGCACGGCCATGTTGACAAATCCCAGTAGCATGCCCACCGTGTCCTACTGGAGGAACTGTGGAACAACCTCTAAATACTGCTGGGATGAAGGGACAACTATAGGGATACTTCCCAGATATCACTCGCATAATGTTAGGAAGAGGATAGAATATCAGAGTGGGGGTGTAGAAGCATGGATGCCATGGAGTGTGTGAAGTCTGAAACTCTAATGTGTGCCCATACTACCCTTGTCTGCAAACCCAGTAATGGGTGGCTACAAACCTGCTCATAAACCACAATGTGAAGGGGGAACTGACCAGATATATGAGCCCAGCCTCTGGGTAACCTGGGTAAATTTGTACAGCTGAGAGGTATGGCCATTCTGTTATGTCGATAGATATACAAGCAGGGGATCCTCAGCCACCACAGTACCAAGGTGCTAGACCATTTACACAGACTCATCAGCAAGTGTCTGTAGCTATCCCTCCAGAATGGCATGAGTGTGCAAGAATATGTAGGCTGCAGACCACAATACTGGACACATATTCATTCATCTTGTATTTCCCAGGAAATAACTATGAGCAAATAAGTATATCTGTCAGTAGTTGATGACATAATACATCACAGTATAAAACAGTACATATGTCTGAATATCTCTGCTAAAACCAGCCATGTAACACAAGCAGCACAGACACAATAGTTACTGTATCCCACTATCTTTCGCCCATTGTGACTTCATATTGTCAACCTATCTACAGATATCCTGTAGAAACAGGTTGCTAGCTGTAGGTGTAGAACACAAAATCCTGCACTGGAGTACAACCTACCTAGAATAGATTCATACACTCAATATAGAAGGTCTTACTGGACATGCTGCAACACTTAGAGAAATGAAGCCCATGTCTGACAACAGTGGACTATACATATCTGTCAGTCACAGATGTCTGTGCACACACACCACATTGCATACCACTCATGCTTTGCACACACATTGGATATGAATATTCACACATATCCAAGGCCAACACACTATAATAGGTCAAATATACACACACACAGATGTGGGGAAGAGAGAGGCAGACAGTGACAAAAAGATTACCATCATGAGGCCTGTCCCACCCACCACACATCCAAATGGCCAGTATCACATGATGTGCCAATGTCAATCACTGTAGACATTTGATTTTGGTAGCCTTCAGCCCTATAGTGTCTATGGTGCTTGTGGTAACTCTGTAACATGATAGTACAAATCAGTATTCATCTAGTATTTGTATACCCATTCCTGTCAAATGTAAAGTTATGTGTGACTGAGTGTTGTGTGTGTTTCCAGAGGAAATGTTTATGGCCCATTCACACACATTGCACTTCCTATAGCCCATGTTAACACTCATGCTGATGTCAGTCACCTTGAAATAACCCTCTGGCCAATTTTCAGCCCCATAATCTCTGCGGCACTTGCAATAACTGCATAGTGTTAAAATATAACATACTAATCAGGTAGGACTTCTAATCCCAGCCATGGCAACTGTAAAACTGTGTGTGTGTGTGTGTGTGTGTGTGTGTGTGTGTGTGTGTGTGTGTGTGTGTGTAGAGATTAATGATTTGGAGGCCATTCATAGTCACTACACCTCCCATTGCCCTACTTTAGCAAGCCTGTTGATGTCAGTCACCTTGAAATACCTCTTTGGATGACAGCCTGCCCTATAAGCTCCATTGTATGTGCAATAACTGTATAATGCTCTCATGTAACATACTAGTTAGGTAGTAGTTTTAATCCCAGACATGGCAACTGTGAAACTTTGTGTGTGTGTGTGTGTGTGTGTGTGTGTGTGTGTGTGTGTGTGTGTGTGTGTGTGTGTGTGTGTGTGCATGTGTGTGTGTGTGTGTGTGTGTGTGTGTGTGTGTGTAGAGATTAATGATTATGATTTTGAGGCCATTCACAGTCACTGCACCTCCCATTGCCTTACTTTAGCAAGCCTGTTGATGTCAGTCACCTTAAAATACCCCTCTGGACAGACACCAGTCCTATAAGCTCTGTGGTGCGTGTGATAACTGTGTAATATTATAGTGTAATGTACTAGTTAAGTAGTAGTACTAATCCCAGATATGGAAATTATGAAACTTTGTGTCTGTGTAGAGATTAATGAGTTTGAGGCCATTCACAGTCACTACACCTCCCATTGCCCTACTTTAACAAGCTTGCTGATGTCAGTCACCTTGAAATACCCCTGTGGATAATGTCTTTTCCTATAAGCTCTGTTGTGTGTGTCATAAATGTGGAACAGTGTAGTAGCAATAAATACACAGTATGGGTTTGAATCTCATCTGTGGGAAGTATTTGTGTGTGTACCTTAAAGATTTTGGCCCCATTTACACCCAGTACACATCTAAGAGCCTGACGTTAGCAGTCCTGCAGATATTATCCACCTTAGAAGTACATGTTGCCAACTCTAAACCATGTCAGGTTAGTGGTGCATATGGTAAATGTATGACTTAATGGTCTGAAAAGATTGTTAGAGGTTTGAACCTCACCCCTGGTAAATGTGTGTTTAAAATAAAATTATTTTTGAGATCTCTCACCCACTACATCAGCCATTGCCAGTATTTACAAAGGCTGGTGATGTTCCTCACCTTAGAAGTACCTTGAGACAACATACACCCTATACGCTCTGTGTCTCGTGCAATAAATGCAGTACACTGTAGTAGCAATACATAGTTAGGTAGGGCTCTGAATCTCAGTACAGGCAAGTGTGTGTGTTTGTGTGTGTGTGTGTGTGTGTGTGTGTGTGTGTGTGTGTGTGTGTGTGTGTGTGTGTGTGTGTCCGTCTGTCATCAGTATCCAGTGTGGAGGTTGCTGTGATTGTATAAATAACAGGATGCATTGTGGAGTGAGTTTTGCTAAATTATTATATTGAGGACCTAGTTTATGTCACAATGTCCACCTTACAAGGACAACAGATGTCAAACACCAGAGAGGCTGGTGTAGACAGGCCATAGCCCTACATGTGACATTATGGATTGGTGAACAATATAGGCAACCCTTGTATTACTCAGAGAACACTCACCACCCATGTCTAATACACAAATACACTTGACTAGGCAACAACCACTATATTTGTAGTTCCCTGCATATTGCCTCACAGATAGCAACCACAATGGGATTGCAGTGGACTACATGCCTGTTGACCACAACACTGCCACTGATATCAGGAAGTACTGTAATGTGTTACATCTCCTGCCTGAGTGTGTGTTATCCAGCATGTAAAAGGATATGGCACCCTGTTCCATCCCTACAGTAGGCAAACAAATGCTTACAGTGGTCCTTTTGCTATGTTCCCCACTGGATGCTTGCAACAACTGTAGAGTCTGCAAATGTTACCCACAGAGGGAATACCATGCCTTATACACATGCCCTGTATGGACATATGCCACTAACTCCACTGAATACCTGTATCATGCTGTCAATGTACGTGCAAGCACAACCTCAATTCCATAAACAGGTATCCCCAAATGAGGTCAGGAATGCTACATCAGAAGACAACAATCTGTACACACAACATGCCCCATAGACCTCAAGTACACTTCCACATATCAAAGAACATGTGTGTGGGACATGTGCACAACCCAGACACTGTCCTGTTATGGAATATAGGTCACATACATGGGAAGCAGTACACATAACAGGCCACCCACAATAGTAACCCAGATGACTGGATGGTGAATAAAATACCCACCTGTGGGGACCACTCCAGGGACTACACCCCTGAGCCACACTGGAGACCATTGTTATGTGGCCCTGATGCCAAGGTATTCCCTTTGCCTAACATTGTACACCCTTCAGATCCATTCACCTACTACACACCTGTGAACCAATGAATCTATGCATCTCAGTACTAGCAAGGTGTGTGTGTGTGTGTGTGTGTGTGTGTGTGTGTGTGTGTGTGTGTGTGTGTGTGTGTGTGTGTGTGTGTGTGTGTGTGTGTGTATGGAGATCAATGATTTTGGAGTCATTCACAATCACTACACCTCACATTCCCCTACTTTAGTATGTCTGCTGATGTCAGTCACCATGAAATAACCCTTTGGAAATGTATCAGCCATATAAGTTCTGTGACACTTGAAATAACTGCGCAATACTATAGTATAGCAAACTAGTTAGGTAGGAGCTCTAATCCTGATCCTACCAACTGTGATAATGTGTGTGTTTCCCTAAGAGAGTGTGTGTGCGTGTTTTTGTTGACACCTGCTTTTGTGGACATTCACACTTACTACACTTCCCTTATTCCTCCTTTAGCACTGTTGCTGATGTCACTCAACTTCAAAGATACCTCTGAACAACTCTTCAACATGTAAGCTCCTTGGTTCATGTGATAATTGCGTAACACTGTAATAGTAATACATAGTCAGGTAGGGGTTTGAAACTCAGCACTGGTAAGTGTGTCATCAGTATCCCATCTGGGTGTTGGGGTGATTGTGTAAGGACAGGATTCACTATAGTGTAGGTTTTGCTACATCATTATATTGAGGAGCTATA
>NC_056732.1:1206236784-1206316784 GCF_019279795.1 Protopterus annectens | reverse complement strand
GTTATTTGCTAGTAATTACAGGTGTGGGGGTAGTCACATTCTTTGATTTCCTGTCCTTGCCTATTTAAGTGGTACAGTGTGAAATATTTTCTGCTTAAAAACCTCAGCTTTGACCGGCTAAGAACTTGCTTTATTCAACTGGACGTATAAGAGAATTTAAGTACCTTTATCTGCTCTTTTTTTTCAAAAAATACAGTATTTAAATTGATTTTAACTGTGTGGAAGGAATATTAATTGAACTGGAAGTTAGTCAGTGTTTGCTGAATTTTGTTATTTGCTAGTAATTACAGGTGTGGGGGTACTCACATTCTTTGATTTCCTGTCCTTGCCTATTTCAGTGGTACAGTGTGAAATATTTTCTGCTTAATAACCTCAGCTTTGGCCGGCTAAGAACTTGTTGTATTCAACTGGACGTATAAGAGAATTTAAGTACCTTTATCTGCTCTTTTTTTCAAAAAATACAGTATTTAAATTGATTTTATCTGTGTGGAAGGAATATTAACTGAACTGGAAGTTAGTCAGTGTTTGCTGAATTTTGTTATTTGCTAGTAATTACAGGTGTGGGGGTAGTCACATTCTTTGATTTCCTGTCCTTGCCTATTTAAGTGGTACAGTGTGAAATATTTTCTGCTTAAAAACCTCAGCTTTGACCGGCTAAGAACTTGCTTTATTCAACTGGACGTATAAGAGAATTTAAGTACCTTTATCTGCTCTTTTTTTTTCAGAAAAATACAGTATTTAAATTGATTTTAACTGTGTGGAAGGAATATTAACTGAACTGTAAGTTTTGACTCTGCTCTTCAGTTAGTCCCACCCACCCTCCCTGTTTTTGTTTTGGTGTTATTCTTAGTGGCCTTGCAACTGCCCGCCCCTCTTGTAAATTTGTGTTTGGATACTCCTTCTGGGCCCATCTCATTTGCTCACTCAACTGAGTGAAGTGAGATCATATTCTGATTTCAGGCACTCCTACTGTGTACAAAGAGAGCATCTGGGAAACAGAAAAAAAAATTAAGCTTGTTTCCTGCCTTTCCTGTTAAGTGGTATAGACTATTTGTAGGCTTCTGAGCCCCCAAGCCCTTCTGTGTTGGAGGGAAGCCTTCTAGCTTAGTTTTGTTTTCTTATAACTAGCCAGTTTTCTAGTTTCAGCACTCAAATCTGTTTCTTTGATCTCAGCACTTATTCAAAAAAACAAAATCAGTAATGGCATAACCAGTCAGGAGGAGAGGGAAACCACACTCAATACAATTCCAGTTTCACATAGACCTACCATGACAGCAAACCAAACACATAATCACACAAAACATACTCAGAGGCTCTAAATAAAGATCTGCCAAAGCAGCAGAGACCTCCAAAGCAGACACCCAAGCAGCCGCTACCCAAAAACAAAACACGTGCAACACATATCTCACAAAGTCAGTGTGCCGAACAGTCACAGCCCTTAAGACTAAACAACACACTTGATACACTTGTAATAGGTGACTCTATCGTCAGGCACACTGACGTCCTGCTCACCAGGCTGAACAAGGAGAGGGTCATGGTGAGCAGCCTGTCTGGCGCTAGGATCCGCCACATGACACATGCACTCAGGTCACTCCAAGGCAAGTACAAATATGACTCAGTCATTGTCCATACTGGTGTGAATAACCTGTGACGTACCTCCCTGGACTACATGAAAAGAGACATAAAGGAGCTCTCTGAGCATGTAGCCCAGGCCGATATGACCCTGACCTTGAGTAGCATCTTACCCTCACCAAGAATGATGCCACAATATGAAGACAAGATGATCAATTTCAACAATTGGCTTATGTACTGGTGTCATTCAAAGGGGATCCAATGCCTGTCAGCTTGGGATGATATGCTCGACAAGCCACGATGCTTCGCTAGGGATGGCTTGCACCTGTCACCCCTGGGCTTTCGGATATTGGCAAAGGGTCTTGCTACCCCCATAGTGCCTTTTTTAGGCAAGGCTCAAAAGACAAACCCACCTCCATAGCTATCACAAGGGATAAGAAACTAACAGTAATGCTACTCAACGCCAGAAGTCTAAACCTCAAGATGCACGCACTCAAAACTCTCCTTAGCATGGAGAACATCGATATCTGTGCAGTAACAGAAACCTGGTTCAGGGCTCCCGAGAGCACCCCAGCACTACTAGGTTATACCTCATACCATGTTTTTCGGCCCCAAAACTTGGACCGAACCACAAAAGGAGGGGGAGTATCGATATTCATCAAAGATACCCGCACCTCCAGGTTGGTGGCAAAGCATGAAGCATCAGAGACTATCCATGTGCAACTAACAGTGGGTAAAACTGCCTTCCAGTTTATAGCCTGCTACAGACCACCCTCCCAAACCCAGGAACCCCATTTGGCCTTCCTGAGAACACTGGAAAATATGAAGGTCTCCCCAAACACCATTATATTGGGTGACTTCAACTACCCAAACATAGACTGGGAGCATTACTCTAGCTCCAACACCCTAGCCCAAAGGTTCCTAGAATTTATAAACTCAAATGCTATGGAACAACTTGTTACCACTCCCACAAGAGGGGAAAACATACTGGACCCGATCATCACCAACATGGGGACTCTATGTTCCAGACCAGACGTGTATCCCTCACTGGTAAGATCAGACCATAAACTAATCTGACTGGATATTCACATCCCGATCCCACCCTCTGCCCAGAAAACCACAGTGAAAAACTTCTCTAAAGCAAATTTCACACTCCTCAAAACTGAGGTGGAATCCTTCAAAGCCCCTGGGCCTGTGGAAAACACGGCCCAGTCCGCAGAATCCTTTATAAATGCATTCTATGAACACCTTCAGGAATGCATGGATCATGCGATCCCAAATAAAACCAAGACCCAATCCCCCAAAGGCAGACATCCTGTCTGGTGGACCCCAGCCATAAACAAACTATACAATAGAAGGAGGAAGCTACTAAATGATAGAGCAAAATCCCAAAAAGGGAAGGCATCACTGATCAGTATTAGTAAAAAACTACAAGCACACATAAAATTGTCTAAGGCCAGCTTCGAGAGAAAAATTGCACAGGACACTAAGGATAATCACAAGGCTTTCTTTACTTATGTTAGGAACCTGGGTGGTAATTCCCAGATGTGCTCAGAATTAGTCCAAAATGACAAAAAATACACCGAACCCATAGACATTGCCAACATCCTAGCTGACAGGTTCAGTGCAAACTTCTCCCCCCCCATCCCCACCAAAAGGGCAAATATCTATCCCAGCAGAATGCTGCCCCCCTGACATCTCAGATGCTCAGGTAAGAGCCGCCCTCTCCAAAGCAAAAAACACAGCATCAATGGGACCAGACGATGTCCCGGGCTGCGTCCTACATGAACTCCAAGAAGAGCTAAACCCAAACATAAAACTACTGTTCAATCTCAGCCTTACTACAGGATATGTGCCCAAAGAGTGGCGTACAGCAACAGTGGTCCCTCTCCATAAAGGTGGTGCCTCAACGGATCCTGGAAACTATCGCCCATAAGCCTGACTAGCTTGGTCTGCAAAGCTATGGAAAGGATCATCATGGACCTCATAAATAAAGATATTGGGGACCTACAAACACTGGATCCTACCCAGTTCGGCTTTGTTAAGGGCAGATCCTGCCTCTTAAACCTGGTTGATTTCTTTGAAACAGTCACCAAGGCCATTGACGAGGGGAAGGTGGTCCACTCAGCCTACCTGGACCTCGCAAAAGCCTTCGATACAATACCCCACTCGGGCATTATAGATAAGCTCACCAGCTTAAATATAAACCCCTATGTCACTAGATGGATTGCAAATTGGCTCAAGGACAGAACCCACATGGTTAGAATTGCTGGAGCCATGTCAGACTCTAAACCAGTTACCAAGTGGTGTCCCACAAGGCTCAGTCCTGGGACCTCTCTTGTTCGGTATATATTTCTCGGAGGTACAGGCCAACACAGAAGGACTGTGGCTGACCAAGTTCACAGATGACTGCAAACTGGGTGCCATAATCGACTCTCCAGCTGACACAAGTATCCTCCAAAAGGGCCACATAGAAACAGACAACTGGTGCCAGAGCCATGGCCTCAAGCTAAATGCCAAAAAGTGTATAGTGATCCCCTTTGGTAAAAACAAAGTGCCCACAAATTACCACATAGGTGGTAATCCATTAAGTACAGAAGAAGTAATTAGGGACCTGGGGACCCAAGTTGATAGCAATCTCTCATTTGACAACCACGTGGCCAAAGTGGTTAGAAAAACTTTTTATATAGCCCACCTAATCATGAAGGGATTCACATCTAGATCGGGGGACGTCATCGTGCCTCTTTACTCATCCCTCAGCAGGCCCATAATTGAGTACAATGCCCTTTTTGGGATGTACCTTACCAGACACCTGCAGCAACTGGAAAGACCCCAAAAGTACCTCACCAAGAGGATCAAAGGGCTCAAACAGATGCCATATGCTGCCCGGTTAAAGAAACTCCAGCTCTACTCAGTGGCATACCGCCTGTTCAGAGGCAATCTGTGCCTGACGTATAAAGCCATGTCCAACCCGGAATTAATGGACATGCTGCACCTCAGAAAATCTAAATCCCATCGAGCTACGTGCTCGAGAGACTTGAACCTCAGCACTGAAATAAATAGGACATGCTGGAGGGATAGATTCATAAACCAGAGGCTCCCTTCACTCTGGAATAAAATCCCAGTCCAGGTTAGGCAGAGTCCCTCATTGACTCTCTTCTAGAGGAATCTTGATGAGTGGATGGGAGATCGTAGGTTTACCCCGGGTATCACTTCTGTGTCACTGTTAGACAGAGGCACAGTATACTAACCTCGAAAAAGGGCATAGCAAAATAAATTTAAAATGGGTGGCGAAAGCCAAACACATTCTAGCTAGGCTTATAAATGCCCTAGGGCAGATAGCCTAGTATGAACCTATGAAACTATGAACCTATATATGTGTGTGTGTGTGTGTGTGTGTGTGTGTGTGTGTGTGTGTGTGTGTGTGTGTGTGTGTGTATATATATATATATATATATATATATATATATATATATATATATATATATATATATATATATATATATATATATATATATATATATATATATATATAAATCAATATACAGAAATATATATATATATATATATATATATATATATATATATATATATATAAATCAATATATATATATATATATATATATATATATATATATATATATATATATATATACATATATATGTATATATGTATATGGATCTACCTGACTTGGTCGACAGTTCATTTGATCGACAGTTTATTTGGTCGACAGTTCATTTGATCGACAAGCATTTTAGGTGGGGGCTTCACCACCCACACCCCCCAATGTGGGGGGCTGTGCCCCGCACACCCCCCCTAACTATATATATCAACTCCAGGGTCGCACAACATTGGGGAAGGGGGCAAATCTGCTTGTCGATCAAATGAACTGTCGACCAAATAAACTGTCGATCAAATGAACTGTCGACCAATTCAGGTAGATCCATATATATATATATATATATATATATATATATATATATATATATATATATATATATATATATATATATATATATATCTGTGCATGTACATGCAAACGTATATCTACATATGTATATATACATATCCTTATGTGTAAAAATGAGTGTTTTATATACCTTTCCAGATGTATCCCACCAAATTTATGTGGCATGCGTATATTTAGATATAACATTATACTAATACAGCACTATTTTCACTAACAGGTACTACACAATTTTAGATGTCAAAGCAGTTGTTCACTACTATTCAGTATGTGTAGTGATAGATATATTTAAAGAACCACAAACATGTTCGCAGCTGTGATGGCTTAGTTGTTAACTGCTATGACAAAGGTGTACATGGTCCTGGGTTCAAGACCTGCAAGGGCTGTTTATTTTGTTGCTAGGCAGAAGAAGGACTGTTGGATGCAGAGTGGTTAAGGCAGTTTTGAGCAAATTTAAGTGGGTTTTTGCGGGATTGCATGACGGTAAGCATTGCTAAGGTATGGTTAAATGAATAAGCGCTTACATCTTGTAGGCTTCGCTTACGAATGCGCAAATGACTTTGCATTTACATTTAAGCAATGCTTACTCCTGCTAAGCATAGCTTTCCCTTGATAACCAGTGTTCACATTCCAGACTGAGAAAATAGCAGGGTAATGGCATCTTTAATAAGTGTATTCAATTCCATGTACATAACATGCTTCTATGTGCTGTTATTATAGTAGCAAGAGGTGTCAGTATACTGTATGGGACACCTGAGTATATATGGCTAATACAACAATCTTTTCTCTCTGTATGTGTTTCATACATGGGTAGAATCCCAGGTTATGTGCAGTCAAACTTGTAATTATTTTATTATTACATTAGTACTGTTAAGAGTGCTTTCCGAAGTAAGAGTAGATTGCGGATTGTAGCACTGGAACCATACAACCATGCATGCAAAGCTGGACTCTGAGTATTGACTATCATGTTCTTGGTGTGTGAGTTGTGTGTTATTAAGTATTTGCCACTGGATATTGATCTGATATGTGAATATTAACTGTAGGCTACTATGTATATTGGACATGTCATTGATGGCTGCTGTCATGTAGTAATGGCATACCTATCAGTGTCAGGCATCTGTCTGTCAAAACATCCATCCTAATGCATAACCTGTTGGCTAGCTGATTTCTGTCTGTCCTCTGTTCAGATGTGCAGATGTCAGGAATCCATCTTGGCTGCTTACAGGCAATTCATGTATGACTGACACTGACATGTCTGCCCAGCTCTGTTATGAATGCCACAGCTTGGAAACCCCTCCCTGTATGCAACACATGCCATGGATACCTCAACTAGACTACCACAGTCACCAGAACAGGCTTGGGTACATGTGTCCATCCCAGACACTGGCCATGTTATGCAATATATGTTACATACATGTCAATTGGAGCACCTCACTGGCCCTCTGCAAGAGACAACCAGATGATTGTATGTTGCATTTAACTGTCACCCTGGTGGTCACTCATGTGGCATCAGTTGATAGATGGCCTGCTGATATATGTCAGGTGGCATCATATCACTGTACCCACATCCCCTACTCTTCTCATCTCTCCATGGATAATATCCTGGTACACACCTAGGAACACCTGCACCTATGGACCCCAGTACTGACAAATGTGTCAGTGTGCATTACTGAGCATAACAGTGTCTGTGTGTATGTGTAGTTGATAATGCCCTTAGGGCCTTCTCTCCCCACTACACCCCCATTGCCACAGATAGAAATGGCTGCTGCTCTAATGGACATTAAATGTACCTTGTTATACTCTTCACCCTATGTGCTACCTGGAACTTGCAGTAAAAGCACAACATTGTTGTACAAATGGGTATATAGGCATGGGTTATCCTCTAAGTCCTGGCAAGTGTATTTTTGTGTAGAAGTGTGTATATTTGTATGATACAGCATTCTGAGGCCACATTCTCCAATACAATACACCTTGCCATACAATATAATTGATAGTGATGTTCCTGACATTAGGATAGCCATGACAAACCATCACCCTACTATCCCTGTGGCATGTGCAATAAATGCATACCCCTGTACTAGCAATTATGAGATAGACAAGGGGTTGTACTGCAGTCCTGGTCAATGTGTGATTGTGGGTATGTCAGAGTATTATCATGGGGTTTTAGTGAGTAAAATATCCAATGAGGGGTATGGGTGCTGGGTATACTGTCTTTACACCATAGTACCCCCCAGTACATAGTACCCCCCACAAGGTCCACTGTATGAGAACCACTGCCACCATCAACAATGCAGGTAACTGATTACACTATCCAACCCAATGATGCATGTGCTGTGTGCACATTATCTGTAACAGAATGGACTCACTGACAAGGTAGTTACCACTGATAAACTCAGTTCTCTCAGATGTGTCTGAGAACCATATTAGCCTGTCCCTGCATCAATGGTTTGGATGACAGGGATGTGGCACAGGCATCATCATATGCACAGGGTGTGTTGTGGGTTTGCCAGAGACCTAGGCTGAGCCATTTGATTGACATTATGTGTGCATGTTAGGAGCTTTTGTTATCAGTTGGGCTGTGCAGATGTGGTGTGTGTAGGTATGGAGGTGCCCTAGCTGTGTTGATGATGTGTGTGTGTGTGTGTGTGTGTGTGTGTGTGTGTGTGTGTGTGTGTGTGTGTGTGTGTGTGTGTGTGAGTATGTATACACGCAGTTTTGCCATGTGGCTGCCATATACAGGGGTTTGTTGGACAGCTGCAGTCTGCACATGGCAGGTTGCATCTGTATATGACAGTATGTCATACTATGTATTGTTCATTAACACCCAGTAAATCCCCCATTACCATACTGTACAAGGCCTGGTGATGTTCTTCACTTAACAAGATACTTGGGACACACTTCATCCTAAAAGATGTGTGGTGTGTAAAATTAAGGCCAAAAGGCCAAACACAGTAGTAGTAGCAATAAGTATCCAGGTAGGGGTTCTACTCTAACTGTTGCCGAGTAAGTGTGTGTGTATGTGAAGGGATCAACTTTAGTTTGCAGAAAATACATGTCCCAGTAGGTCATCTGTCCAAGAACTGACTGGCAAATGCTAAAATTTCAAAGGAATCACCTTGTGGAAATTCATTCCTTCAAAACTAGTAGTATATGTGGAAATGACCTCTTCCCCACTATACAGCGGTACGATACTGGAGTTGGTATATATAGTTAGGTGTGGCTGTTGTGGGAACATCCACTCTCATTGGGGTTATTGTTGTGTGTATCCCCCTGCTTAGTCTGCTGTAATACTGTACAATTTATGTTAACAGGTTAAGTAGTTGTCAATCACATTATGTTCAGTTCTACACCACCCCAACCCCTCCAAAGTGGAAAGATGTGCCACCCACACCAGCACACCTATGTTTACCAACTCCAGGAGTGGACTACATTGGGGAAGAGGACATATACTCTGCCAGTACCATCATCAATGACATTCAGCTAGCAGACTGATTATTTACTGATATGATGTTTTGCCTATTTTGTCTTGGTGGAATTACATAGGATAAAATGGGTTCACTGCAAAATTAAGTACATCCATGTGTACAGTATTCTCTGTGTATTGCACAAACACCCAAGCCTCTGTGTGTGTGTGTGTTATATACAAAAATGTGGTGTGTGCCACCCAGTACACTTACCATTGCCCACTGTAGAAGTGCTGCTGACATCAGACACCATGCACTCACCTGTATACACCGCTGAGACCTATCAGCCATGTGGCACATGCAGTAACTGTTATATTGACCTGCTACTTGTGTTCAGCTGTACCCAGGATATGACACAGTCAATGTGCCACCACAGTGCCATGCCCCTTGTGGGAAAGAACAGCAGACCAACATCCTGCTGACACACAGACACCTACAACACAAATTGTATACATTATGGAGACCACAATCAGTGTTAATAACAGCTATAATGCATCATGGCTGGATAGCTACACATCCTGACATGTAAGCATTAAACTTTCCAGCTGAAAAGTTACACAGCATTATATTGCTAAACCTTAGTACATTCACCCTGTGCATCAGAACCATATTAGCCTGTCTCTGCATCGATGTTTTGGATGACAGGGATGTGGCACAGGTATCATCATATGTACAGGGTGTGTTGTGGGTTTGCCAGAGACCTAGGGTAAGCCATTTGGTTGACATTATGTTTGCCTGTTAGGAGTTTTTGTAATCAATTAGGCTGTGCAGTTGTGGTTTGTGCAGGTATGGAGGTGCCCTAGCTGTGTTGGTGATGTGTGTGTGTGTGTGTGTGTGTGTGTGTGTGTGTGTGTGTGTGTGTGTGTGTGTGCACATTTCTGCCATGTGGCTGCTGTATACAGGGGCTTTGTTGGACAGCTGCAGACTCTACATGGCAGGGTGCACAGTTCACCGTCTCCAACCACGAACATGAGAACTGTGCCTGCCACTGGTTCCATGGGCACTGCCAGGTACAGACCCATATATGGTACTCTCCCCTGATGATGACAAATGTCCACTGGATCCGGGTCCCTGTTGGGACTAGCTAGGACCATCTGCACATAGCCTGCTGTGTTGTGGTGTGGACAGCAGACACTATGAGGTTCTGGTGCTGGTACTGCCACTACGGGAGCAGCTGTGAGTTGTTGCACAGCCATGAAGACCTCCATCTGTTGGTGTTGCTGACCTATGTCCATGTGGCTGTCACCCTACTCCCACCATATACTCTAACACAGACATTGCACTGTCGAGGATTCCCACCATCTTACCCAACCATCTATCCAGGGCCTATAGCCTTCTGGAGCCTCAGACCCTGTCTGGTATAACATTTCATATGTGCCTGTGCCTCAATGATGGCCCAAAACATGCGTCTAGGGACTCCTGCTTTGGCACTTCTGCCAGGGGCATGATGGCCAGCAGCCTTCCTATGAGCACTCCTGTACATCTGCCTGTGTGGCACCTTGCTGGGCATCCAGCAATGGGTGCTGTGTACAGACACACTTGCCATAGTCACCACACTGTCTTGTCCCATGCCACCACCCACCAACTGTCTCTCATCTTTGGCCACTAGTGATGGGGTATGTATAGGCAATGTGGCTGTGTGCGGGGATGGGGTGGATAACAGTGAGATGTCAACCGATGGCACAGCTTCAGCCCCTGACAACCCTGCCTGTGCCTCACCATACCTATCATCATTGTCAGAGTCTGTATGGACACTAACATTAGTTTGCCTGCATGAGGAACACTGACCCACCTCACCACCTGTGAGGGGAAAATAAAAAACTTAATTTAAAACCTGTCCATCATTGCTTACCTCTACACACACTCACACACACACACACACACACACACACACACACACACACACACACACACACACACATGCACGCACACACTCTCTCTTACAGGTGATGTGGCACAAAGATATTACACAGACCTCTCATTACCCAACAGTCAACATGCATGACATATGGCACTCAACAGCATGCACTACTTAATCCCTGTTACCAACATTATACCTCTATGTGATGCATCAGTTGTGTTAAAAGGTGATGCCCCTTCCCCTGGAACACATTGCTCAAATGTACACATTATTAATGTGCACCTGTTCAGCACTGTGTCATGTACTGTGCACCATACCTCACGGGTGTACACACCATTGTTGAATGTATATATTTGTGGCAGTTATGTTTGCTCACAGCCCCTATGTATTTGTCTGACACATACCCTAGATGATATGAGGACAGATGTCAATAGTGAATGCCTGACCTCTGCTTTGCAGATCTCATAATCAGCAGTGCATGTATGAGCAATAAAATCCAATTACACTGACAACCATCAAAGCTTACTGTGGCTATGAGGAGTGTACACACCCTTATTGACATGCCAGCCTCTTCCCTAATATGTGGTGGGGCCAGAATACTGCATATGTTAACATTACACACACCTGATATGTGACTTATGACCTATGCAATCAAATGCAGTATCAAACAAATGTGTTAGTTGTACAGATGCTGAATGAGATGCATACAATATGTGGGTTGCATAAGTGTGCACACCCTTACCACGATGGTTTGTTGCAGCACCTGTTAAGTGAACTACAGCAGTCACTATTCCTGGGAGGGGTATACTAGCATGGCCCATCTTCACTTGCCATTATTTGTTCACTCTGCCCTACAAATGTCCCACAACTCTGCCAGGTTGCAAGGTCAGCTCATGTGCACAGCCCTTGGAGGTCACACAGTGCCTTCACTATTGCTGTGGAGTCAGGGTTATGTCTGGCACAATTCATGACCTTGACTGTGTTCAGATAAAGCTATTCTTAGTGAGCTTTGGATGTATGCTTCAGTTCACTGTTGTGTTTCAGGATTATACCCCTCCCCATCCTCAGCCTTTTTGCAGATGCTTGACAACTATTGGCCACACATGAGTGTCATTTTGCAGTGTTACAAATGCAGAACACCATGTCTACCAGCCCAGTTCCTACTAATGAATAGCAAACCTAAAGGTATACACTGGCATCAGAAAGGTACAGATGGGGTTGGTGGGACTGAGGTGGACTGAGGTGTTGCTTGTGCACCACACATATCTTTATTAATACTGTCTATAGGTTTCAGCCTTGGTCTCGGTATACCATTACACATTGCATCACATGCATTTGGGAGACTTGATGTTATGCACATGCTACCTGTAGAGAGCTCTGGATGATGTTTCCTGTGGAACAACTCTTCCATCTGATTATCCTAACCCATAGGCCACACTTATGCAGAGTCCAGGCAATTATCGACACAGGTACTGCACAGGCAGTACTAGCTAGACATTCCTGCAAGTCCCTCAGTGTTGCTGCATGTTTTTGGGCAGCCTCCATGACCATTTTGCAATATGTGTTGTCATCTGTCTTGGGCATCTGTTTATTTTCTACATTAATGTTGCCCCATACTTCATAGTCACATGCATGACTGTCTGCACCATTTGCCATGGTATATGCAATGGTGAGGTAAGGCTATGTCTCCCACTCCTGAGTGCTATTTTTAGGATATGGGATCCATTCCATGGTTTGTAATATGTGTGCAAGCCACGGCTGACTCTGTTGCAGGTGAGTGGGCAAATGTCATGGACATACTTCTTGGACAGCAGACCATTACTTGGTGTGACATTGAGGTCCTGTACTTGATGAAAGGTGCGTATTCAAGAAGAGTGAATGCTGTCAGTACCTCAAAAGCTGCTTCCAAAATATGTTATTTGGAGTGTGTGCACACATATGCTTCCAGGGTTTGCTAAGGTGTGTATTCCCCAAATTTGTTGTCCTAACATAGGATTCCATATTACACATTCATTGCTCATGTTAGGATCACATTACAGGTTGTAAAAGATGTGGAACATGGCATTGTGATATGCCATTGTGTAGATCTGTAAGAGTTACCATTGTAATAGTGATGTATACACTGTTGTAGCCACTGTACAAGGGTAATGTTTCAGACATGTCCCTACTGTAGGACATTTGCCCCACCATTATGTTCATCTCTGTCCATATATCTTGCACTGGCAGGTTGTTAGGTATACTGTAGGACTCTTACATACCCTTCAGATATGCCACCATGGTGACCACTGTGATGTAGTGCAGTAAACAGCAACAATAAGTGAACATGTACAGCATGTATTATGGGTGGGTGTGTTAAATGTCTACATGCCAAATACCATGGCCATAACATGGCCAGTGTATTGGCAAACCTGAACCAAAAAAAACTCCATACTCACCAGCTACAGGCTGCTGCTACCCCAGAGGTATACCAGAGGGACCTACATAGTTATGTGAGAAATGTAATGTCAGTAACCATACCTGTGGCATTGGTACAGTGTGGGAGCAGCATTTCAGTACATCAACAGTACAAACCCACAATACTGCTCATTACTACACTGCAGCAACATACTATTTTAGCTGAAATATACATGAAGATACTTTACAGATGAAGATGGATAAGCAACAGTGGTCTACTAATGTGCCCTGGGGCCTTACCTGCATGCTCCTCGTCCATTGTATGGGTAGCACAGATCTCCACAATGTTATCATCAGGTTCCTGGCTTGGCTGATGGGCAGGTGTCCCAAGGCTGGCGAGGAGCTCCTCAGCATGTGTCAGTGGGGGCTGGATGGCATGACCCCCACCTGTGGGTAGCTGGTCCCTCCTAACTGCAGCAGCATGCTGACAGGTGTGGCAGATGAGGTCAGTGCAATGATGTTGCACCTGCTCATAACTGTGGTTATGCAGGCCATTGTTTACCCTGTGGATGAGCTCATTTCAGAGAACAGTCCTCTCCTGCATATCATGGGCCATACACCCAAAGAGTGTTGTGGTGATGCACAATGTAATTGATTATTATTTCATTCTTCTGTGGAGTATAAGCAGGGAGACACTCCTGGGAAATGGTTACTGGAAGACGTAAATAGGAAAAAAGGTCTGAGGACCTCATATTGCAAGGGTGTAATAGTTGTGAATTGACATCTCCCCACCCCCACCATATTTGCAACAATAATCTGAATACACAAAGCAATTAGTATGTTTACACCAAACCTACTGTTGGGACATATATCCTATTGTGCAACAAATATTGAAATGTGTTTCTATTCATGCTCCATGTTGAAACACTACCATCGGTGGCCTGTTGCTAACAATGTAACCTGCATGCCATAGTAATGGCCACTGTGGTTCCATATATGCATGTGTTCTGTTTGCTATGCAACTGTTCCAAATCTGATATTTTTTGGTTAATGGGAATATATATGCATGCTGTTATAACTAATCCTGAATTGTGTTGACTATTACTACACACATATGTTCTACAACTGCAACACAACAGCATGTTTGGGAAGGCTGTTCCCAGCAGAACCACCTCTCCCACCTCATCTGGCCATGACATGAGGCCACACCACATCTGGGACCCACCCCAGGACCTCCTCATCTGCTGGTCCTACACTACTACTAATATATATATATGGAGTGCATTCAGACATCGGATCCACACTCTGAACCTCCTGCCTCCACAGCCGCACTGTTCTGCCTTGCTATGAAACTGAGCGTTACATGTGTACACAACCTAACATTAGGGGTGGATATATAGGGACAGATTGCAGATATGCCTATTCAAACCTATGAAATTTGTGCATGATACATTTCACATTACCATGACTGTTCTGAAGGTGATGGGGCTTGAAACTCATGTGTCTATCATGACTTCATTACTTCCACCTTCTGCTATTTGCCAGACTAACATACATGTTTGGAGGAACAGAACAAACACTATGATGGCTTAAATCTTGTCATTTTGTGCAGATCTGCACAGTTGACAGATATGGTCCACTGCCTACAGGGCCAGAGGCTATGTCCATAAGTTGTTCAGCAGAACATCATTACAGCAAGTCTTGATGGCACATATAAATCTTTCAGCATCATCTATCCCATTATTACAGACCAAGTATTACATTCAATTACATGCTGACATGTTTCACATATCTGTTTTATTATTGTGCTCTCTTTTGTCTAGCACTTGGATATATTCCTTCGTTGGTTTGTTGTTTTTATTTTTATTTTTGTATTTTTTTTGTATTATTTATTTATTTATTTTTGTTTCGTTTTATTTCTCTCTCTCTCTCCTAACTACAGGGATTGAGCTGGTTGGAATAGGTTGCAGCATTGCTTTTGTAGGTGATGCTCATGATCAGGTGATGGCCTTTGCACAATTTGCTCTTCCCCACTTGCTAATTGAATGTAGCCAGCTGTATAGTACTTCCAATAGCCAATGACAGAGCAACCCACTACTATAAATGACTACATCATATGGGCATTGCCCCTTTACTTTTCCTGTATAGAACACTTCGTTCCTGTGTGTTGGCAGCAGTGTTACAGACAGCAGGTAGCAATAGCTTTTAGAACAGGACTTGCAGACACAGGCCAACTACATGTTTGTATAAGGTTCCAGACCTATGGACGGTGTGTGAGTATTGCTGTTATATGCATTGAATACTGCTAGTTTTACAGGGTTTGTGTGTGCATGCTAGTTTTGCATGGAATACAGTCTGTCTGCATAGCTTTCAACTGTGGGCCTATCCACATTATGGCCAGAGGATTGGCTGTTATGTTTTGTCTGTTCAAGCACAGGTCTTGTCTCTGACATATCAGTGGCATTCTCTCCGTTGATTGCTATCAGTACATGGCAACATCCATTTGTGTTTCTGACTTCATATTCCTGAGTAAGGGTATGTTGCAATCAATCCTGTAACCCCAGCAACTTTCAAAATGTATAACAGCAATATTTCAGATATGGCCCTGTGTTCCAGCCTCTGTCCTCCAACTATATACCAGGCTTTGTCCAGATGTCATGCAGTAAGAGGTTGTTAGGTAATGGCCTATCATTATTTAGTGCTGGCATTCCTGCTATTATTCCAGTGATGTGGACTCCCACATAAATTTGTGGGGTAGGGTCCATATATATGAGGGCTATAGCTAGACAAAACATGTGTGACTTTGTACAGTCCAGAGTTTAGTACATGGAGAACACTGTTATATGTCCTTGTAAGACATTTTGTGGGGGAGGGGTATTAAATGTTTTTAATGTAGGCTGCTACAACATGTGCGGGATATCAATAATAAGAAAAATTAAAGTATATAGCTTTACATTTTCATACCTTTCACCATGGGAACAGTGTTGGGCTAGAGCTTATTGTCTTACACACAGTTCTGTTTGTCAGTGTGATAGTGATGTTTTAAGTTAAGCATTGTTATGTAACAGATACATTTACATTGTGACAACTAATACTTTTCCCCCTAGGGGTTGAGTAGAGTGTAATTGGAGGCTGCTAAGTACATCTGTAATTAAGTGTTGATTGATTCTTATCTTCAAGGCAAGTGCTTTTTTTTACTGTTGTACTTCTTGAAGGCCTTAGCCTGGACAGCAAAGTATGTTATGTTAGTCAGATTACTGTATCATATGTTTTGTTTGAGAGTTGCATTAATCAGTTAGTATGCATTTCAAACACCTAACAGCTATAAGAAATGGCATAAACAACTGAAATAGTACACAAATAAACATTTCTATGTATGCAAACTTGTGTGTGGTGTCATGTCCTTTGCATTGTGTGTGGGTATGTTTCATGCAATAATTCTCATTTGTAGGAAATAATCAGACACTGGCCATTTTAAAAGGTGGCAATTGTAGGAATAATGGCGGTTTGATATGCTGTGCACCCTCTATATATACTCTTTTTAGACATATCTATAAGTAGTTATATATTTATATGTGTTTGCATGTGTATGTATGTATGTATATATGTATAATATGTATATGTATATAAATATATATATAAATATATATATATATATACATATATATATATATGTGTGTGTGTGTGTGTGTGTGTGTGTGTGTGTGTGTGTATATATTTATCATTGGAATGTTTATCACTTCCATGTTGTACATTCCCTATGGTATTCTGACTGTTCTGCATGATATGTTAGAGATATCATCCTGACATCTTACAACTGAGATGGCTTACTGTTAACTTGTTGTGGCTATGTTGCAGGGTCCTGAGTTCAAGATAGTGCTGGTTATTGTGTTGCAAGACCGACCTGTTCAGCTGTGGAGGAAGTGATAATGGCAATAATTACAAGAGATTCATATTTTGGCACCTTCACCCCCATTAACAGTGCCTTTGGTCAGATGTTTTGCAGTGAGAGGTTCAGAGTGTGGATCCAATGTGTGAATGCAATACACACACACACACACACACACACATATATATATATATATATATATATATATATATATATATATATATATATATATATACATACATACATACATCTACACATATAAATACATTTTCCCTACTGTTGAATGACTGTGCTGCATGATATGTTTGCGAAAATAGCACATGTTTGTACAGCTCAAATGGCTTAGTGGCAATTCACTGTGGGTATGATGTGTAGGGTACTGGGTTCGAGAATTGCAAAGGCTGATTATTTGGTTGCTGGGCAGAACAGGGGCTGTTGGATACAGAGTGATTAAGGCACTTTTAAGTGGTTGTAAGCAGGTTTGTGTGGCGGTAAGCAATGCTAATGTCCAGTTAAATATGCTTACAGACAGTTAGCCTGACAGTGCTTAATCTGTGTAGCCATTGCTTGCCGCCTGAAAAACAGACTTAAACCCACTTACTACTGCTTAATAGTGCTTACTCCCACTTACCCCTGTGCTAATTTCTTTTAAAGAAAAGAAAAAAGTGGTGATAAGAAAGTGGTGAAAAAGGGAGCATGCAGAGGGAGAAACAATATGGAAAGAGGCTACGGATGTGCAGGACAGTTTTAGGGATGGTCCATAGCTGTCCATTTTTTCTACAGCAACAGCTGTGCGTATGTACTCAATTTGGAAGTAGATTTGGACACTCAAGCCCCTGAGAGAGGGGTGAGGACAACAATAATGTGTTGTGAAGCCAATTAGACCAGATTACGTGTCCAATGGACACGTCTGCAAAATGAACAGCTATGTATGAGGCAAAGTTTTTTGGGGGGAACAGATTGCTTTTTTTTTTTTTTTTAAGGTGAGAGTGGGATATTGGGGAAGGATAGTAGGAATATTTGGGGAGGTAGGTTGGGTAGGAAGACAGACAAGACAGCATACAGGGGTGGTATATGACACATGTGGGGGGTAATCACCTTGGATAGTGATGGGTGTTTGGAAATCAGAAGCCCATGATCCCCCAATTGGAAACAGTGGGACTGAGGTCCACACCCATGGGCAGTCACCACTGCACCTTCATGGCCCTGAAGATAGCTGTGCTGGGAGCTGAGCAAGAGAGGCAGGCTGACCCTCTAAATGTGCCATGTGGCTCTCAAGCTGGCATAGCAGATCTCCAAACTCCCTTTGGAGCTCGCTATTTACCAATCCCTGGACCTGACTTTGGGTGACAGAATCCTGTCCGCTCCCACTCCCGGGGGGGGTCTGCCCCATCCCCTGAGGCAGTTCCATCTGAAGGTGGTGGAGGACGAGCAGATGAGGAGGTCCCATGGTGGGTCCCAGATGTGTTGGGGCCCGGTGCTATGGCCAGGTGAGGTGGGAGAGGTGGGTCTGCTGGGACCGGCTTTCCCATACGTGCTATGGTGTGGCAGTTTTAAAACATATGTAGGTTAGTAATAGTCAACATAATCCAGGCTTAGTTATAACAGCATGCATAGATATTCCCATTAACCCAAAACACCATTTTTGAAACAGTTGCATAGCAAACAGAACACAGGCATATATGGAACCACAGTGACCATTACAATGGCATGCAGGTTACATTGATAGCAACAGGCCACCAATGATAGTATTTCAACATGGAACATTAATATAAACACATTTCAATATTCATTGAACAATAGGACATATGTCCCAACAGTAGGCTTAGTGTAAACATACCTATTGATTTGTGTATTTAGATTATTGTTGCAGATATGGTGGAGGGAGAGAGATATGTCAATTAACAACTTATATATCCTTGTACTACTCACAACTTTAATGATCATTGCTCTAATCATTAAGGTACAGGTATTATTACAATACCCTATGGCCTTGGTTTGGACAGTGCTATGTTTGTACACAGTGTATATTTCAACTGTCTTATAGCTAAAATAATTACACTCTCTTACAGGGTAGACTCATGGCGGCAATGTTTGTTAACACTACCTGAGTGTTTCTACACATATTCCCAGATTCAAAGTTAATATTATGCACATACCTGTCAGTCTCTTAATGCACACACTCTGGACAAAGCTTGACAACATGGGGTACAAATAGGGACATGTTTTGAATAGCGATGTCATAAACATGGAGAGTTGCATAAGTGACAGGATTTGTTTTAATATACATTTTCTGAAGGTTTTGAGGTCTTAAAAATCAAATGTATGTCATCATTTTGTGACTACAGTTCTGACATCATCCCACTGATTTGCCAGGGGGACAGAGGAACAGGTAGAAAATATGAGCCAATTATCTGCACTTTCTGAAAAATCTGTACATTTACGAGGTATGATTATGCATACAGCTTACTACCACTCCCAGGATTCAAACCATGGCTGTGTCTGCTAAAAATACAACAATTTAAGTTAAAGTAGAGTGTGCTATTTGGATAGTGCTGTTTATCTCTTTACTGTTTTCTGTCTAAATCTCTCTTGGTTATACAATCTGACCTTGTAATAACAACTATCTTACACAGACATTCCTACATATATTTTAAGTCGCACAGTGAGAGAAACAGTGGTTGACACAACAGTACAAGTCTAATATCAGATGTTACTGAATGCTACATGTCAGGCCATACTATACCAGAGTAAACACTACCAGTCCAGAATTTAAATCATTATTTATAGGCACAGTTTTTTTTATCTAACAGACCTGTGGAGGGAATGTTTGTTAACACTACCTGACTGTTTCTACACATATTCCTAGATTCCAGTTAATATTATGCACATACCTCTCAATCTCTTAATGCACACACTCTGGACAAAGCTTGACAACATGGGGGTACAAATAGGGACATGCTTTGAATATTGCTGTCATAAAATTGGAGAGTTGCATGAGTGACAGGATTTGTTTTAATATACATTTTCTGAAAGTTTTGAGGTCTGAAAATCAAATGTTATGTCATTATGTCATTATTTCGTGACTACATTTCTGAGATCTTTCCACTGATTTGCCAGGGAGACAGAGGAACAGGCAGAAAAGATGAGCCAATTATCTGGTTATTCTGAACAATCTGTACAGTTGAGAGGTATGATTAGGCATACAGCTTACTACCACTCCTAGGATTTGAACCATGGCTGTGTCTGCTAAAAATACACCAATTTAAAGCATAGTAGTGTGTGCTGTTTGGATACTGCTGTCTACCACTTCAGTGTTTTCTGTCTAAGTCTCTCTTGGTTGTATAATCTTATCTTGTACTTACAACAGTCTTTTACAGACATTCCTAGACATTTTTTTTATGTAGCACAATGCGGGAAACAAGTTAATACAACATTACTATTCAGAGAATGCAACAATAAATGCCATACAGTACCAGAGTGAACACAACCAGTCCAATTTTTAGAGCTTTATTGCCAGGCAGTTACACTTTTATTTAAATATGACCTATATGGGACTATTGCTGTTATATTGGCTGGTTTATTCAGTACAACTCATACAACTGTTTTTATACTGCCAGGTGACTTTCTACTACTTTATATTTATTTGGTATGACTACTACAAGCAGGATTGTTACTCACCAGCCTCACAACACAGCCTTTGCAGCTTACTTGCATGGGCTTCCTGATTCACAGCCTGCTCAGCTGCAGCTGTAAAGGTAATAGAGACATATTTATGCATACCTATCCATCACATACACATGCTGGACTTTAGTAAACAGTAATGGTATGACTACTTATACACTGCTGGGACATCACCCCTCTGCCTTGCTTCTTGGACCCATTCATCCAAGACCTCTCTTTTTCTCTGCTTCAATTCAGCATAGTGGTGACTGTCCTGTTCATCAGTCCAAGGGATACCAGTGGCACTGGTGAGATCATGGGAGAGATGGTCCCAGGCTTCCACTTTATATTGGGAGCCCTGGTACTGGCCCTGCAGCAGTCTCTCGTCATGTTTTTTTTAAAGGAGTCCTACCATGACCTTTCGACTCCTGTATGCCCCAGCACTGTGCCTGGAAGTGCAATCCCTCTCCAACTCCTGCCATCCTGCCTACAGTGGGAAGCTGCAACCAGTTATGAGCTGTATTCCCAACTGTGGGGTTTAAATACAGCCAATTTCCTGCCCTTTGCCATGATTGGATGGTTTTGAATATGCTGAGCTAAGCTACGCTAATGGTCTGAATACGCCACAGTCCGTGGTGAAAGCGCTAACCTGCTATTAAACATTTTATTATATTTTATGCTGTTTGTAGCCATGCTTCGCTTCACAGTTTGTTTTGTTTTTGTCCTATTTGCTGGTCTCAATGGTGCTGGTTTGCCTAGTGGTTATTTCTGTCTTTTTTTGTATAACATATTATAAATTTGTTTACAGTCCCTTACATCCCCAATGTGCTTTCATTACATTTATTTATGTGTGATTATACTGTATGGGGCACTTTTGTTTATTTGGAGATTTCACAACTTTATTAAACTGATACGTCACATCTGGACCTAATGCAGTACTCTGGTTCACAAATATATGTTATTTAGTAGGTAATACTAAAAGAAAAATGCTTATGTACTGCTTTCACATGTAAAATGCAAGTTGTTTACAGTGGGGATCAAACCAGGAATGGAAAAGTGTATGCTCTAACCACTACACTGTTGCAATACTATTTATGCTGCATGTCTCTTGTTATTTAACTTCTTGTGCTGTTTAAGTTGGACCAAGCGTAGCTAAGCAATGGGCACACCCATGCAGCTATGCTTAAACTTTATCGCATTTATAAAAAAAAAGTTTTGTTGAGCTATTTTATCTATACCCATCAGAATATCCCTGCTAATGCTAAACCTGCTATTTTATCAACTGTCTGCTTTTTGGGACAATTGTCCCTTTTGGCTTTGTCCACATTCCTTACTCTGATGGATTGGAAGGTGTGAGCTATGTGCTTATGCTACCTGTGTATCATAATAACGCTTGGCTTGGTAGCATACCTCTCAACTTCTTAGAGCAAAATATCGGGACAAAGCTTACAATGATGGGGGGCAAATAGAGAAAGATTTTAAATATAGCTCTTACAAACTTAAAAAGTTGATAGAATAATAGGTTTTACATTAGCATGAATTTTCTGATGGATGTGTGATGTCTTACACCCAAATGTTTTGTCATTATTTAATGACTTCAATTCTCAGCTATTTGTCAGAAAGGTACACATTTTAGGGGGAACACACGAAAAATATGAGGCAAACGTCTGGGTATTCTGTGAAAATCTGTACAGTTGAGAGGTATGCTTTGTAAGGATGATTGACCCTATATTTTTTGTTTTCCTGACGGGATTGGGAGTGTTAAGAAAATTCTCGCTCATTTTTAATTTCCGAAAGGCAATTCCAGAGTGCAGGGGGCATGTGTTTTGTGAGACCTCTGCTATCAGACACATCACCTGAGCTCGTACATGGAACCATGGCAGTTTTAGAACATGGCAGCGGGCCTTCATAAATATGCATGGCATGCTGCCGTGCTGAACAGGAATGGTTCCTGCCATGCAGGAATAATTTATTCCTGCGCAGCTGCTTGCTGAATCCTGGGGTATGTTATGCAGACAGGAAGCATCAGGTTTGCATATGTAATTTCTGTCCTATGTTGTGATTCATCTTGACAGAGCATGGGACACATTGACAATCACTCATCAGACACTGACGATGAACATATTTGAGGCTACTTCAGAGTCCTCAAAAAAAAAAGCTAGAATATCCTAGTATTCTGACTGAGTGTGCCTCTCAGCTGATAAGTATATTTTCTGGCACTGTTTAAATGTTCAGAGTTGAATAAGACAATAATTGAATTAAGTTCAGAATACAGTTTGAATAAATTGCATTTATTGAAACTGTATTTGCTTTAATATTGCTACACATTCAAGTGTGCTAGCTTGCACTGCACTTGAATTGTTTTTAGTGGTGCTTTAGTTGCTTTTCTGTAAAAAAAAAAAAAATCTGAGCTTGTTTCCTGCCTTTCCTGTAACTAGTCTAGTCCATATACAGATTTGCTGTATCCAGGAGTCTTTGGAAGCTTCTGAGCCACCCAAGCCTTTCTGTGTTGGAGGGAAGCCTTCTAGCGTAACAGTGGGAGTGGTAAACACTAGGTAGCCTATCTACCACAAGAGTGGTTTCTGGTCCAAAAATTGTAGTTTACTGGCCATATGGGAAGTTTTTCCATCTCTTTCAACTTTCTGGTCTAAAAGCCTGCATTTGTAGTTGTTTACTGCCTTTCCATTAACTAGTCTAGTCCAGATACAGATTTGCTGTATCCAGTACTGTTTGCAAGCTTTTGAGTATTGCCAAAGTCTGCACTTCAATTTTTCCCTTTGATCTGCTAGTTCTCTCCTCTCCTGCACTTTTACTAGATTATTAGTCTAGCACTTTACCATATTTCTTGTAGCAATTATTGTAGCACCCAAAAGTGCTACCAGCACTAAACATTCTACAAGGAAAAAGCTCCAGTACTTATTATTAATGCCCACCCCTCCAGGTATGTCTAAAGGTCAGTTCCTTGTGCTTTCTCCTATTAACCTGGTGAGCTTGGCCATCTTGAGGCAATGTAGCAATTGCCTCATGCACACCAACAACCCTTTTCCTCTTACCTCTCAACACTCAGACTTGCGAGAGATGCACTTATATATCCAAATTTGAAGCCAAACACTCTCCAGCCATGACCGGAATAGCTGGTCAAGAGGAGAAGGTCAACACTTGCACCACACCAAATAGAGCACATACCCCTCCAGAACACACACAAGCACTGCCTTCACATAAAAACACAAACCACACACCCACCTTCATGGAGGCTCACAATGAAAATCTACCCAAACAGCCGAGACCTCCAAGGCAGAAAAGCACTTGTCCACCACAGCAGAACACTATTCATGAGACACATAACTCTCCTAAACAGTGACCCTAAGGCAAAACAGTATGCCCAACACACTAGTCATAGGTGACTCGATAGTGAGGCACACTGATGTCTCACTCAGGCCTAGGGACACATGAGGTATGATAACACATTCATCCATGTGTCCCCAGCCTCACTCACTAGGATGACTAAGGAGAAAGTAGCAGTCAGCTGCCTATCAGGTGCCAGGATCCACCACATAATGCATGCACTTAGGTCCCTCAACAACAGGTACAAATATGACTCTGTCATTGTACATATGGGTGTGAAGGACCTGAGATGTACCTCCTGGGACTACATGAAAACAGACATGGAGGAGCTCTCAGATTATGTAGTCCAAGTGGGTATGACCCTAGCCCTGAGCAGCATCCTACCATCACCCAGAATGATACCACAGCACAAGCAGAAAATGATTGATTTCAACAATTGGCTAAGTTTCTGGTGTCATTCTAAGGGGATCCAGGATCTGTCTGCCTAGGATGACATGACTAACAGACCTTGATGCTTTGCCAGAGATGACCTGCATCTGCCACCCATGGGCTTCTGGATACTGGCCTAGGCTCTTGCTACCCCTATAGTGCCTTTTTTAGGCGGTGTTTCAAAGACCAAATTACCACTGTAACAGCTACAAACCAATCTGAAAGTCATGCTGCTCAACGCTAGAAGTCTAAATCTCAAAATGCACTTGCTCAAAGCACTCCTTAAAATGGAGAACATCGACATTTGTGCTGTAACAGAGACCTGGTTCAAGGCAGCAGAAAGCACCACTGCACTACCAGGCTATACCTCATTCCACACCTTTCGACCCAAAACTTGGATCGAAGCTCCAAAGGTGGTGGTGTTTCCATATTCATAAAAGATGTACATACCTTCAGACTGGTAGCCGAACATAATGCATCAGAGATACTTCAGGTGCAGCTAACATTGGGTAAGACAGAGATTCAGGTTGTAGCCAGCAATAGGTCCTCAACCATGTCTCAAGACTCACACTCCACATTCATAAGCACCCTGGAGAATATTAGGGTCCCACCTAACACTCTCATACTGGGCAACTTCAACAACCCCTCTATTAACTGAGAAAACTACTCATGCACCAATAGACTTGCCCAACATTTCCTGGAATTCATTAATTCCAATGCCCTGGACCAGCTCGTTCTTACCCCCACTAGAGGTAGCAACATCCTTGACCAGGTCATTACTAACATGGATGAACATTGCTCTACACCAATAGTCTACTCCTCCCTGGTTAGATCTGACCACAAACTAATCATCTTGGAAATTCACACCGCCCCACCCCAGTCTCCTCGCAAAGGTAACCAATATGAAAATCTTCTCCAAAGCTAACTTTGGGCTCCTAAAAACAGAGGTGGCTAACTTTACAGCACCCATGCAAATGGAGAATAGTTGCATAACCACCAAATCATACATTAATGCACTGTATGAACACACACACAAATGCATGGATCTCGCCATACCCAACAGAACCAAGATGCTCTCCTTTAAAATAAGGAACCCAATCTAATCCGGTGGTGCCCTGCCATAAGCAAACTCTACAAGAGAAGGAGGAAACTGATGTGGAATAAGGTGAAGTCTGAAGACTGGAAAAACTCCCTTATCAGCCTCAACAAAAGGTTGAGATCCCTGATCAAATCCTCTAAAGCTAGCTATGAAAACATAATTGCAACAGATAGTAAAGACAACCACAAGGCCTTCTATAGTTATGTAAAGAATCTCCACGGCGATACCCAGATTTGCTCTGAGGTACTGCACAATGGTGCCTCCTATACTGAGCCAACAGATGTTGCCAGTATACTGGCCAACAGATTCAGTGCCAACTTTACACACACCCCCTTGATGGACCAATCACAATACCAGTAGATTACCAGTCACCCAGTATTATTGCTGCACAGGTTAAATCAGCACTGTCCAAGGCCAAGAATACAGCTTCTATGGGATCTGACAATATCCCTGGCTGTGTTCCACATGAACTACAGAGTGAACTGGCACCTCACCTGTGTGCTCTGTTCAGTCACAGCCTCACCTCAGGCTTTGTCCTTGCTGAATGGTGCACTGCTACAGTCATCCCTCTACACAAATGAGGAGCGACTACAAACCCTGGGAACTATCACCCCATAAGTCTAATGAGTATGATATGCAATGCTATGGAACACATAATCATGGGCCTAATAAACAAGGATATAGGGAATCTCCAAAATCTAGATCCCACACAGTTTGGTTTTGTGAAGGGTAGAGCATGCCTGCTCAACTTAGTCGACTTCTTTGAGTCAGTCACCAGAGCTGTGGATTAAGGCAAGGTGGCTCATACAGCCTACCTTGATCTGGCCAAGGCCTTTGATATCATTCCCCACTCAGGAATCATAGAAAAACTGAGTAAGCTAGGAATCAACCCCTATATCACTAGAAGGGTTGCAAACTGGCTCACAGATAGAACCAACAGTGTGAAAGTAGCTGACTCTAAAGTCAGACTGCCAACCAGTCACAAGTGGGGTCCCACAGAGTTTGATCCTGGGTCCTCTACTGTTTGGAATCTGATTCTCTGAAGTCCATGTCAACATGAAGTGACTCTGGCTGACAAAGTTCGTAGATGATTGCAAGTTGGGAGCTATTATTACCTCCCCAAGTGATGTTGACATCCTACAGAAAGGCCTCACTGAGACCAACGACTGGTGTCAGAATCATGGCCTTAAGCTCAATGCCAAAAAATCTGTCGTCATCTTCTTTGGAAAAAAGTCCAGTTCACATGAATTACCACATTGATGGTAGTGCACTGAACACAGAAGGTGTCATAAGAGATTTGGGAACACAGATTGAGAGCAACCTCTCTTTACACCACCACATTGCCACTGTGGACAGAAAGTCCTTCTATGTGGCACATTTCATTACTAAGGGTTTTGCATCCAGGATGAAAGAGGTAATTGTCTCCATCTACTTTCCCTCCTTAGGCCAATCATCAAGTACAATGCCCCATTTCATATGTACCTCACTAGACACCTGCAACAACTGGAGTGGCCACAAAAGTACCTCACAAAGAGGATCCTAGGCCTTAAACACTTGCCCTATATGGACAGACTCAAAAAACTCCAACTATTCTCTGTCTCATATCCCCAACTTAGAGGCGATCTCTGCTTGACTTACAAAGCCATGTCTGACCCAGCTCTGTTAGAAATGCTACACCTAAAGAAATCCCAATCCCTCTGCATCACTTGCTTCAGAGGCCTCAACCTCATTACCACAATCAACAGAATGTGCTGGAAGAACAGGTTTATAACCCAGAGACTGCCCATGCTATGGAATAGACTTCTCATACATATCAAACACAGCATCTTACTGTCCCCCTTCAAGAGAAATCTTGATGAGTGGATAGGAAATAGAAAATTCACCCCGGGGATAACTCCAGTGACTCTACTTGACAGAGGCACTGGGAACTAAGGTCAGGTAGCATGATGCCAGGGTAATCCTATGGGCTAGGCTTGTAAAGGCTCCAGGGCCATTAGCCTAGTAGACACCTATGTACCTATAGGGAATCTGGATCTGCATGTGCAATTATCCCTGCTGCACTCTGGAGGAGATGATGCCAAGAAACACAGTGAGACAACTATCGAGAGCAGATCCATGAGGTGGTGACCATATTCTTTGTATTCAGGTAACAGTCATGATGGGGAATTTGTTTCAGACAAGGCACGGGCTATGTGTAACTCATTCTGTGAAATAGCCTTTGAGATCATCCATGATGTTCATTCCCATCTGGATGGTCTCTCAACTCAGTAAGTATTTTCTGTGTAATTCACTTGTGTAATGCTGCCACTATGGTGTTTATCATAGCAATGATTGGACTGCATATGTACACTTGTGTATGCATAGGTCCACTTTGTAATTTCAAAATTCTATAATTTCGAAGCTCTAAATAAAGAATCTCAGAACATGGAAGTTGGGGAATCTCAAAATGAAAAGAAAACAAAAATCTAAAACAATAAAACATCACAAATCACATTTTTGCAGGGGGTAAGCCCCCCCCTGCACCCCTCATATGTGGGACTGTGTCCCCCACACCCCCTGCAACTTAAATGTACCAACTCTGAGATTGCACTACAGTGACGAGAATGGTAAAGTTGCTGTTCTGCACTGTACGGTGATCTCCATTGACAGGCTTTGAGATTCCACAACTTCGATGTTCTGAGCTTTGCTATTTAGAGCTTCGAAACTGTTGAATTTTGAAATTACAAAGTGGACCCATACGCATACATTTTTGCTGCCATGCTTGTGTGTTACAGGTCCAATCATACAATGCAGGTATTGTGGGACATTTACCATTATGTTTCAATGTGTGCATGATGCACATTAACACATTAACACATTACACTTTCATTCAGTATTCAGTTGTACATGAATTTTGACAGTTAACATGTAGCTACTGCTAAAACAATTCCACTGTAAATATGAATGCTACTGGCAAAAACTTGCAAACAACATGTTGCACATAGTCAAGCATTACTTCAGTTGTCTGGGTGTTATTTGTTTATTGCCATATCATGTATGTGTAACAGTAGGGCATATCCTTGCCCATATGTTTTGGATGACAGTTGTCACTGTATCCCATTGGCATGATGGCATTGTGTGTGGCATGTATTGGTGATGCTGATGCCATGTTGGGTCATATAAATGTATCTCATACATATGGGCCATCCGCCTTACCTGAATGCCAGGCAACATTCATGTATACAAACTGGTAATGATAACTGATTCAGAAACAGTACAGTATGCCATCTTTGGTCTATGTTACATTTCCATATCAATTCAATATTCACATACATTCACACCTTTCATCAAATGGTATACATATTCAATGATTTATGTGCATGTCACTACACATATTCTGATCTATATGGAAACACAGTTGCACCTTTGAAATGTGAGCAGTCACTGACTTAATGTTAATGTGCTATAATGCTGCTCATAGGATCGTCCTCTGTTCAGTAATGGCAGGGTCCATGATATATAAATGCAGGTGTTTATTTCACATAATGTTTTACATTGGCATGACAATATACATCTATGTGATAACAATTCTTTGCTTCACTACCTATGCCTGGTGATGTTATATGATCACACGATACTGTGTGTGTGTGAGTTATACATGGCCATTTTTCTTGATGTCAGCAATGCAGTCTGCCTGTGTGGCATACATTTGCCATTTGCTTCAATGTATTTTAGGTTGACTTCAACAGCACCTTACATGGTGTACACATGCATTTGCAATTGCAATGTGTTACCTTACCTTGTTGTCCTGCTTTATTGTTTGCCTGTGGAGATTGGCTGCCATGTCTTCCTTAATGTGGGCCCTTGTTGTCTACCTCCCTTCCACCTGTGTGGTATGTACTATATTTTACAGATATGTTTGCCTTTGTTGGAATTCTTGTCCATAGTCATGTATTAGTTTGATTACAAGGCCAACGTGTGCCAACTATATGGCCATTATACAAATGCAGAACATATGCGCACACACTGCTGGCTACTGTTTGCAATACATCCTTGTTCTTGTTATACTTGGGTGTGACATTTTAACCACTGTACATTGTTAAAATTAATTTGCACAACCTGACATTTTTATGTGGAAGAACTGTTAGATTTGAGAACATATATTGTTATTGCTTGTCACTGGTGTGCATATGTGCATTAATAGTGCTTTCATCTAATTTCTTGCTAGGCCACTGAAGGTCATACATGTACACCTAACCTGTGTGTTGCTTTTGACATGGCATATATGTGTTTGTGACATATGTATTGCATTGCATGTCTGTTTGGGTTGTGTACACCTACTTGCGTAGTTAGCAGCCAGTTTGCTGCATTGTTTCAGTACCACTGTTTGGCACTGTGCTTAATTATTTGCCTTTCACATGCATGATTGCAGGTTCTAATCTCTGCTGGTATTCTCTGGCATTCCACAATCTGCATTTGCTCATCTGTGATGTTGCTCAGCTTACAAGTGCACTGCTGACAGACTACTTGAATATTGGTTTATTTATCTAAGGTGTACTGTGATCACTGTTTATTACCCTACAACACACATCTACTATTGGTCAAACATCTCCAGGTATGACTACCACACCATTTGCAACATGTCATAACATGATAGTGCATAGGTATATATGTATTTCTGCATTTCTCTATGTCTGGTATACATCATCACACTGTCTGACAGCTTTCTGTTGCCTGTGTTGTAATGTGTGCCATCTGTGCAACTTACCTGTCTTTACTGTTTAATTCCAACCTTTGTCTGTTATGTGTTATGGTATTTGTTCTATGGGTATATCTGCTGTGATGGCCTTCTCCTCCTCTTTCCCTATCTTTACTTTTTCTTTTATTCTTTAAAAAAAAAATTAAAACAAAATGAGGCATATTCCCACCAAAAAAGTCCCCATGCCCCTCTAAATGAACTTCAGATTCTTTTTGCGTGTTCCTCTTCTTCACGCATAACCCACACCTGCATTTTTGAATATTTCCCTGAGTGTGTGCATTGCCTGCGTTTCCCACACATGTACTCCACCCATTATTATCCAATGTTAGCTGGGGTGATATGGCTATGATTGTCCTTTGCCTTTATTCATTTTTTTACAATTCCATCAGAATCCATAAGTTATAGCTAGCATATTTTAATAAAAACAGAATTATGTAGATATAACTGTATAAGCTTACTGGAGAGATTCTATTATAGATATGTATGTATGAATGTCAGACTGTTTATATTGTGAGACTCTTTCCACGACATTGTTAATGTACATCACTCTTTAACAATGATTTTGCATGACTTAAGGAGTAGCTGTGGCTGATATGCAGTGCACTGTTACTACAGACGTACTCTGTACAGTATGAAACAGTTGTGTGCCAAAATATTGTAAGTTTACAGTGACATATTTACATATTAAATAGTTTTCTGAAACTTTTCCACTGACATCAGTATAATGGGCCAGATTCTGCGAACTGAACTTTATGGAATCTGGCCCCATATGTTAATTCCCCCAGTTATATATTCCAGTTCCCTATATTTCAGCTTTCAGGATGTCATCTGCTTAGCTTGGCACACTCTACAATTTTGCACTTAACATTTGGAATCTGGCACTAAATATTGGAACACGCCTTTTCCATTGCAGCCCTAGCTTGTATGAAAGTCTGAGGTAATCATTAGTAAGTTTGGACTATCTGTTATTTTTACTTCACGGTAATTTAAGTTAATCTTTTCCTGTTTTTTTTTTTTATTTACTTACTTTCTCTGTTTTAAAAGGTGTAGGTTATATCTCCCTTCCTAAAGTTATTTGTTACCTTACACTTTGAAATTATAGAAATATGTCTTAGTTTTGGCTGCCTTAATTGGCATTCTGGCAGTCTTTTTATGGTAGGAAATTTTTAATTGTCCACTTGTATAGGTAAAAAATAAATTATTCTCTCTGAACCACACTTTATTTTGTATAATAAAAATTGTTAATCCATTTTTTATGCAAGATGAAAAGTAAGAGAAATTAATTAATTACTGCAGTTCATTGAGAGTGATTAGTCTACAAAAATCCCCTTTTAAAATATATTTAAATGTTATCGCAAAGCATAACATGTAGAGAAAGTGTGTTCTTTATGTATGTTGAAAATGATACAGAAGCCTATGGCAGCTTTAATAGGTCCAGGGCATATTTATTCAAAAATAGCTGCAGCCAAACTGCCAACTTCAATGCTTCCAAAATCTAGCTGACAGTTTGTTGAGTCGTTGAGCCAGGTTACAAAAGACTTAAAGTAGCTTTTCAAACACTGTCTACCATTCATCATCTGCTATTCTGAACCTAAAGCTCAGCTCTGCCTTTGTTACAATGTCATGCTTTTTCCAGAGCACACCTAACATCTCTTGGCATTAGACAAGTATCGATAAAATAGATGTTCCATGTCATGACATGAAGATGTAATGCAATTCAGAAAAATTCCATTCTAAATAATTTCATTACCTATTTCTAGCACAATATTAATGTTGCAAACATGCCACATAGCTCAGGAGGTGTTCTGAAGTAAACTATTCCCACCAGTGCCATCATTGTGGTGGTTATAATAGTGCAAGCACGACAGGGAAACTCTACTACACATGCAGTAACAAAGATGTAACTATACATGTGGTATGATGTGGGGCTGTTCAGCCACAGCACAGTCCAGTTTTTGTTTAGAAAAATAGATTTTCATTTCTCCCTGTATACAGAGAGGACTACTTCTAAATTAAACAACCACACCTGCACGTAACTATTGTCAAATATAAAACATGTTAGTAGATCCCAGGGAGCTGCACCTAAATACTAGCAGTGTTACTGCAGGTATATGTGCTATCCCCATGTCCCATCTGCAAGTAGTACTGCAAGCATATAGGTGGAGGAGTAACTATGCAGTAAAGACTTACTGAGTACAATGGTAAACAATGTTAATCTGAATGTTTACAGCATCAGTTGATACCAATGTAAATTGTCTAAATTTAATAGCGTATTGTGAGGGGAATTATTTTTTGAATCTTATGGAGGCCTACACAATTCATCAGCTTATATACCTCAAGGAATCATGTAAGCCCCTTACAGAATCAGGCATGTTGTTACAGTTCAGGGTAGCAGAGCAGCCTGGGCTGAGCTTCAAACTGGTCAGCATTGATCAGTGCACTATCCCAGTAAACTAATGGGGAAATTTGGTCAGGGAATCAGGGAACTTGCCCTACTCTTTCACATACTGGGCTGCTGTTTATAGCTGCACTTCCTGTCTTCTGTTCCAGGTGTGAAGGTGGCCCAGAGAAGGACGAAGCTAGTGACAGTAAGCATGGAGGTCCTGATAGTCAGTCATCTGCAGCATCGTTTGTGTCAGTGAAGGAGTGGAAAGTTAAGGAGCCATCTTGCAAGAGATAATGGAGGGTCAGAAGTATTAGAAAAGGCAGTCAAGCCTTTTAAAGAGCCATAGAATGAGTTTGAAGGATATGTAAAAGATTCAGAGAATCTATTTCAGCGTAACTTTTTTGAGTCAACACGAGGGTGTGTTGTTACAACCCTCCAGTCGGGATGGTTGCAGGAAGATATTTGTAAGGAAATGATTATGCAGAGTGAACCAGAAAATGAATGGGTGGCATCTTGGGGTGACATTATGAATAGAGTCCAGGAGGAGGAAGTGAAAAAAAAAAAACAACACAAGGTAAAAAAAACTTATGGAATGATGCTGAAAGAAGGCAAGAAACAAAGAGAGAGAGAGAGGGATGATGACAAGTTGTGAAGAGGAAGTTTGTTGTACATCTCAGCAGTAAGGAAAACAAAGAACTCAAAAGATATAAGGTATGGGACACAGTTATTGCAGGCTTAGGAATATCACCTAGTCAGTTAAGAGCCTTTATTCACCTTAATAGAGAGACTTTTTCAGAGGTTTTTTTTTTTGAGACTGAGCAATATATGGAGCATTTCATAGAGAGGTTTGAAAAAAAAAAGAAAGACTGCAGTCTGTGGAATTCTTATGTTGTGTAATAGTAGAGAGACCAAAAAGAGAAGTACTGTACAATTTTTTATAGAGGTGGACAAGCATTGAAAGACTGTTTAAAAACGGTATGCAAAGAAGTGATGGACATTACAAAAATGTATGATGACAGAGGCTTATGGACTGGGGGTGGGACTCTGGGATTATTTTGAACATGGAAAAAGATAATATTGTACATATTCCAAGTATAATAACTGTTGAAGAAAACAGAGGGCTATGTAAGATATATAAGAGACAGACAAAAATATATATTTTTTTGAAAGCGTGATCATTTAATAAGTAATTGTGATAAGAGAAAATGCTTTGTTTGTGGAAATGTGGGACATGACGTAAAGAAATGTGAAATGATGTATAGAAATGTGGCAAAATGGGACATGGATCAATTAATTGTGATGGACTACTATATGTTGAGCAAAGGAGCAGACAGAGGAACATGTATATGATGTAGCAGAAAATGATAAGCATGGTCGTGAAAAACAAAATATCATACAACAAGAAAATAAAAACATGAAATTTAAGAAAATGAAAATAATGAAGGTGAGGGATTAGTACTGGCAACAAATGAAGAGGAAGATAGTAAATGGAAAATAATAATAGCTAAAAGAAATTCAATAGGGAGAAGAGTGAAAGATAGGAAAAGAAAATATAAAAATGTGATTATGAAAGAAAATAAAAAGAAAGATAAGGGGTAAGATAAAAATATAACATATCTGGAAGAACTTGATAGTCTTGGCAATAAATGTTAATAGTATAAAGAATGTTAAAAGAAAGTTAGGTGTATTGGAATGGTGTATGCTACTTGACATGCATGTAATTATCCTGGAGGATGCAAGAATCTTAGGTTCATAGGTTCATAGGTTCATACTAGGCTATCTGCCCTAGGGCATTTATAAGCCTAGCCAGAATGTGTTTGGCTTTCGACACCCATTTTAAATTTATTTTGCTATGCCCTTTTTCGAGGTTAGTATACTATGCCTCTGTCTAACAGTGACACAGAAGTGATACCCGGGGTAAACCGGAGGATGAAAGGAATCAAATGGAAAACCTATAGAACTGGAAAATTGTATGGGACATGGGAAAATATATGTGTTCAGGGATTGCTGTATTATATTCAAAGTCTGGTAAAGTGACTTGGTGAATGAGCACAACTCATGCAAAGTTGGATAGCAGAATTTGTTTTTTATTAAATCCTTTATTTTTTGTTTGTAGCTTGTTTGTTTATTGATTTATCTATCTATATATCTATCTTTATTGTGGACAATTAGTTTGATTAGGGCAACTACGTATGAGGCTATTTTTCATGCAAAATAGTATTTATTCAAATTTGACATGGACACGAGGGTAGTCCCTGACTGTTTTCAATTTTTTCAGTTATCACCTTGGGATGTTTGACACCTACCTGCGTTAACCTGAATTAACACCAACTAGGCAAATAGGACATCATTCATGGATAAAAGAGTGCTTAAAAATGTATAAGATACACCCTATACTGATCAACTACACTACAGTGACCATGAAACAGTGACAGACCACTTTGCAATTAAGCCAAGATAAAGGGCAGATTATTATCCCAGGGATAAAAATTCAAAGGGGGATATTTCAGGGTGATTTTGCCTTGCCCTTAACCCATTAAGCTGTTTACTTAACAGCTTAGGCCATGGCTACAATCTGGCTCCTAGAAAACAACAAATTGTAAACACTTCTCATCTTCTCTTTGTCGATGATTTAAAACTGTATAGTTCATCAGATGAGGAACTGAAAGCACAGCTGCAGGTTGTCAAAACTTTTTCAGATGATATAAGAATGTCATTTGGCCTTGATAAGTGTGCAAAGTTAACCTTTAAAGCAGGAAAATGTCAGCACCAGAAAACATCAATTTAGGACAAGAATGTGATATAAAAGAACTGGAGCAAGTGGGAGTGTATAAAAATTTGGGAACTGATGAAGGATCAACAATAAAACATTAACAAATGCAAATAAAACTTAGTAAGGAATACATTAAAAGACTTAAATTAATTCTGAAAAAAGCATTGACATCTAGGAACAAAATCCAGGCTATAAACTAATTTACTCTTCCTATCCTAACTTCCAGTTTTGGAGTGATTGACTTGCCCCAAAATGTGTTGGATAGATTAAATAGCAGAACAAGAAGGATCCTTTATGCTCACCAAATGATTTATAAAAATCAGTGTATACCAAGATTATATATTCCCCATTCTGAAGGAGGGATGGGCCTCCTTGAAATTGATTACATGTAGAGATTTGCAATTGTGGGACATCACACATATCTACTGACCTCATAAGACCCAAATGTAGTGAAAGTTTTGAAACATGAGGAGAATAAATCTAAGATGACTTCTCTCCTTAATTTAGAGAAGCATATTTGTGTCAAGCAGGAATGGAAATCAAACCAGAAGTAAATAAAAATCAGGCAGCAACTGAATGTACCAAAAAACAAAAGAAAGAATATAAGGTGAAAGGACCAGATGATAAGGCAGGAAATGTGGAAAAAACATAAATATAGTTGTAAGTATAGAAAACTTCTGGAAGAACCTCATGTTGATCACGAACGAATGCAGGAATGGTTAAGGAGAGGTGAATTCAAACCAAGAGATGAAAGGTTAATATTGGCACCCTAAGACAGTGGGCTGCACACATGCTAGTTTACAAAGTCCATTGAACATGTGGGAGAAACAGACAAATGTAGATTTTTAAAAGCAAATTGGAAAAAGTTGCACACTTCGCAGGTTGTGATATACTAATGGCAGAGGAACTGTATACTGAAAGGCATAATAATGTGACAAGACTGTGGCACTGGTGATTGTGCAAACATTATGATATTGAACTGGCTGAAAAACACTGGAAATATGAGTCGCAAAGCATCACTGAAAATGATGAAGTTTACATCACATGGGATCACCCATTACCAACAGATCAAAAGATAGATGCTAGAAAACTGGATACAGTTGTCCAAGAAAAGAAGACAAAAGTAGCATTGATCATTGAAATTGTTACATCCAATGACTATAGTCTCTTGCGTACAGAGAGACACAAAGTCATAAAATATCAGGATCTACAGGCAGAAATGAGAGCAATATGGAAGAAAGATACCCAGACAGTTCCAATAGTAGTTCAAGCAATGGGTCTTATAAAAAAGAATCTACAATCTTAATTAGATATCTTACCAATCCATGTAACCCCATACGAATTGCAGAAGGAGTCATTACTGGGCACATTGCAAGTACTGCCAAGAGCACTTTTGCCTGACATCAAAGATTGAAACAATACTAATTTCATGAACTTTAATTGTACTTTGATCTAGGAATGGGGTCCATTCCTGTCGTAGTGTTAGAAACCCAAAAGATTTGAAGAAATTAAAAAAGGCATCAGTTTAGCATCTCATCTGAAGGACAGCACCTCAGGTGTGTGAACCCCCAATGTTGTATTGGATGGTCGGTACAGGAAAATGAATCCAAACCCCTGGTTTGGGAATACAAACCACAGCCTTCTGATCTTCCCTGCTTCAAAAGTGAGCTGACAAATACAGGTCTGTAGGATAAAGCACATTTACTGCTCACTGCCCTGCTTATCTGCTTTAAACTACCAGTATATTTCTGACATATTTAACAAATTTGCTGCATTTATTACGTCCTCCAGTATTAGCTATGCCTCTAAAGGAAATCCCTTCACTGTACACAGTCTGACAACAGTGTGGCAAATCATTTAAGTGATTTTAAGGTTGGTGGTGTCATTAGATAAGAATATATTTGGAGAACAGCAATATCTTTTCCCACTTTCTGCATTTCACAGTTTTATTCACTGTGCACTAGTATTTTATTTATTTTATTTTATTTATTTTATTTTACATTTGTTGACCGGGCTAGTCTATCTGGATACATGTCCATTTTCAGTAGAGGCCTGGGGAGATAAACTCCAAGAACAATGAAATTAACACAATAACAAATAAGGAAACATTAAACAAAACCAAAAAAAAAATCCTATTTACAAAACATATTACAGGTTATCACAGTAAATGTAGCAGTGCAGAATAATCCTATTTACAATACATATTACAGGTTATCACAGTAAATTTAGCAGTGCAGAATACAGGCATAACATAGCATGTTAGTACAATCAAGATATTCTAGAGGTAGATAGTATAATGGTAGAAGGGGTAGGAGGAGCAAAGTATTAAGAGACACATAAAGTACTCAGGCTTAGTACAGGGGCATAACCAGTGAGTTCTGAGGAACACTTTCAATTTGTTTTTGAAGCAGGATAGTGAGGGAAGTGAGGAGCGTTCACTAGGGAGGAGTATAAATAAATGATTAATGCCTGACTTACCCAGAGAAAGACAGCCAGAGAAAGAACATCTCACTGTATTGTCTATTGTAGGAATAAATGGAAAGTATAAGATATGTGAAGCATTTGAGAGAACCAATCATGATGAATAAACCAGAATAGCACATATGATTATGGACACTTGAGAGATCAAAGCATGCTAAATAAACTAGAATAGCACATATGATTTTTTAGAAGAAAATATTAAGAAAAAGTATTGTAAGAATGTAGTCTGAAACACTGATACATGGCAACGAATATCCTCTCAGCAATCTGTTGGAAGTTTAAGATCCATTACTGCATGTCCTAGAACTGCAATAAATTAAGAGCAATCCTTCTAAAATAGCACTGAAGTTTTCTGTTATACATTTAAAGTGCTTTATGCAGAGGAGCAAGCTGTCCTGCACCTCACAATGTAGGATCTACTTATAAATGCTAACTTTAATATCCCTATACCTTTGAGAAAAAAAGACTACTGCAAGATTCAGCAGTTTTAGACTTAGTATAAATTACCCTGCATTCACACTTATTCTCACAGTTCTAAACAGAATGTTTGTGGCTTATGGTTCTTGTGCATAAACTGAGACTCCAGGTCTTCTCATACTCCATATATTTAGCTTCTAGAATAAGTTGGAACCCACAGACCTGTATCAATATATAGTAAGTTCACACTACATCTCCAAATAATATGCAGTTTTGCAACGCTGTATTATAGTTTATTCCATTTATTCCATACAACTTTGTGACAGATGGCAGTTGAATAATCTAATGCACATTTTCTGCTTTTTTAGCTTTATACTACTAAATAACAAGACAGGAGAACTATTGCTAAGAATGAGCTTATTATAAATTTCTTATGTGATGCTAAGAGATGTAAATAGAGGTGGGCTTTACTTTATTGATTCTTCTTTATACTGTATACTGCAGCACTGAGCAGCATTCTGAAAAAGAGATTCTAATTGGCCTGCAAAAATGCCCAGCAGACAGAAACAGCTAAATTATTATGTATGTGAACAATAAGAGGCCACCTAATAATAGCCCTTCAGAAAATATCTACCTCTTTAAAGGAAAGTGCTTCTGCAGCACTCACAAGTGACTACAACTAATAAGCTTTGCTGCTGAGAAACTGCAATGACTGCAAAACTTTGATTAGACTGAGGAGATTAATTGTTTATAGATTTAATTAACAATCATACTCTAATTAACAATGGTAGCACATATTACTATTTTGAAGCATTTGTTTGCCCATTAAGGGATTCTGGCAGCTTTAACATATGGTTATGTTCATATCATTCAGAAGATGATAAAAATAAATCCTAGAATCTGAATAGTCAGCAGAGATGCTGTGAATAAGATGTAGGTAGTTATTACAGTAAACTGTGGATTATGACAAACTACTGACTGATGGTACAGATAAACATACATTATCTTCTCATGATCCTTAAAATAGAATAGTCCTTTCCTGAAGAATGGCACCCCTATTTAGTAACCATATCTAGTGTCAGAAACGTAATCAAATATAAGTCAATAGAAATCATCTCTAAAATAATACAAAGTCACATAGCATTCTTAACATTTTTTTTTATTATTATTTTTTTATGCAATGAAACTGAGATCTTAAAAACACTTCAACATTAACCTAAGCAATGCAGTAAACTGGTCCATAGATTTGGCAGCCATTTTACAGTCATATTATTTTCATTTTATATTTGCTGTTTTGGTCCTTTTATCCCCAGAAGAAAATAATATAAGCCATAATTTAAGATATTTTTAAGGAATACCAGTAATTTTCAGGCAAGTCTCAAATTTCCACAATTTGGAGGCAGAACAAAACTAAGCATGTTAATTGTTGTTGAAAGAGAAACAGATTAACAATTTATTTTCCACAGGCCATGAAGGAGTTAAACTAACTTTTTTGTGATCAATGACTTTTCTTTTCTATTTAATTTTTAGTTAGATTTATTATTTTTTTCTGTAGTCATGAAGAATGTGTGATAAGGCAAGTGTATACACACACACACACACACACACACACACACACACACACACACACACACACACACACACACAGTTTCATTACTGAAATGACATGCAAAAAATATTCAAGGTTACGACAGCTTCATTGACATTGTTATGAACTTTACTTCTAAGTCTACGATATACTTCCAGCAGGAATGCATATAAAAAAGACATAAGTTTAATAACTATGCTTCTAACAAATAATTGAAGAGTCTAAATAAAATAAATAAATAAGTATTTCGATAGTAAGATCTTGTTTAGGATATTGCAGAATTCTATTCAGTTTCTTTTCCAGATAAAGCATTGCATTAACATTTGTAGCAACAGCAGAAACTCCCCTAAATATTACCTTCACCTGCAACATTGCATTATCAGGGATCAGGAATAAGGGTCCACAGTAGCATAAAGTGCCTACAGCAGGTCTGTTAGTTTGCTCGTTCGCAGTCAATGAGATTCAAAGATATATTTAGTCATGGTTTAATTTCACAAAGTGCTTACATTTTTGCAAACCTTTATGAGAGTGGTGCGTACTCCTAAATCAGGGCATAATTAAAGTTCATGAAATCAGTTTTGCTCGAGTCTTTGATATCTCCTACACATGCTATTCTCAGCATCCAAAATATAACCAGAACTGTCTCTTTTTGCAGCTCATAAGGGGTTAATTTTGTCAATAGTATATTTAGATGTGCTTGAAGATTATTTTTTATCAGCCCAGTTGCTCCTACTAACACTGGAACTATCGGTATACACCTTTATTCCACATTACTCTAGTCTCTGCTCGCAAGTCCTGATATTTTAAAAATATATTTTTTCAGTTCATAAGACAGTGTAGTCAATGGGTGTGGCAATTTCAATACTTAATGATACATCTATCTTTTACTGTTGAACTACAATATCCACTGTGTTTGTTTCTACCATCTTAGCTGCTGGTATGGGGTGATTCATGTAATCATTACATCATCATTTTCAACAATCCTTTGCAGTTCAGGTTTCAAGTGTCTCTCAGCTATCTCTATGTTGTAATGTTTACAAAGTCTTCAATGTAACAAGCTTTCCGCATTATTATGTCTTTCAGCAAACAAACCTTCAGCCATTAATGTACCACACCCTGTGACAACATGTGTAACTCTTTTAGTTCTGTATATCAGAGCATACATTTGTCTGCATCCCCTACATTTTCTATGGATTTTATGAACTGTCTAGTATGTAATCCACTTTCTTGGACTGCCATTGTTAATCTTTCATCTCTTGGTTTAGATTCACCCTGTCTAAGCCATTTGCATGACATGCCCTGGCTAATAAGTGGCTGTTCCAGCAAAACTCTATACTTCTTACTATAATTGTAATTTTTTTTCTGTTTGTCTTTTCTTTTTTCCTGATCCTGTTTTTTGACTTCATACTCTTTCTATTGTTTTTTATTTGATTTTAAAACAATAAATAAACAAATTGATTATAAAATAAACAAATAACCATTTACATAGGTCCACAGCTGATCAATACATCAAAGTTATATATATCAACAACAATTAATATTTTCAGGCAAGTCTTTAAGTTGAAGATTTATATGAATGTGTAATGTAAGAAATTCTCATCTTTATAGTGTGTGAATCACTACTGCAAACAATTTTTGCCATACTAATAAATTCAACACTATAGGGGGTAAACTTTACTTTTCCAATTTTTAGTAATTACTTTTCTGACCATAGCAAGGATGGACCAAAGAAGAGGCACCTGGGCATTTGGAATTATCTCAGGAATCAGAGCATTAAATAAAATCAAATATTTAGAAATATTACATCTGTCTGACCAAAGAGCTTGAATGAAGTTATTTCTTTCTTTCCAAAAAGGGGAGATGATTTCACATTCATGTACTGTATACATCAGATCAGCTATTATTTCAAAATCACATCTCCAGCATTTAATTCTGTTTTATTTATACATAATTATAATATTTATGAGTGACACAATTCTGTGTAAGAATTTCCAAGTGAAAATATTCCAATATAATGAAGATGTAGGTTTTTTGTAGATTTTAATATTATTTTCTTGTATTCTTCAGCGAAGTCTTCATTATTAATTTCTGAGGAGTAGTTTCAAAAAGGATCATCTTAATATGTGAAATCTAACTTAAGAATTTTATAATTTTGTGACAAATATGATTTATTTTTCATTGCTTTATTACTGACATTTATTCTCCCCCGGATTCACGAATCCTCCATGTAAGACTAAATAAGTCTTACTCAGAGGCTACAGTTGAACGGTATGACGTCAGTGTGCCATGAATATTCATTAGGGCATGCTGACTCAACCCCAAGTCTAACACGGACTGTGGAGGCAAGCGGGGGGCGTGTCCGACTGCCAAGGAGTGTAAAGGTCCACGCCCCTGCAAGTGTGTGAAATGCAAAATGTCAACACACAAGAGCGAGTCCGCTCAAATGTCCATGTACCCAACACCACACTCCATGACATTGTAAACCCCCAGCACAGTTATAAAAAGTAAAACATTAATTTTTTTTTTAATTCCCGAAATGGCTGCCCATATTTGTGCGTGTGTGCGCAGGTGTGCCCATTGCTTAGCTGCAGTTAGCAATCTCGACAAGGAAGAGCATAATAAGGAATGTGTATGCAAATTACGCCGAGTAGTAATAGTGTAGTGATAGAGCATTCGCACAAAGAGGAGGCATCCACGGTTCGAGTCCCACCACTTCCCTTCCTATTTTATGTTCAAAATGAGTATATGAAATAAGTCCTGACAGATATGATAAAACTTTTACTAAAAAACATTAAAATGGCCTATGTATCAGTGAACAAAATGTAAAGTTATAAAGGAACCTGACATATAATTGTCCACAGTTAAGCAGCACTTCACCCAGCGCAATGTAGATGCCCATAGCTAAATCGCACTTAACCCAGAGCAATGTAGTTGCCCATAGCTAAATTGCACTTTACCCAGTGCAATGTAGTTGCCCATAGCTAAATCGCGCTTTACCCAGTGCAATTTAGTTGCCCATAGCTAAATAGCGCTTTACCCAGTGCAATTGGTTTCCGCGGAGGTGCACACCATGCCAACCAGCTCACTGCCGAGCAATGTGGAGTAACGTACAGCAACGTTGCTTAAACACAGCCACGCACCCTAACCTGTCTGGACAGTAGTAAAATAAAAAGCAATGATAAGGTTTGAACCCAGGACACTGTAATCAAAGTACTGAACCACTAAGCCACGCCAAGTTAAGATAAACATCCACTGTTAACATATATATAGTAATAAATGTTAGATTAACCATTGCTAAGCAGGTCTGCAGTCAGCCGAGAATATTCAAAAATGGCCAATCACAGAAAAGTGCGGGAAATGCGGCATATTTAAGCTGCATAGGTGGGAATACTCACCATAACTGATTGTAGCTCCCATCTGCAGTTAGAATGTCTGGTGCTGGAGAGGGTACATGCTTTAGAGCGCAACGCTGGGACATCGAGGAGTCAAGATATATGGTTTGGCTCCTAGTCCATCGGCATGAGACTCGACTCCTGCAGGGCCAGTTCCAAGGAATGGAGTATAAGGCAGAAGCTTGGAACCGGTTGGCTCATGAACTCACCAGTGCCACAGGCATCCCTCTGACTGGTGAGCAGGTCCGTCACCACCATGCAGACCTGAAGAGACAGAATCAGGACCTTCTGAACCAGTGGATCCAGCAGGCCCGTCATATGCATGATGCCCCACTGCTAAGTAGGTAGCCATGGAATGCAGTATGTAAGACATGCTAATATAGTCTAAATAATGGATAGGTATGTTTCAATATCCCTTCATTTACTCCACAGCTGCAGGTGTTTGTGCTATGAATCAGCAAGCCTATGCAGATAGGCTGCTAAGGCTGCACCACCAGGCAGGTTAGTAAATATTCTGCATGTATCATTACATGATATATGTGAGTGAGCATGACAAAAGTGTTTTAGCCCAATAATATAGCAATAAAATGTCCTGAATAAATCCTCTGCATGTACTGTTATATAACAAATGTCAGTGAGCCAGAAATAGAGTGTACTAACCCAGAAATCAAGGTAAAATAAGTGTGGAATACTATCTCTGCATGTACTGTCATAACATATAAGTGAGCAGGCCTGAAAAAGAGTCTTGTAACCTATCAAGAAAGGTATATGTCCTGAATATGTCTTCCGTATGCACTGTAATATCAAGTAAAGGAGAGAGCCTGTATAAAAGAGTGTTCAATGTAATTAATAAGGGTATAAAACTTGGAATGTGTCTGTGTCACTTACTTTGAAATGTTGTTGTACCCTTGCAATAAATAAATAGTACTGTTGTATTAGGTGCTGTCAACCCACAGTTGTGCAGTCCCATAAGAAGTGGGTGAAGGAAGTGGCAGTAGCTGTGAAGCATAAAACATTTATTCCCTGAATAAATCCTCTGCATGTACTGTTACATATCATAAGTCAGATAGCCAGGAATAGAGTGTAGTAACCCATTAATAAAGGTAAAATATGCCTGGAATACTATCTCTGCACGTACTGTCATATAAAATAAGTGAGCGAGCCTGAAAAAGAGTGTTGTAACATATCAATAAAGGTATAATATATCCTGAATAGGTCTTCTGTATGCAGTCTAATATCAAATAAAGGAGAGAGCCTGTAGAAAATAGTTTTAATGTAAATAAGAAAGGTATAATACTTGCAGTGTGTATGTGCCAGTTACTCAGAAATGTTGTTGTACCCTTGCATTAAAGAAATATTACTGTTGTATTAAGTGCTGACAACCCACAGTTGTGCAGTCCCATATAAAGTGGATGAAGGAAGTGCCAGTAGCTGTGAAGCATGTAACAGTCCTCAACAGTTGTTAAATGGCTGACATGAAATATTACTGTTGTATTAAGTGCTGACAACCCACAGTTGTGCAGTCCCATATAAAGTGGATGAAGGAAGTGCCAGTAGCTGTGAAGCATGTAACAGTCCTCAACAGTTGTTAAATGGCTGACATGCATAGGTAAATCTGGCACATGAGTAGCCTGTCAAGGTGTTCCCCAGAAATGTTAGTGTGCTACCTGAAAAGTAGGGTTGTGTAGAAAATCAAGTGAAAATGTCACGTGAACACATCCAGATGTGCAGATACATAAAAATATAAATAAAATACAAGTATGTAGCAGTAACATCTGCATCTTGGACAGTTACTATGTCAGATATAGGTCAAGTATATAATGAAGCAGCCAAACCCATAACGCAATCAAATGCATGTTGCCTTGTGTAATAATACATGTAGGGGAAATACACCTGCAGTCAATAGGAATGTAGTGTACAGTTAAAGTACTAATAAGATGTTAATGGAGGTTTCTTTTTACACCCTATTCCATGTGCATAAGCAAAGCAATTCCACACCTCAATGGGTATGTCTAATCTCATAACATTTGTTGGGACATATGTTCTATTGTTATATAAAATCTGCATTTACTTTGATGCATGCCCCCTGTTAAAACACCACAATCTTGGTGGCCTGTTGCCACCAATCATCCCTGCATGCTGTTGTAATGTCCACTGTCATTCAATATATGCATGTGTTATGCTTGCTGTTCAACTGTCGTAACCCTGGTGTGTTAGGTTAACGGGAATATTGCTACATGCTGTTACAACTAACTTGGAATGCTGTTGTCTATGTTGTAATTAAACACACCTAATCACAGAACGTATGGGAAGGCCAGTCCCAGCAGACCCACCTGTCACTCCTCAGCTGGCAGTTGCACCTGGCATGAGCATGTCTGATGCCCAGCCCGGCTATCCTCCTCCGTTGGTCCTGTGCCACCTTCGGGTGGAAGCACTGCAGGGGATGGGGCTCATCCCCCCCTGCAAGCGTGGGCAGAGAAGGGCCTCCTGTCTCCCTCTGAAGGGTAAGGGTTGTGGTGCATAGGGAGATCCAGCGTTTAGATGCTGATCCCCTACGCCAGCTCGAGGTGAGAGTGGTGTGACTCACGGGTGAGCCTGCCCATCCTACGCAGCCCCCAGCACAGTGACCCTCGGGTCTGTGAAGGTTCAGTGGTGACTGCCCATGGGTGGGGATCTCAGTCCCACTGTTACCATCTGTGGGCTCATGGGCTTGCGATTTCCAAATATCCATCCCCGTCAATTGTGTTCACCCACCCCATGTGTCATACTCTGCCCCTGTATGCATCTTATTTGTCTTGTCTGTTTACCTACCCAACCTACCTCCCCAAATATACCTACTTCCCCTACCTCACTTTCCACTCTCCCCTGAAAAAAAAAAGGGCAATCAGTACCAGCAAAAAAATTGCGCCCCATACATAGCTGCACATTTTGCACACATGTCCGCTGGACATGTAGACTGATAATTATAATTGGCAGTACAACATACTTTGTTGTCCTCACCCCTCTCTCAGGAGTGGAAGGTTTCAAATTTCACTCCAAAATTGCTACATATGCACAGCTGTTGCTGGTAAAGAAATGGGCAGCTATGGACCTTCCCTACACCCGTCCTGCACATCCAGAGCTTGTGCACCTACTGTCTTTCCCTCTCTGTGACCCCTTTTGCACCACTTTCCTATCTCCCCATTTTCTTTTCTTTCAAAGAAATTAGCACGGGGGTTAGCGGGAGTAAGCACGTTTAAGCAGTAGTAAGTGGGTTTAAGCGAGTGTCCACATGTGTGCACTTAGCTAAGAATCGCGCAAACCCACTTAAAACTGCTTAAAAGTGCCTTAGTCACTCTGTGTCAGGGCCCTTGTTCTGCTCAGCAGCAAAATAAAATACCTCTGTCAGTCTCAAACCCCAGACCTTGGACACATTAGACTGCATGAAGTACCACTAAGCCGCAACAGATATGCAATAACTTGATGCTGCAAAAAATATATCATGCATTACAATGAGTGAATGTGAAGGAAAAATAGGAAGGCCATAATACAAAGCTTGTTCTGTGGATCTTTACCAGCAATTGTTGTGGGATTGCATTACATGAGTGTGATGTGAGAAGCAGCCAGTCAAGCAGAAAATAATGTTACAGAGGTACTTTACAAACCCCACACAGTATCATAGCAGGACAAACACTGGCATATCTGAGTAGGGCAGAGGCCATACCTCCTAACTCAGTCAACTTTCCAGGGATGTCCCTGATTGTGAAACATATTTTAGCTGTGTCCCTCAGAATCCCTCAGAAAAGTACTGACATCAGTCAGAAAGGTGGGCTATTACACAATGAACACTGACAATAATTACAGTAGACACCGCTTGTATGTCATGAAAGGAGTACTAATCCATATGCACTGCTTCACTGACGTCTACACCTACTGTCCCTATTATGTGTAAGGTGTCCCTCACTTTCAACTACCTATCCCTGACTCCATGCAAAGATATATCTGAGTGTTCCATAGGCCCGGCGGAGGCACAAACACAGAGGCATATAGGCTATACTGCTCTTACACACTCTGAAAATAGCTTTGTTAGGACCACCCCAAGCATACCCTTATGTAAGAGTATAACACAGAAATACCAATGGATGTAGCCATGTACTGGTAGCAACTGACTGTAACAATGCCATTGTAACAGTTCTGAAAACACCTGTGAGTTGCACAGACAAAGAATGACAGTGTAACCTCTGGCTACCATGTGGGTAGGTTCACAGTTGGGAACTATGCAGACAGACAACCTGTCCTGATAAACTCACAGGTACACACCAATCCTGCAAGTCCAGTAAGATAATATTCATACATTACAGCATAATGCTCTCCGTATGCAAGCATCCCCCCCAATTAAAAGATGCTTGTGCGTTTAGGGTCTACCAAGTGTGTAGGTAGGCATACTCAGTACAGGAATTGTCCAGTTGTCCTGCGAACCCTGTGCTAATGTCAACACTAAAAAACACAAACCCTGCAGAAGTCAGTACATTAATATTCTTAGTATTACAGTTCACAAACAGTTCATGTGCCAAGAGAATATGTCTCAATAACCACATTTGTATGGTAATTAATTATATGAGTAGAAAATAAACTACATAGTCACATAAATGTTGTGTAAGCATTTGTAATGTTGAGTAAAACTCTACACTGATAGCTCAGTACTGGAAGTGGCAACAGTCAGGTCTGAGTACAACATGTACCTGACTGTCTACACCTCTAGCTTCATTTATAAGACGTATACTAACCTTCTGACTTACACAACAGTGTCCACAGCAAACAAGCATTGGCCCCACTCTGAAAATCTGAAAGGGCTACACCTACATACCTTAGCAATTTATAGCATTGGGTTGCTATGACAGTGAGTACTGCAATTACCACTCAGCAGGCTGTATGCATTTACCAAATGCTTGGCAACAACTGGTGCAGAAGGCATCACATGTACTTGTGCAGATACCTATAAAAGCAGATAGTACTTGCTATCCCCACATGCAGTCATTGCATTGCATGTTCCAGATAGTGAACAACTCCAATCAGGAAAAAAAACAAAAAACAAAAAAAAAAAAACAAAACAAACAACAGTACATTTCTGTACTTAAAAACAAAAACATCAAAACATACACAGATGGACCTGAAAGGGACATGCAAGTATGTAACAGTTCGTAGTTACAGGCAAGTAGTAGATGTTTATGGTTAGTACTGTAGATCCTCTGAAACATGCATATGTGGCAGCAGTAGGTATGTATGCACTGATGACATGCATAAGTATTGCCATGGAGAAATTGTTGTGTAGCTGCGTGCAGTGGGGCATAAGTGTGACATTTGTAGCTCAGCAGTACATGTCAAACATCTGAACATGTTCAAGGGTGGGAGGTTGGTGTAATGGTTAAGGTGCTTACCTTTGAAACACAAGGTGCAGGGTTTGATTCTGTCATGGGGTAATTGGCTAGGCTTAAAATGGCCCGCAAGGGAAGTTAGCCTAGTACTAACCTATGAACCTGTGAACCTATGGTCTGTACAGTACTGCGTTTAATGGCAGTTTGGCGGAGTACTGCAAACACCTATATAAACTTGGATGTCACAGAGTAAGACATGCATGATAGTCACCTAATGTGTAGCTTAGCATTGGCAACTGCTGTAGCAGGCTAGCATAGTAATGTATCATTTGCAGCTATGTATACCCTTGTACTATTACTGTATGCATACATGTGACAACTGTTCATGTTGTAGCAAGGCCCAACAGGTCATCACTGAGGTGTATGGAGTTACAACAGTATGGACCTTGTGTCTATATGGCACACACATATGTCGAGATACATGTGTGTTTGATTTATAAGCATCTGAACATGTGCATAGAGCAAGGGACATACTGCAACTGTTTGTGATGGGCGGACATTTATATGTTGGTGCAGGTTGTTATGTGCATATATATATGTAGGTTGTAGTGTGTGTCAAACAAGACAGCATACAGTGCTGGCATATGACATGTGTTGTTCAAACGCCGTGTGTATGATTTGTTAGGTATATAGTCTTCCAGATAAGGGGTCCTGCTAAACATATATGGGCTGAGAACACCTTCCATGCATTCTGCACAAGACTGTGCAATATCATTACATAACTGTATCCCACTCAACTTTTGCATAATTGATATTCCCACCATGAAAGGTGGACTGTATATGTGCTGATATGCATATCTATGTGTACACCAGTGGATGTTCAAATGTACACTCCAGCTGAATGTTGTAAATGTATTGCCATCCCTGTTGTTAAATGCCCTGTACCCATGAACTAACACATAGGTGGTAGTGTACTCAACACTGAAGGTGTGATAAGAGACTACAGGACACAGGTGGACAGTAGTGTCCCTAATGATGATCACTGTGCCACACTAGTTATGTAAACCTAGTACAGTCCACATATCATCAGTAAATGTGTGTCATTCATAGAAAAAGAAGTCAGTGTTCCACTCCACTCATCAGTCATAACACCCATCATAGAGTACATTGTCCCTGTTGGTATGTACCTCAGAAGACATCCACAGCAACAGTAGATGTCAGACACATACCTCACAAAGAGTATTACTGGACTCCAACAGATGCCCTGTGCTGACTGTCTTACAAAACCACAGCTACACTGTGTCGCATACTGCCTACCCAGAGGCTACCCCTGCCTAACATACAAAGCTATGGCAAACCCACAGGTGTTGGACGTGCTCCATGTAAACAGATAGAACACCAGACAAGATACACACTCTACTGATCTACACCTTGTAATGTAAAAAGCAGAACATGGTCGACTGGCACATTATCATCACAGACACATACCATACTACCTATCAACAGCATATGAAGGTCCTCATTAGCAGTTGCCATGAATAACCATGATGATTGCATGTGAGATAGGAAACACAACCCGGTAATCACCCCTGTGGCTTTGCATGACAGGGGCACATGAACCTACATTACATGGGTGTTGTAGTGCAGGGTACCATATGTCTAGGCTTCCATAGGCCCTATGGATAACAACCTATCAGCTACCTAGGACACGATACACACACGCATGTACCTGTTGCATCACATGCTATGTGAGGTTGACTGTGTGTGATGGAGAATGTGTATGTGAATGTGTCAATGATGTGTATATGTGTGATAACCTAGTGGGAATCTGTGTATACCATGGTATGTAGTGTTGTAGCTCTAATCCCATCAAAAGGTCCATATGTTATTGCCAGGCAGGAAAAGCAGTATGGCATATGTTGTGACGTAGTCCCATGGTGTTGACTGGAGTGTGCCATTGTAGGCTAAATCAGTACATGTATGCTTATTGATTGTTAAAACTAGTGAATACAAGTCACGTATGGACTGTAGTACTACCTGAAGCTGTATGCCTCAACTGCACAGTATGGTTTATATCCACATGGCTTGGTAACACACTTTTGTTTGTTACCTGTAGTCTTCACACATTACATACCTCAGGCATGAGGTTATGTAGGTGCTGACACACAGTAATGTATGGTACACAGGTAAATGTAATATGGGTTGCCATACCTTTGTGTCTTGTAGGTATGTCTGATGTGTGTGTATGCCTGTAACATGGCCTTGGTGGTATGTGTGTCACAGGATATAGGTGCGTATCTAGCAACATGTATAGTGTGAACAGCAGTATGCCACCTATAGTGATGAATGTGCACATATGTTACTGAGGGATTGCTATCAACAAGTAGTGTGGTATACTGGTAGTACTGTAACTGTACTGTACATTGATTTCAATGGATGACAAATGTCTGTATGCATTAGCTTCATATATACCTCCTGTGGTTAGGTGTTGCATTGTGTCACATACAGTGTGCCATGTACTGTTATATAGTCTTACATACTAGTTTCACTCTGTGGCTGTGCAGAACATGGTTTGGTATATAGTATGTGCCATGCACTGTCAGGCAGTTGTGGGCTTAGTAGTCATATGTGGTATTGAAAGTGTGTATCTACTGACAGCCAATAGGTTGCTATATATGGTATTTCATTGATGTCTGTACATTAGAATGTTGAGTGTGCCACATGACTTGCTCACAATTACTGTTTAATTGTCTTCCAGGGTTATGTCACACAACAGAAAGCCAGCCTATTCCCCTGAGGAGGAGGAAGTTATTTCAGATGCACTCATCCGACATTATAACCTTCTGTTCTCAAGATCCTGCCAGGACAAGCACGGTCGCACTGCACTGTGGCAGGATGTTGTCCATCGGGTGAATGATGTAGGCATGCATAACCGGACTTATGAGCAGGTACGCCATCACTGCAGTGATTTAATCAGACATGTCCGGCAGCGTGCCTCTGATGTCCACAGACAACAGCTTGCCACAGGTGGTGGTGCTGCTGCTACACATCCCCCTTCACCAGAGTGGAAGAGCTGCTCCTCAGCGTGGTGGCTCCTGGTCAACCAGTACAACACACCTGTGTCATCATGGAGGCCGGAGTCACCCAGCACAGCGATAACGAGTGTGCAGGTAACATGGCATATCCATAGACCACTGTTATCCCAAGTGTTATAATATGCATTAATCAGATGTGTACTGTGTATGCAGAATATGTGGAGCCTGGTGTCATGCAATACTGATAATTCAGGACATTATCTGTATGCCTGTGACTGTCACCTCATGTACTACTGTATAATTGCAGACTCACAGCAGCAGTGCCATAGTTGTTGACACTGACATACTGTCTCATATCCTTGCAGGTCCCTCCGGTGTGATAGCAAGACAGCAGACCCATGCTGGTGAGTGGGCTACAGTCAATATAGCATATAACATGTGCATGTCATAGGAGAGTTGTAGGCTATATACACATGTTAAACACCTACACATAGTGCATGCTTTGCATGTTCTCTGTGTGACTATGCACTTTCCAGTGACATGAGTAGCTTACTCATACACATGCAACACACAGAGCATCACAAACAAGTGGGGTACACTGTAGTGGACATTGTATAGGCAGAGTCAATACACCTGCACACAACATACACCACTTTGTCATATGCAGCATGTGTTAATATGATACACATGGCGTATGCAGACACCTGCTGTAAGGTCATACTTCAGTATCCCATATGTCATCAACACAGCACACATACTATACCTGGCGGTAGAGGCCTATCATGGGGGGTTGTGACATCCTTCAACACACAACACAATCATGTTAGGCAATGCTCCCTATTGAACACCTGACATGCCCATGTAACAACTGTCTGTGAACTGTTAAATGTAGCCTAAGTGGTGCAGGTCAGGTACAGCAAGATAGTTGCCAGTGTGACATGCATCAGTGGCTTTGAGTGACCACATGATGCTGCCTGATGATGGCTCATGGTACTATACTACATCCAGTTACAGTACCTGCAGTACTACACATAGCATTCATTGTTATACACCTGTCAGTTGTGTGCATCTGGCCATGGATTGTATATCTATGAGTGATGGTGCACAGGACATTGGAAAGTGTTTCAGACTTGCAGTGCAATGTTGTGTCCATGTACACATTGTGTACCAGGGTGAGGCCAATCATTGAACAACACACATGCATCAATGACATGTATACTGTTATCAGCAAGGACTCTCTACACTTGCACTGCATGCTGTTGAGCAACACACATCCTGCATGCTGACACGTGTGATAGGACTCTTTGGCTTGTGATACTGTACTCCACCATCAACCACTAACAACTATGTTCCATATTGCTGTTGGTGTGTGTGTGTCAACTTGAATGCGTAGTGTATTAGTGTGCATATGTGCATGTGTTCATATGTGCATGTGTGCATGTGTGAATGTGTTCATGTGTTCATGTGTTCATGTGTGCATGTGTGTATGTGTGCATGTATGCATGTGTGCATGTGTGCAAACATCCTGTACAGATGGTAAAGTGTGCTTCCTCTCTCTTTCTCACAGGTGCTGAGGTATTGTTGGATGGGTGCAGCAGGGAACCTGAGGTCACTGCCACAAATATTGACCATGATGATACATGTGTAGTGGCAGAGGCATGTTTGACAGGGTCTGTCGGTGGTCCACCAATTGACAGTACACAGCTTTCCATCCCGTCTATGCGTACATACGTACTGCCATTACATCCCTCAACACCAATGGCCTTAGGTGAGGAACAGCATACAGTAGGCATTGACCAGGAAAGTGTGGTATCTATGGCACATGCAACCCCACACAGCAGCCATGCCCAGACACCCGGAATGGTATCACATAGGCATATGTCCAGGGGTTCTCGTGGGAGCATCGCTGGTCGTAATGCCCCTGTCAGGCATGCCTGCACAGGTCTCACAACCTCAGGTATGTTCCGGGATGTGATGCAAGCACAGGCACGTATGGAACGGTACACCAGGAAGGGACTAAGGGCACACAGGGCTCATAACATTGCGATCAATGACAGTTTCCGTGACCTTACTGGTGCCATCTGCAATTACACCATTGTCATTGAAAGACGTTGGGGGGAGACACTGGATGTCCTCCGCAATGTTATGTCCATGTGCCAGGACAGTCCAGGATGGCTGGGCTGTCGACATGGATGTATGCCAGCAACATCATCAGCTGGCAGTCATCGGGGACGACACCCAAGTGCCAGCCGCTCCTGTAGTAGCAGTACCAGCCCCAGCAATGTTGTGGCTGGGCTGTCGGTAGACCGTCTGAGACAACCACATGCACGTGGCTCTGGACAGTCCCAGCAGGGACATGGGTCCAATCAACATCCCTCTGCCTCTGACGATAGTACTCAGTCTGGCTTAGTACCCGATACTGTCCGTGTCACCCCTTCGAGGCACAGGTACTGTGTCCGTGGCCGGAGACAGTGATCTGTACAACCTGGCAGGTACAGTCTGTGGCTGTCCCACAAACTCCCATATTTGGCAGCCACAAGGGGGTACTGTGTGTATGCAGACACACACACACATACTACCAACACGTAGGGCTAACACATACTCACACACATCACATCAACACTGACCCATACTGTAGTGTTGTCCCTCACACACATACATGTTGATTGGCTGGGTCATTGTCAGGCTCTGGAAAAGCAATCACACACCCTGTGCATATGATGAAACTGTGCCACCTCCTGTCATCTGTGACATTGATGCAGGAACAGGATAACATGGTGCTGATGCACAGGGTGACCTACTAGCAGTATAGCGATGTTAGGATGCTGTGAACAGTAAAGTGTAATGATATCCATGTAGGTGTATCCGAGCAGGCATGTTGAATCACAGCACTGATTATCAATTTAGTATTGTTTATATAGTGTTAATTCCAAACATGGACTGTCCACACATGTGCCAGTTGGCTGATATGTGTGGTACTGGCAATATGTGTCGGTGAGTGGATGTTACGTGTGTGATGTGTGCAGTACAGATTTCAAGGTGTACATTTGTAAACATGGTGGAGGTGCACTGTTTGCATGTATGTGCATGGTGGGCACATGGGAAGGGTGACATGCCCTGTATTACACAGTGTTAATACTTCATATTTCCTATTGGTGTCTAATATGCATGTCACTACACATATGTCACAACTTGGGCACACATGTATGTATGACATGGTATGACACTATGCTGAGGGTGATACTGTTGATATCGGCCATTGGTTAGCATTCTGGTAGTGTACATAACCTCAACAGCCTAATTTTATCCAATCGTTAGATGATGTCTTGACAACTGACACACAGCTGTAGGATACACAGTAGCATTAGAATATTTCCGGTATTGTACTATACCAGTTACCAGTGGTAATGACCACCACACATTCTCATGACCACTCCTGTTTGGCATGTGTCCATCCTAGGTACAAGCAGACACATTAGGGATATGTATGTCCACATCTGGTGATAAATACAGTGGCCTACAAAGTATTCCCCAGATTAGACACTTATCCTCCACAAGGGTATCATACAGACAGATACCTGTTGACAAACCCATGTTGTGAAGCTATGAGCCAACAATAGCATAGTCATCCACATTTACTACACATAGTATCCTGATAGTACCACATTGGTATTAGCACACAACATGTAGCAGGGGTACCGATGTGTATAAACAGCCACATGTGATTTCATCTGTCCTTTGATATCCACATTCCCAAAGCTATGCTGATGTCCCTCAGTGTATCACATAAGCAATAAGGGGTCTGTATGCATATCCACAGAGTTGTTGTATACCTACAATGAATGGCCATTATTGACAGACTGTGTTGTGTTTGAACATGTCTGTCATATGCCACAGGAATACACCCACACTCACACTATTCTATAACAACTGTCATGTGTGTGTGTATGACACAGATGACCTAGGGCACAGCTCACTACAGTGGCTGGACTTGTCACATACATACATATGTGAGATACGGTCCATGAAGCGGCAGCAGCAACTGTCAATGGTAACAGATGTAGTTGTGTTGACAGCAGGCTTCACACCTATGAAGTGAATGAGGTCACATGTACATATATGTCTTGGCCACACAATTACCAATTTAGGTCACATGTACATATGTGTATTTGCCACACATACCTGCAGTGTGCAATGTACATACTGTTGTTTTACTGATATGTCATACAGTAGTAAAAGCAAAACCCACAGCCCATTGCTCTACAGTGTCACACACACACACTCAGCAATTGCAGGATTCAAACCCCTACCTACCTATGTCATGATATTAGGCAGACATGCATTACCACAACGTGCCATATGCTTTACTGGGAATTTTTATTTTCACTGCTGTATTTGTGGCATACTGACATCATGAAACCGGCCAAAGTGGAATTCATCTCTTTCAATGTGTTTTTAGAGTCTCCAAAAAGGCCACTCCTCTTATAGGATTAGACACATACACATACACCCTCAGCAATTGCAAGATTCAAACCCCTACTTAACTATATCATGTTAGGTAGAGAGGAACACATTACCACACCGCGCTATAGGCTTAATTGATAGTTTTCATTTCCACTGCTGTATTTGTGGGATACTGACATCATCACACTTGGCAAAGAGGAATTCACCTCTCCTAATGTGTTTTCACAGTCTCCAAAAAAGGCCACTCTTCTCAAAGGGAATCTCACACACACATTCACAGGATTCAAACCCCTACCTAACTATGTTATGACACTAGGGAGATATGCATTAACATGCCACACTATATGCTTTACTGGGAGGATTCTTTTCCAAAGCTGTATTTGTGGGATATTGACATCATCACACTTGGCAAAGAGGAATTCACCTCTTCTAATGTGTTTTAACAGTCTCCAAAAAGGCCACTCCTCTCAAAGGGAATCTCACACACGCACATTCACAAGATTCAAACCCCTACCTAACTATATTATGACACTAGGGAGATACGCATTAACACAACGCACTATATGCTTTACTGGGAGTATTCATTTCCAATGCTGTATTTGTGGGATAATGACTTCATCACACTTGGCAAAGAGGAATTCACTTATTCTAATGTGCTTTAACAGTCTCCAAAAAGGCCACTCCACTCAAAGGGAATCTCACACATGCACATTAACAAGATTCAAGCCCCTACCTAACTATGTTATGACACTAGGGAGATACGCATTAACAAAATGCACTATATGCTTTACTGGGAGTATTCATTTCCAAAGCTGTATTTGTGGGATACTGACATCATCACACTTGGCAAAGAGGAATTCACCTCTTCTAATGTGTTTTCACAGTCTCCAAAAAGGCCACTCCTCTCAAAGGGAATCACACACACACACATACTCAGCAATTGCAGGATTCAAACTCCTACCTAACTATGTTATGATAATAGTGAGATATGCATTAACGTAACACGCTATATGCTTTATTGGGTGTTTTAATCTCCACTGCTGTATTTGTGGGATACTGACATCTTCAGACTTGGCAAAGAGGAATTCACCTCTTCTAATGTGTTTTCACAGTTTACTAAAAGGCCACTCCTCCCATAGGGAATTACACACGTACACCCCCACAGCAATTGCAGGATTCAAACCTATATCTAACCATGTCATGGTACTAGAAAGATACACATTAACGTGACAAGCTATATGCTTTACTGTGTGGGTGCTATTCTCCTGCTATATTTGTAGGATGCTGACATCATGAGACTGGAATGTGTGTGCACTTAGTTTTATGCAATCCAGGAATGAACCTTGTGGGTCAGCAGGTGTGAACAGCTTGAACAGGAATCCACAATTCATAGCTTGTGTGATCTATCTGTGGACAAATTGCCATTCTTTCATATGACAATACATATTTATGCACAGATTGTTGGTTTTGTGAATACAACATGTGTCTGTGATGTTGATAAAGGGCTATTCAAAGTCTATGTGGGACGTGTGTTGCTCCTTTCAGTGATGCATGTCCTGGCTGGCTGCCTTGAAAACAATCTAGCAGGTTTGGGGAACATGATCTGCTCATTAACATACCACAGACGTTTGGGTTGTGTGCTTGTCGGATTACAATAGCTCTGTTCCTGACTGAAATCATGATGGACTCCATGGCCTAGCAGTTCGGACTTCATAGACTTATAGGACTATAGTTTCCATGTTCTGTTGTCCACCAACACTTGTGGGGTGTGCCACATGTTGCTGTAAGACATTCAACAGTGTAAGATCCTGTAGAGAGTGTGAGCCTCAAGAGACTGTTCAGGTGCAGGGTCTGTTTGTTCTGTTGCTCACTTATGACACAAATGGGAGAACAATGTTATCCACGTGATGGAATTCATTTGGCTTTGGGAGAAGCAGTTTACGCATTCTACATGTGATATCTCCTGGTATGATGATAGGGCCTTTTGTCACTGGGAGGTGGGTATGTATGTATGGGCCTGTCTGACAGGATGTCGACATTGTCAGTCAGGTACAGTTGACCCTGACTCAGGACATGCATGACTGTACATTGCTATTTCTGACATAGCTGAAGGAGGTGTAATGGTTCTGGCTGTACTCCTTTGCAGATAATCTTTCCAAAGCAATGACAAACCTGAACACTAAACCCGTTATACTCTTTTACACACTTAACACACTACTGATCCTTTGTGATCAGTCAACAGTGTATGTCATCATTATATCCTGGCATGTCCAAAGGTCGGTTTCGTGTGTACTCTCCAGTCCAGCTGGTGCATATTGGAATTTTGACGCATTGTTACAACTGCTTTATGTACACAGAGAACCCTGTCCTCCTATCAACAAACTCAGATATATGTGAGAGATGCAACTGTATAGACAGACAGGAGACTGAGCTCTCCCAAGCCGTGACTGGCACAGTCTATCAGGTGGTGAAGGTAACCACAAATCCAGTCTTACATGGACCTATGATGTCAGCAAACCAAATACATTACCACACAAACACATACTCGGGGCCTCTTAATATACTCTGCCTAAGCAGCAGAGACACCCAAACAACTGCTAACCCACAACTATACACACATATCACATAGTTCACAAAGTCAGTATGCCACACAGTCACTGCCCTTAGGCCTACACAACACACCTAATACACTTTTAATAGGTGACTGTAATTGTCAGTCACACTGACATCCCACTCACCAGGCTTAACAAGGAGAAGGTCACTTTGTGCTGTCTGTAGGGTGCCAGGATCTGCCACATGACACATGCACTCTTGTCAGTCCACTTCAAGTACAAATATGGCTCCATCATTGACCATGCTGGTGTGTATACCCTCAGACATTCCTGCCTGGACTACATGACAAGAGACATAGAAGAGCTCTCTGATCATGTAGCCCAGGCCAGTATGACCCTGACCTTGTGTAGCATCTTACCTTCACCAAGAATTATGTCACAGTATACAGACTAAATGATCACTTTTAACAGTTGGCTAACATATTGGTGTCATTCAAAGGGGATCCAGTGTCTGTCAGCCTGAGATTACATGCTCAACAAGCCACGTAGATTCGCTATGGACGCCATGCACCTGTCACCCCTAGGCTTTCACAGACTGGCTAAGGCTCTTGCCACACCCATAGTGGCTGTTTAAAGTGAGGCTCAGAATACAAAACCACCTCCATAGATGTTACAGGGTAAAGGAAACGGAGAGTAATGCTGCTCAACAACAGATGTCTAACCCTCAGAATGCATGCACTCAGGACTTGCATCATTATGGAGACTGTCGATATATGTGCAGTAACAGACACCTGGTTCAGGCTCCCAAAAGCACACCAGCACTACCAGGTTTTACTTCATACCATGTTTTTCAGGCACAAGACTTGGACCGGCCAACAACAATAGGGGGGTATCCATATGCATCATACATACACACACCTCCGAGTTGGTAGCACTGCACAAAGCATAGGAGAACGTACATGTGCAACTGACAGTGGGCCAAAGTGCGTTTCAGTTTGTAGACTGCTACAGACCACACTCCAAAACTCAGGAACAACACTTGGTATTCCTAGGAACACTGGGGAATGTGAAGGTCTCTCCAAACACCATTATATTGTGTGACTTCAAATACACAAACATTGACTGGGAATACTACTCAAGCACTGACACCCTCGCACAACAGTTGCTAGGATTTATAGACTCAAATGCTATGGCAGAACTGGCCACCACAACCACAGGGGGTTTAAACATGTGGGACCTGATCATCACCAGCATGGGGACTCTATGTTCCACACCAGAGGTATACCCCTCATTGTTAAGGTCAGAACATACATTCATCTCACTGGACATACATATCCCATACACACACACACACACACACACATCCTAGGTGATCTCAGTGAAGTACTTCTCATAAGCAAACGTCACACTTATACAAACTGAGATGGTATCCGACAAAGTCCCTGGGACAATGTTAATTATGGCTCAGACCACTTAATCCTTTACAAACCCATTCTATGGACAACTACTGGAATGCATGGATTGTGCTATCCCAGATAACTACAAGACTCACTCCTCCAAAGGCAGGGGACCTGTCTGGTGGACCACGGACATTAATGAGCTATATAAGGACAGGAGGAGGCTACTACATGATAGAGCACAATCCCAATCAGGAAGGTATCTCTGATCAGTACTATGGAATAGCTATGATCACTAGTTGATTCATCTAAGGGCCACTTCTAATGGACTCTTGCAACAGACACTATGGACAATCACAAGACCTTCTTTAGTTAAGTCAGGGACCTGGGTGGGAACTCATAGATATGATGTGAGTTACTGCATAATGACAAAACATACAGTGAACCCACTGACATTGCAAACATCCTGGCAAATAGGTTCAGTGGAAATGTTTCCCCACCATCCCCCCTGCAGTGCACATGTCCATCCCAACAGGGTGTAGCCTCCCTGACATCACAGATGAACAGGTGAGTGCTGCCCTCTCCATAGCAGACAACACAGCATCAATGGGACCAGACAGTATCCTGGCCTGCAGCTTACACGAGATTCATGACGAACTTCACACTCACATTATGTCACTGTTCAATATCAGAGTTACTACAGGATATGTACCCAAGGAATGGCGTACAGCAACAGTGTTCCCACTCCACAGTGGTGGTGCCACAAGGGACCCTGGACAAAATCGCGCTACATGCCTATTTATCCTGGTCTGCTAAGCTATGGAGTGTATTGTCATGTAACACATACACACATACATTGTGAACCTACAGACACTGGATCCTACACAATTTGGCTTTGTTGTGGGCATATCTTGCCTCTTGCACCTGTTTGATGTCTTTAAACAGATAACAGGTCCATAAATGTACAGAGGGTTGTCCACACAGCCTACCTGGAGCTCGCACAACAGTTCAACACAATACCCCACTCGGCCATTATACATAAGCTCACCGGCTTCAATATCTACACATATGTCACAAGATGGATTGCTAACTGGATCATGGATAGCACCCACATGGTCAGTATTGCAGGTGCCATGTCTGACTAAACACCAGTTACATGTGGCATCCCACAGGGCTTAGGCCTGGGACCTCTCTTGTTCCATATATATTTCTCAGACGTACTGGCTAACACAGGAGGAATATGGCTGACCATGTTTGCAGATGACTGCAAACTGTGTGCCATAATCAACTCCCCAGCTGGCACAAGCATCCTAAAAAAGGGTCTCACAGAGATGGATAACTGGTGCCAGAGCCATGGCCTACAGCTACCTTCCATTAGATGCATAGTCATCACCTTTGGTAATAACAACGTGCCCACACATTACCACATAGGGGATGATACATCAAGTACGGTGTGTGTGATTTGTGATTTGGTGACATGAATAGTGAGTACTCTCGCCTTTGACATTCACGTTGCCAGTGTTGTTGGACACACCTTCCATATAACCCACCTTATCCCATAGGGTTTTACATCTAGATCAGGTGGGGTCATTGTTCCCCTATACTCATCAGGCCCATGCTTGGATACAATGCCCCATTTCAGATGTACCTTACCCAACACCTGCAGCAACTGTAATGTCCACAAATGTACCTAACCAAGTGGATCTAGGGACTTACACAGATGGTATGTGCAGTTTGGCTATGGTGACCCCAGCTCTCCTCAGTTGCTTACTGCCTACTTGGATGCAATCTGTGCATGTCGTTTGAAGCCATGTCCATCACAGCATTGATGGACAGTCTCCACCTCAGGATATCAAAGTCCTTTACAGCTACATGCTCCAGGGACGGGAACGTCAGCACTGATGTTAATAGGACATGCTGGAGGGGCAGATTCCCATCCCAGAGGCTCCACTCACTCAGGAATGAGATCCCAGTCCCACATATGCAGACACCCACACTGACCACCTACAGGTGACATCTTGAAAGGTGGATGGGTGATTGTATGTTTAGCCCTGGGATATGTTCTGGGTTCCTGCTAGACAGAGGCAGAATAAAATGAACATATGTGGGATATCTTGTGTGACCTACTATTCACAGGCACAGTCTACTAATCTAGCAGGGTTGCAAAAGCCAAACACACTGTGGCTAGGCTTATACATGCCCTTGGGCAGATAGCCTAGTGTCAACCTCTGAACCTATGATAATGTTCGGGATGCACATTGTTCAGTGATGGTACTGATTGTAGGTTTTGTTTCTTCTTTGCTTTCCCAATTTCTATGAACAACCTAAGTATCTGCATAACATATTTGATTATGACAGGGTTTCACTATATTATATATGTGTCTGTTGTCATATAACTGTGTGCACATGGCGGATTGGTGGATAGTGTGAGGTTCCTGGGTTGACACATGCAACTGATGGATATGTGTGGCCCACTGCTGTACTCAGACATGCCCTAAGTGTGTGAGCATGCCCAGTTCAGACTTTCAGTGTTTTATTGCCTGACATTTGTCTCATATATTCAAGTGTGTGACCATGCTTAGTGTGACCTTGCAGTGTGTTGCTGTCTGAGGTCCACTACATTTGTTGATGTGTGTGAACATTACCAATATTAACATTTATACTATATGTGTGTTGAATATCAGGTTCTATTCTTACTGCAGGCCTCACCTTTGTGTCTTAACTCGACAGGGATTATGCTATGCCTGCAAGGTTTCCATGAGATACTTTGCATAGACTTATCAACATTTTTTTCATACTAGTTGACCATTGACATACTGTCATGGTTTAGTGGTTCTGTACTATGACTATAGTGCACTGTATCCTGGGTCCGAGGACTATCACTGCTTCATATGTTCAAATATGGCAGAACAGACTGCTTCAAGAAAAGTGAAGCAAATATGAACATGTTTACCTGCTTTTGCTGACCTATGCCCAAATTTGACCAGACTTGCACAACATTGATCAATGTTGACCAACATTGCTGAACAGTGCTCAATATTGCTCAACATTGCCTGTAGTTGTACTACTTAGTGTGTGCAATTTTGTTTACATATACTAAATAGTGGTGAGAGCTGTTTAGCACTGCTTTATATTGCTTAACACATAGCAATCATGCCTCAGGTACTGCTGCAGGGCTGCCTATGTTGGATGCACATTTTACACTCCCTATACATGTTAGTTAACAGGTAGTGTCAAGTTAGGTATCCCTTTTACTATATGTGTGAGTCGGAGAGAGGTATCATTTCCAGGGTTCCTACTGAGCCAGTGTATATGCTAAGCATTGCCTCTTAGCCAAGGCCAAAGCATACTGGGCATGCCTCCTTCTGCCTATTGGGGTAGGCTCAGGTTGTTCCTCCTCTGAGTCACACTCTGCCTGTGATGGCCTTGGCAATGGTGGGGGGCTGTTGTGCCCGGCCCTATACTGCTCCTGCTGCAGCTGTCTTCGCAGGATCATATTGTGCAGCATAGCACATACCATGACTATTTGGGTACATGTAGTTGGTGAGTACTGCAAGGCTCCACCAGATGTGTCCAGGCACCGGAACTGTGACTTAAGCAGCCCAAACACACGCTCGATTACATTTCCTGTTTATGCGTGTGCCTCATTATGGCGTTCCTGTTCAGGTGTGTGTGCATTTCTGATGGGTGTCATCAGCCATGGCTCAAGTGCATATTCAGCATCCCCCACTAGGTGACCATGAGGGATGTCGCCATTGGCAAATGTCTTGTACAGCTGTGTTAGATGCCAGATATGGGAGTCATGGTAGCTTCCAGGACAGCCAGCACACACATTCATTATTATGCCCTGGGCATCACACATGACCTGGCAGTTGATGAAGGGGTAACCCTTGTGGTTATAGTAGACCCTACCCCGCTCACCAGCTGGTGCTTTGATACAAATGTGCATGCAGTCTATTGCACCCACTACCTCAGGGTATTCCGCTATTTGCTGGAATAGACGCATATTGCTGGCCAATACCTCACTGGAATTGGGGAAATATACATGATCACCGACATGTGCTGGCATGGCATTCAGGAGCTGGTGCAGTACCCTGGATGCTGATGCCTGTGAAATCCCCATTATATCACCAGTTGGTCTCTGGAAGGTACCTGTTGCTAGTATTCTTAGGCGAACACATACCTTGGTTTCCACTGGGATGGGTTCCCCTCTGTTGGTTCTGTGTGTGAGGCGTGACCTGCACAGCTCAACAATTTGCTGCATGAGGTCTCTGTCCACTCTATAGTGCTCCACTATCTCCAGCTCATGTAGCCCCTGGTAGGTTACCCTAGGCTTGTACACTCTTCTCTGTCTCCTCACTGTGGGTTGCTCAGCAGCATTTGCATTGTCACCACCCTCAGCATGTTGCATATGTCGCATTATAACAGCAATGGCAGCCCTAACATTTCTTTCTCAGTAAAGCTTTTTCAGTTTTCACTTCTATTTGCTTACTGCAGTGTTGCAGTGTCTCTGAGAAAAACATACTGGAAAGTTGTTTGCTGAGTTTTAAGTGCTGGGCTGGGCTGGGCTAGTGTACTGCCTGTGTAATTGCCTGATTCTGATTGTTTTCACCTGCTAGCTCTGCTAGTACTCCCTGGTTAACTTCCTACTATTTGTTGTGCTTCCTTTTCCCTTTCTGTTTCCTCAAGGGGGCAGCACCGCACACACAAGCGCAAACATGTGCACACCAGCTCACACACGCGCATACATGCTTACATGGGCTACAACTTGCTTATTCTTGCTAACACACATGCACACAGGCGCAAACACACTTACATGGGTTTCAACATCCTTACACGTGCTTACTCCGGCTAAAATGTGCACACACAGGTGCACACGTGCGCACACAGGCTTACTTGGTTTTACAGGTGCGCACATGCGCGCATACACGTTGCAGGCATTTCTACAAGAAACTTTGGTGTTGTTCATGGCATACACCTTCAATTTCTTGCCTTTAGCTAGGGTACCTATTGACACACCTCTTCCAGTGATTAGTATCTGACAGCAGACACATGCCACTCTACTCCAATGAGCTTCACTTCTCTCATACATACCCCCTTATGATGTCACATATCCTCTACTCTGTTACACCCTTTATTCTACTCCTGCACTACACTGACTGTGCTCTTTTGCTATGTAAACTTGTGATTCACTATCCTTACCCTCATTTGCATAGGATTGCCTACTAATGCTTGGTTACATCTCTTAGACTGAGCTTCCCCCTTTAGCAACCTCTACTCGGTAGCCATGTTGTCTTTGGACTGCCATTCCCTTGCATTGTATATTAGGGATTACTGTAAAATTCACATGTATGCATTTCAATTATTGGTTTTCTGGTTTTTAGAGTGCACCACGTTTGTGCGGTGCAGCACTACGCTTAAACTTTGGCGATCGGGAAAAATAATAAATTATTTTATTTTAAATTTGCATCGGTGGACATTGCCAATGGCTGTATTTTTGGCCATTGGCATGCTTCCTCGACTGGATGCATCCTTTTTTTCAAGCTGTCATGTCTCTGTTTTGCTATTTGCAGAACCGTACTCAGTTGTCAACGGAGTACATTTCTACAAATAACACTACTCTTACTCGGACAGGTTAGGGTTTCCTGAATCGTAATTTTGCCTCATTTGCATGCCTTTCAGCAGCAAATGAGGTAATTTGCATATCCTAGCCCTGTCCGTGTAAGAGGAGTTTTAGGAGCTCTCTTACATGCCCCTGCCGGCTGTTCCTGAATCGCTTGGAAGACATGTTGGCTGCATGGAGTCTTAGTCTACTCTTGGACTCCATGCAAGCCTTCGTGAATCCGGCCCTAAGTATTCCAATAATTTGGGGAACCATTTCTTATCTAGGTTAAATATCTTGTTAATCTCTGTGTTCATAGTCTCTAAATGTTTGTAAAATTAACCAATTCTCAAAACCTTGGTTGTATATGGACCTTACAATTTCCACATTATATAATTTATGTCAATAAATTAAGTTACTTTGTTAATTTAATACTAGAATTTTGCTGAAGTTATGAGTTTCTAAGCAGTTATTTGTATATGCAACTGGAAACATGCCCCAGGATTCAGCAAGCTCTGTATGGTGTGCAGGAAGAGTGCAAGAGCTGCTGCAAGCAATATGTCCTACGAGCGATCCAGGAACAAGTTCTCGGGATGTACACGAGCGCTCCTACACAATTCCTGCATAGATACCACTGCTCTATGCTAATTACCCCATTTGCTGGTGAAAAACACGCAAATAAGGTGAATTAGCGATCTAGGAAGCAGGCAGGCGTCTATGCAGGAATAGTGTAACCTGCAGAAATGTATTCGGTTACTGACAATACATTTCTGCAAATTACAAAACAGAGGCATGACAGCTCCAAAGAAAGCATGTATTCAATGTAGTAGGCATGCCAATGGCCAGATATATGGCCACTGGCATGGGAAGTAGTTGCAAAATTATAAAAAATAACTTTTATTTTTTTTTGGCCGATTTCGGCTGTTTAAGCATAAGGCAGCTGTGCACAAATGGGATCAGTGCAAAAATAAGAAAAAAAAGTTGAAAATAAGCTTTTAAGCTGGTCAGCATTTTGCCATGATAGTCATTGGCATGCATAAGACAGCTATACCAGGGAATAGTGGTTGCTAAGGGGGAAGACTCAGTGTGAGTGTGATAACTATGAATTAGCATTCTGGTTTATGCAAATGAGGGGATTAATACTGAATCACAGATTTCCTGTCAGTGTTAGCTTGCACCCAAGCATGTAGGTGCAGCAACACCATGGTATGAGTATAAAAGGTAGATGACCTCATAAGGGGAGTGTCATGCATGCTGTAAGCTTATTGGAGCTCTGTCGCCCATGTTTGCCCTTAGTTAAGCAAAGCTTAGGATGGGTGTGTGTGTCTGATATTGCCTAGCAGTGTTTCCATTGCCTAAACCAGTGTGCACGGCACGCACTGTGTTTTAAACAAAACAAAAAAAAAACACAGGAAAGAGCAGCTCTGTCACATCTGAGCACTGGGTATGCCCGGCGCAGCTCTGGGTTTAAACAGGAAGACAATGGGAAGGGAAAACAGCATTAGGAAGGCAATTAAGGAGAACTAGCATAGCTGGCAGGTGAAATGTATCAGAATCAATCAATTACACAGTCAGCAGCTCAGCCCAGTACACTACTATAAACTATGCAAACACCTTTCACTCTGGTTTTTCCCACAAATTCTACACCACCAGTGTAGACAGATGGGGAAGTTTTACCTGACAAAACTAACAAAATGTTAAGGGCTGCTGTTGCTCTCATACATCAATATGTGGAAGAGACTGAGGGTGGTGAGAATGTGAATGCTGACGACCAACACACAGTGAGGAGGAGGAGAAGAGTGCACAGACCCAGAGTAACCTACCTGGGGCTACATGAGCTGGAGATAGTGGAGCGCTATAGGGTGGACAGCGACATTTTACAGCAAATTGTTAAGCTGTGCTGGCCATGCTTCACACACAGAACCAACAGAGGGGAACCCATCCCAGTGGATACCAAAGTATGTGTAGGGTTAAGAATACTAGCCACAGATACCTTCCAAAGGCCAACTGGGGATATTGTCAGGATCTCACAGGCATCAGCATCCAGGTTACTCCACCAGTTCCTGGATGCCATGTCAGCACATGCCAGTGAGCACATATATTTCCTCAAAACCTGTGAGGCTTTGACCAGCAATATACATCTCTTCCACCAAATATCAGAATACCCTCAGGTAGTGAGTGCTATAGACTGCATGCACATACACCTTAAAGCACCACCTGGTGAGCAGGGTATAGTCTATATAAACCGCAAGGGCTTCCCCTCCATCAACTGCCAGGTCATGTGTGATGCCCAGGGCATTATCTTGAATGTGTGTGCTGGCAGCCTTTGAAGCTATCATGACTCCCACATCTGGTATATGACACAGCTATACCAGAAATATGCCAGTGGGGACATACCATATGGCCACCTAGTGGGGGATGCTGGTTACGCACTGGAGCTGTGGCTGATGACACCCATCAGAAATGCACACACACCCGAACAAGAACTCCATAATGAGGCACACGCAAAAACCAGAATCATAACAGAACATGTGTTTGGGACACTCAAGTCACAGTTCTGGTGCCTGAACTTATCCGGTGGAGCCTTGCAGTACTCTCCAGCTACATGTACACAAATTTTCATTGTATGTGCCATGCTACACAATATGATCCTGTGGAAACAGCTGCAGCAGGAACAGCCCGGGGCAGGGCCGCACAGCCTCCCACTCATAGCACATACACTGACATGGTAGGGACCCAGGGAATGACACCATTCGCTGAGTCGCACATACAATAAAAGGGATGCCAAACATGGCACTACCAGTGCTATACCGTGTATAGGGAGTGTACTATGTGCATCTGACATAGTCAGCCCTCCAGCACCATCTTCAATTCTGGCACAGCCAAAAGGCAAGTCAAGCTTCCTATCAATTGCTGAATGGAGTAGCATGTTCTGCTAGTTGCTTCTATTGGTATGGATGTCAGCATGCAAGGGGAATCGGATAGGTGAATAGGATGGCAGCAGATAGTGGACACCTATATGGGCAGCATGAAATCCATAACAAATACTGGTGTCAACAAAGTAGACAGTACTAAACAAGGTAACAAATCCCACTGCAGTATATGTGGTGGCCCAAATGTGTGTCCATAGGACACACACATGCATGTCAGTGAGACTCACATACCCAACAACAGCCTCAGCCAGCAGAACAGGTGTAGATGAATATAAAGAAAGGCTGTGCTAAGGCCTCCAATTAATGGCAATGGAGAACAGCCCCCCTCAAGACCTACACAGACAAACTACAACAGGTCAGGCAATTGTATGTTAGTTCTGAAGAGTAAGAAGTCTGAAACTGAAATGTAGGTCAATAAAGATCTGCACTCTACAGATATGCTGCTAGTCTGCATGATAGGTGAGAATACAAAATGAAACGGAAGCCATCAGAGTACCTGAAATACCCGTATAGTCATAGCACATGTTTACAGATGTCAGGTGTGCCCCCCTCCAATCCTATGTAGAAATGCAGTAACATGTACATGTGGGTTTAATGACAGTGGAGCACAGATTACATGAGTGGGCTCAATTTACAGGATAGAGTGTTGCATTTATCTGTAAAACTAAAACCCATCCAGCTCCCTGCAAGGCATTGTCAGTGAAAGTATGTGTAGTGCTATATCTATTTCTACCCGTTTGAAGGTAGTACATACTTTCTTGTAGGTTGCTGTACGCTTCCCTGCCAGGTCAGCGAGCAGCCAAAGCTCTCCCTCTTCTTGCCCACTGAATTATCCTACTCTCTCTATTTTACATATTTTTGCCTCTTCCAGTCCTTTACAATAACCTTACACCCCCTCTATATTTCTTTACCCCCACTCTTGCTGTACATACATTCACTCCTCTTCTCACCTAACAGGATTTTTCCCCTATAGGGCACTCTGCTGTATTAATCTGACTGCCCACTAGGTGGTGCTCTCCCACCATTCTGCTGTCTCTAGTTTCTTTCCTACTCCACTCCTATCTCCCCCATTTACTTCTTACATAACTCGTACTCATCTCAGTTTCACTACTCTCCTTGGAGTATCCATTCCACTTCTCCACACTTCAGTTACCCATCCCTATCCCACTTAGCCTCTGACCTTCTTCTACTGCTATTTCTCTTTCATTTCTAACCATATCTCTAACTTGTTGTCAGTCTTTTTACTTAACATAACTGTGCAAACTCACCTTCTGGCTCTCACTCCATTGATTGTTTTCCTCCCTTCCTTTTCTCCGTCCTTTGGCTCTTCCCGCTCCATTCGCCCTACAGGCTCACTCCGCTCCCCTACCCTGCCCCCAATTCCCACCCGCCCCCAGCACCTCTACATTTATTCCTGACTAACCCTCCCACCCAAAACAATTAACTAATCACTTTCCTCTCCTTATCACCCCTCCCTTTCCTACTCCTCCCTATACCCCTTAACCCACCTTATCCTCATTACTCAGTCTCTCTCTCTCCCTGTAAAGACTTACTTCCCCCTCTACTTCCTCTACCTCTTCTCCTCTATTAACCTGTAAACTTCTTCATACATCTCTCCCTTCTTTTTTTCCCCTCACATTCTCCTAGTATGTCTTTCCATACCATTTATACTATCCTTGTCTCATGCTCCCTTCTTGTGCTACTAATTCCTCTTTATTCTGCTACTTCTTACTCTTCCAAAACACCCCCATGCCTACCTCCTTCTCAAACCATCCCATGCACTCACCCAAAACCATTCCTAGCATCCCACTTCCATACAATAACACCCTCTCTTATTTCTCCTAGCCTACTACACCTATTCCTCCCCAAACTCCTCTCCACCACAACAAATACCCTCACTCTTCAATCACTACTAGCCGCAAACAGCTTCCTTCTCAATAAACCCAAAAAGCTAAAAGTTACTCCCATTAATGACCTAGCCTTATCTGGAGACATCCATCCTAACCCTGGCCCTTGCCTCACAACAAACTCCTCCCCTTCCCCACTTCATCCATTTCACAAATCCACTCTCCCCCCTCCCTCTTCTTCTTCTACCTCCTGTCCTAACACCCTTATGTTCTTCACCATAAATGCCCAAAGCCTTAATAACAAAATACACCAAATACAAGCTTGGATTTCCCACAACCAACCTGACATCCTAGCCATTTCAGAAACCTGGCTAAAACCCCATATTGCTGACTCCGAAATCCTACCACCTGGTTTCCAAATCCATAGAAGTGACCATTTAAATAGAAAAGGTGGAGGCTCTGCCCTAATCTACTCCAACCTTCTCTCTCTCATTCCTCTACAAACTCCAATTCCAAAATTCATAAACACTGAACTAACCGCTTGTCTCCTACAATTAAATAAACATAAAAATATCTGCATTATCTCTCTATATATGTCCCCAGGTGACAACATCTCAACCCTTGAAAATATTCTTCACTGGGCCTCTACTAAAATAAATTTCGAAACCTACATTCTAGGCTATGTTAATATTGATTGGAATAAAATCAAGTCACCTTCTCCCTCCTTATTCATTAACCTCTGCAATTTCTCCCAAGCAATACAGACAACCACTCGCCCTAACAAACACCACCCCCCAGGATCAATCATCGACTGGGTCCTAGTCTCCCATCCAAATAAAATAACTCTCTCTGGTACTATCCCAGACACATTCAGTGACCATCTCCCTGCTTTCATACATCACTCAACCAACAATACTAAACACCAACACCACTATATCCACACTCGCAATCTCAGCAACTTCAACTCCTCAAATTTCTCAAACACTTTTAAATATATAAACTGGCAAATCCTTCATACTCTTCCCCTTGACAATGCTGTAGAATATTTTAACTCTATCTTCCTAAAAACCCACAACTCCCAAGCCCCACCAAGAAATAAACGAATCAAGACTAATTCTGCTCCTTGACTATCTAAAGAAACAAAACAAATCATGCACTCCAGGGACAAATCCTGGAAGCTCTACCAAAAAAATAAGATGCCTTCTACCTTGCTTCAATACACCCAACTCTGCAACCAAGAACAGAAACTAATCACCTCAGACAAAAAAAATTACTACAATAAACTTCAGTCCAATAATAACGAGAACCCTAAACAATTCTGGAAATCTATTAATTCCCTACTCCACCCAGGATCTAGGAATAATCCCTGCCCTGACCCTAGCTTAACCGACTCAGAACTAAGCTCTCACTTCAACACATTCTTTACAGAATCCATTGCTAAACTAACCAAATCTTTTCCCAACAATAATCCATCCAACTCTCTCTCCTCTACTCCCAGCACCCCTAGTAACTGTACGCTTAATTTCCAACTCAAACCTGTACCAACTACTTTCATAAAAAGACTCCTATCAAAACTAAAGCCTTGCTCAAATGCCCCAGACAACTTACCCTCCTCCTTCCTCAAAACTGCTGCAGATGGTATTGCTCTCCCTATCAGCATCCTAATTAACAGATCTTTAAAAGAGTCTTATGTACCCAAACTTTGGCGATCTGCCTTCATTCTACCTCTACACAAAGGATTCAAAAATTACAGTATCTCCAATTTCCACCCAATTGCCTTACTCTCACCATTATCAAAAATACTTGAAAAATGTGTCCATCACCAACTTATGCCTTTTTTAACTCAGAATCTCCTCTTAACTCCCACCCAGCATGGCTTTCGCCCTGGCCACAGCACCACTACCACCTTTCTATCCTTCTTAGACACAGTAAATCGAGCATACGATTTTGGATTTCTAGTATCCACAGCACTGCTAGACCTTTCCAAAGCCTTTGATACCATCTCCCACAAGCACCTTCTCTTTCATCTCTCCAACCTTCATCTCTCCCCCGATACCCTTTCCTGGTTCTCCAGCTACCTATCTGACAGATCTCAAGCTGTCAGATGGAAGAACTCTACCTCCTCTTTCTTACCAACACCCACCGGTGTTCACCAGGGGTCCATCCTCGGACCCATGCTTTTCAACATTTTCATTAACAACCTTCACTCAATCATCCCTGATACAACAGTTATCCAATATGCAGATGACTCCAACTTAGTCTGTGCCGCCTCCAACCTTCCTGAACTATTGACTAAAACTCAAACAGCTTTTTTCCACTACCGAAAACTGGATGCACCAAAACCATCTCTCACTCAACTCTAACAAATCTAAAATTCTTCTGTTTACTCCCTCCAGAAAATTCTCCTTCGACAAGAATGCTTTCAAAGTCCTTAACCAAAGCAACTCTGCCATAGAAGTGGTCCCTTCTGCAAATCTCCTCAGCATTACCATAGATGAACACCTTAAATTTGATATCCACATCCGACAAAACATCAAGAAAACCCATCAAAAGCTAGGCATGCTCTATAGAAATAACCGCTTTCTCTCCAACTCCACAAGGCAAACTATTGCTAATACCTACCTCCTACCCTCTCTGTTATATGGAGCCCCTCTACTAACTAACATATCTTCTTCCAACACCTCTAAACTCGAAACTTGCTATAATAAAATCTCCAAATTCGCAACTAAATCCAAACATTATACTCACCACTGCTTAACCCTACAATCTCTGAACTGGCTGGAACTCCCAAACCTCCTAGACTATTTCCAACTAACCACTGCCCACAAATTAATATTCTATCCAGATAACTGCCCAGCCTTAACAAACATCCTTCCCCCTTACATCCCAAACAGATCTTTGAGATCTGAACACCAAAATTTAATCTCTGTCCACAAACCCAAACGCCCTGCAGGCCAACACCTTCTCTCTTTTACTGTTGGCAAAAAATGGAACTCTCTCCCTCCTTCACTCAGGACTACTCCTAACTCTGAATCCTTCAAAACCCTACTTTTCTCTTACCTATCCACTAAACGTAAATGCTCCTGCTTTCACCCTACATAACTATCTTAAGAATTTCCCCTTTGAGCTCTTCATTCTCCTGCTTTTCTCTGCACTATTACCTCTTTCTATTATACTAATTAAACCCAAGCTAACATACTCAGACTAAGCATCCTCTCTCTCTTGACTCCAAGTATTGTATATATTGTAAATATCAACTAAGTCATATATACTTATTGTCCAGTCAATCCAAACCTACTGTCCTGAATGTAAATACCTACAAACTGTGCTACCTATGTCAAAATTGTATTTCAGTGCCAATTTATCCCCTATACCTGATTGCATATATGTATTTTCCACTGTATTATGTATCTTTGTATCCATTTATGTATGTACTTACCATTGCATTATGTAACCTTGTAACCATATTGCTTATTGGAGCTTTTCTCCCCGGGCCTCCACTGAAAATGGGCACACCACTGGCCCAGTGGACTTCCCCGGTAACCAAACTGAAATAAATAAATAAATGTAAAATATGCAGAGGTCCATGTGTTAGGTTGTTGTGTGTTCTATATTGTGTGGAAGTGGTCAGCATGTAGGCATGGAGGGTTGTGTGTTTGTCGCCTATAGCCAGTACTGTTGATAACAGGGCCATGTTCTGAAAACTGCAGTGCCAACCACATTGCATCTCAGCAATACGCAGTCCAGCAGTTATCCATACTCACTGTCCTGATGTCAATGTGTGTCATGAATGTGGGCCCAGACATACACACAGTTCACAGGTGGAAGTGCCCTAGACAGAGTACATAAAATGTAACTGTCAACAATACACACCTTTGGAATCATACATACAGGTTAGCAGCACATTAGTTGTCTGTGTAGTATGAAACACTGATGTAGTCTGGCCAATCACTGGTAGACCACAAAAGGCACAGTTATGAAGTAATGAGAGACTGCCTATGTCCCCGCACAAGGCAGCATAAGGGGAATGTTCCAGGTATATCTCTAAGTCAGCTGTAAGAAGCTTCCATATCACACATGCACTCAGCTCACCCCACCATCAGCCACAGGTTTATCACAGGTCATATCCCTGCTGTTGGGAATGAGTACAGCATGAGCCCCACTTCTTTATGGGAATAACCACAGAATGCAGCATGCTGAAGAGGTGTCCCATGCAGGTGTGTCCCTAATGCCTCACACACTTACCTTGTCACCCCAGGGGAATCCAGTGGCTCTCAGCCTGGGAATGTAGGAGTGACAGAATGCACTGGTCTGCTACAGATGGCCAGCATCACTACCAAATTCCCTAAAGTCCTCTGTCAAAGGCCTGTGCCTCACCCGCACTGCCAATGTATGTTATCTCATGGGGTCCCAACTAACAACATAACACAGTCCAGAGAACACAAATTCAAGGCCATGTTGACAAATCTCAGTAGCATGCCCACCATGTCCTACTGCATGAACTGTGGATGAACCCCTGAATACTACTGGGATGAAGGGACAACTATAGGGATACTTCTCAGATATCACTCACATAATGTTAGGAAGAGGATAGAATAACAGAGTGGGGGGTGTAGAAGCATGGACGTCATGCAGTGTGTGAAGTCTGAAACTCTGATGTGTGCCCATTCTACCCCTGCCTGTAAACCCAGTAATGGGTGGCTACAAACTTGCTCATAAACAACAATGTGAAAGGGCAAACACCAACAAGCGACTAGGTAAACCCACGATAAAAATAAATCCTTCAAGGCAACCAGGATAACAGAAAAAACACACAGTTTTATTGTGAAGCGCTTTTCGTCATTTACAGTTGAATGACTTCTTCAACTGTGAATGACGAAAAGCGCTTCACAATAAAACTGTGTGTTTTATCTGTTATCCTGGTTGCCTTGAAGGATTTATTTTCACAATGTGAAAGGGACCTGACCAGATATATGATCCCTGCCTTTGGGTAACCTGGGTGAATCTGTACAGCTGAGAGATATGGTCACAGCAGGGTATGGCTAGTCTGTTACATCGATATATGTACAAGCAGGGGATCCTCAGCCACCACAGTACCAAGGTGCTGGACCATTTACACAGACCCATTAGTAAGTGTCTGCAGCTACCCCTCCAGAATGGCATGAGTGTGCAAGAATATGTAAGCTGCAGACCACAATACTGGACACAGCTTCATTGATCTTGTATTTCCCAGGAAATAACTGTGAGCAAATAAGTATATCTGTCAGTAGTTGATGACATAATACATCACAGTGTAAATGAGTACATATGTCTGAATATCTCTGCTAACAACAACCATGTAACACAAGCAGCACAGACACAATAGTTACAATATCCCACTATCTTTTGCATATTGTGAGTTCATATTGTCAACCTATCTACAGATATCCTGCAGAAACAGGTTGTTAGCTGTAGTTGTAGAACACCAAATCATGGACTGGAGTACAACCTACCTGGAATTGATTCACAGACACAATACAGAAGGTCATACTGAGCATGCCCCTACACTTAGAGAAATGAAGACAATGTCTGACAACAAGAGAAATGAAGCCCATGTCTGACAACAACAGTGGACTATACATATCTGTCAGTTGCAGATGTCTGTGCATACACACCACATTGCACAACATTCATGCTTTGCAAACACATTGGATAGGAATACTCACACATATCCAAGGCCAACACAATATAATATGTCAAATATACAGACAGACAGATTTGGGGAAGAGGGAGATAGTGACAGAGAGATTTACATCATGAAGCCTGTCCTACCCACCACATATCCAATTGACCAATATCACATAATGTGCTGATGTCAATCACTGTAGACATTGCTTTTGGTAGCCCTCAGCCCTATAGTGTCTCTGGTGCTTGTGATAACTGTGTAACATGATAGTACAAATCAGTATTCATCTAGCATTTGTATACCCAGTCCTGTCAAATATAAAGTTGGGTATGAATGAGTGTTGTGTGTGTGTTTCCAGTGGAATGGTTTATAGTCCATTCACACACACACATGCACTTCCCATTGCCAATGTTCACACTCATGCTGATGTCATTCACATTGAAATAACCCTCTGGCCAAGACTCAGTCCTATAAGCTCAGTAGTGCTTGCAATAACTGCGTAATGATATAATGTGAAATACTACTTAAGTAGGAGTTCTGATCTCAGACATGGCAACTGTGAAACTGTGTGTGTGTGTGTGTGTGTGTGTGTGTGTGTGTGTGTGTGTGTGTGTGTGTGTGTGTGTGTGTGTGCGCGGAGATGAATGATTTTGAGGCCATTCACAGTCACTACACCTCCCATTGCCCTACTTTAGCAAGCCTGCTGATGTCACTCACCTTGAAATAACCCTTTGGAGAAGGACCAACACTATAAGCTCTGTGGCACTTGAGATAACTGGGCAATGCTATAGTGTAACATACTAGTTAGGTAGGAGTCCTAACCCCAGACATGGCAACTGTGAAACTGTGCATGTTTGTGTGAGAGAGTGAGTGTGTCTTTGATAATACCTGATATAATGGACACTCGCACTTACTACTCTTCCTTTAGTACTGCTGCTGATGGTAGTCACCTTCAAAAATACCTGTGGAGAGCTCCACTGCATGTAAGCTCCATGGTGCATGCCATAAATGTGGAACAATGTAGTAGCCGTAACTACACAGGTATAGGTTTGAATGTCATCTGTGGCAAGTGTTTGTGTGTGTACCTCAAAGATTTTGGCCCCAATTACACCCAGTACACATCTCAGAGCCTGAGATTAGCAGTCCTGCAGATATCATCCACGTTAGAATTACCTGTTGCCAGCCCTAAACCATGTCATGTCAGTGGTGCATGTGGTAAATGCATAACATAATGGTCCATAAAGATTGTTATTTAGAGGTTTGAACCTCACCCCTGGCAAATGTAAATCTGTGTTTAGGGTAAAATTATTTTTGGGATCTCTCACCCACTACATCACTAAATTCAAGAATTTACAAGGGCTGGTGATGTTCCTCACCTTAGAAGTACCTTGGGATAACATCCAACCTATAAGATCTGTGGTGCATGTGATAAATGTGGTGAACTATAGTAACAATACATAACTACCTAGGGGGTTGAATCTTAGTACTGGTAAGTGTGTGTGTATGTATCTGTCATCAGCATCCTGTGTGGAGGTTGCTGTGATTGTGTAACAACAGGATCCATTGTGAGGCAGTTTTTTGCTAAATTATGTTGAGGACCTAGTTTATGTCACAATTTCCACCTTACAAGGACATAAGATGTCAAACACCAGAGAGGCTAGTTTGGACAATTCATAGCCCTGCATGTGACATTATGGATTGATGAACAATATAGACAACCCTTCTATTACTCAATAAACACTCTCCACCCATGTCTCATACACAAACACACTTGGCTAGGCAACAACCACTATATTGGTAGTCTCTGCATATTGCCTCACAGATAGTAACCAAGGTGCGATTGCAGTGGACTACATGCCTGTTGACCACAACAGTGCCACTGACATCAGAAAGTACTGTGATGTGTTACATCTTCTGACTGCGTGTTATCCAGCAAGTAAAAGGACATGTCACCCTGTTCCATCCCTGCAGTAGGCAAATAAATGCTTACAGTGGACCCTTTGCTATGTTACCCACTGGATGCCTGCAACAACTGTAGAGTCTGCAAATGTAATGCACAAAGGGAATACCATGCCTTATACACATGCCCTGTATGGACAGACGCCACAAACTCCACTGAAAACCTGTATCACGCTGCCAATGTAGGTACAAGAATGACCTCAGTTCCATAGCCAGGTTTCACCAAATGAGAGCAGGAATGCTACATCAAAAGATAACAATCTGTACACACAACATGCCCCAGAGACCTCAACTACACTTCCACTGTTTAGTACTTGTGAGTGAAAATAGTGCTGAATCAGTCATGTTGTTATATCTACATATACACATATCAGATAAATATGGTGGGATACATCTGGGAAGGTATATACAACACTCATGTTTACATATATGGATATGGATATGATATATATATATATATATATATATATATATATATATATATATATATATATATATATATATATATATATATATATGTACACATGTACATACACACATATATCTATATATATGTGTATTTATATATAGGTTCATAGTTAGGTACTAAGCTATCTGCCCCGAGGGCATTTATAAGCTAGCCAGAGTGTCAGCCTTTGCCACCCCATTGATTAATTAACTGATCCTCTGTCAAGCACAGCCAATGAACTGATCCCAGGGGTGCATTTTCTATTACCCATCCACTCGTCAAGGTTTCTCTTGAAGAGTGTAAGTGAGGTGCTCTGCCTGATGTAATTTGGAATTTTGTTCCAAAGCATGGGGATCTCTGTGACAGGAATCTATCCCTACAGCATGTTCTACTTATTGTTGTGGCAAGGCTTAGTTCACTAGAGTGCGTGGCTTGCAGGGACTTAGATTTCTTTAGGTGGAGCATGTCCATCAATTCTGAGTTGGACATAACTTTGTAAGTCAGGCAGAGATCACCTCAGAGTAAGCGATATGCTACTGAGTACAGGCGGAGTTTTTTCAGTTGGGCTGCATAGGACATATGTTTGAGGCCAGTAATCCTCTTGGTGAGGTACTTTTGTTGTCTTTCCAGCTGTTGGAAGTGTCTTGTGAGGTACATCCCAAATGGGGCATTGTACTCTAGGATGGGTCTACAGATCACCCTCCATCACCCAGAACCACCACTCCACCTTTCAGAAGACACTGGAAAACATGAAGGTCCTCCCGAACACCCTGATACTGGGTAATTTCAATTACCCTACCATTCACTGGGAAAACTACTCGAGTACAAATTCCCAGGCCCAGTGCTTCCTGGAATTCATCAACTCAAACAACCTGGATCAGCTGGTAAACTCCCCTACCAGAGGTGAAAACATATTGGACCTGGTCATCACCAACATGGTCGACAGGTGTTCAACACCAGATGTCAACCCGTCACTGGTTAGATCACACCATAAACTAATCATTCTGGATGTCCACACCCCACCACCACTCCCAACTAAGGAAACCACAATAAAAAACTTCTCTAAAGCAAAATTCACCTTACTTAAGACAGAGGTGGTAAGTTTCACAGCCCCCATGCTAAAGGATAATGCTGCCCAAGATGCAGAATCCTTTACAAATGCACTCTATGAGCAACTACAAGGATGCATGCATTGTGGGATTGTGCCATCCTTAGCAAAACCAAGACTCACTCCTCTAAGAGAAGGAAACCAGTTTGGTGGACCCCTGCAATAAACAGGCTATAC